>NC_060892.1:16163989-16763989 GCF_014805685.1 Silurus meridionalis
AACATGCTTCTAACATAAAGGAAGCTATGAAAGACATTTGACCTTGATGGGACCTTGATCTTGTTTGGATTAATTCTATAATCTAACCAGATCATCTAAAAGATATAATTGATTCAACCAATTGTTCCTGAGATATCACGCCTTCATAAAATAATGAGAATCTTGTATGACCTGAACAACAACGTCACTTAGTGGAAAAGGAAGTGATGCTTGAGTTCATCACTAGTACCACTATTTTGTCTGAGTCTATAGCAAAACTGACTCCAGCCAAACCAAGACTTATTTACATCCAACGCACGTCTGAGTTCCTATCAGAGCACTTAATCATATGAGTAAGTCTTTAAAGATAAAAGAGCTCGTATTAATTATACTACTTTCGTGTTTCTTTTTGCTTTAGGTATTTTTGTTACAAAGATTCCAAAGAACCTGTTTGACAGATAATATAACATTACAGGAAGCGTCTGCAAGGCTAATGGAATGTGGCAGTTTTCACAAAAGTCCTGCATGTGTTTTGTCACAGTTTTGTCTTTTCATAAAAAGCATGCAATGCTTTTTTTATGCACTGAGCACGTGAGCAAGAAAAGCAAACATCGAGGACAATAAGACAGTGGAAAAGTCAAAGTACTTCCTCATGTCATTCACATAATATTTGGTAAAAATCAAAATGAAAATTGTATTAATTATTAAAATGTACAGTATATGTATAGTGCATAATTATAATGCGCTTTACATGCCATTCTCAAGCCTATAAGATTTAAAACCAAAAACAGAATTTTTTCATTCATTTTTTTCATCTTTTCTGAGCAGAAATTGTTAACTTGATCCTTGTTAATCCTCAAGTATGCAAGAAGATTATAGTGATGATGATGATGATGCCACTGTAGCCGATCATTTCAGAAGGTTGATATTTCTGAAATAAATCTCGCATTCATAGGGGAAAAAATAAATCCAGTCCAGTATAAAATGCTGACTAATGATGTGGCTCGTATAAAAGAGATAAAATAAAAAGTGCACTCGAATCGTGATGATCTTAAGTCTCTTCTCCTCCTCACCAAATGAGGATAAACTCTCAGTTACACAGGTTTCAGCTCCAGACAGAGGAGAAGATCTCCCATCTTCCAGACATCCGTATGTATCCAAGAGTAACACCTTTAAGCCCTTTACTTCCTTTCTGTCTCTATTGCTCTTTCTCTCATGCTCACACACACACACACACACACACACACACACACACCCTGTATTTCGTTTTCATTTTCTCTCAATGTTCTGTAAGATCAATATCTCATTAAAAGGCCAAAGCCAGGCCTAAAGATGATTTATTTCCGACAGACCGCTGTCAGACCTCTAAAGGAACACTAGCAAGATCTTGAGTCTCACTTCCCCTCGGAGGGACAGCTGCTCCGACTTACCCTCTCCACCCCTACACACACACAATTCTCCTGTATAATAAAGTTTTCTTCCTTCTCCATAACCCATTAAGCTAGACATTATATCATTATATGCAAAAGCGCTGCTGTATTCTCTATTTTGATTGGTCAGAAGGTGTTGATTAATTTTCTATCTATAGAATATAATATGCTTGTTTTAATACTTAGTCGTCTCTTTAGACACGATCGGCTAATCATATATTTAAAAAAATATATTGTATAATCGTTAATTAGTAGGGAGATTTTTATTTTTCAGTAGCGAGATTTTTATTTTTCATTTGTGGAAGAAGAGACCAGTGTCGTTGGTTTGTAACAGTTAGAGGTAATGCTGTAAGTTTAACTTTAAGGGGTTTATGTTTTGAGCTTTTTCAATAATATGATATGCTTCGTTTTTCTGTCTAACTAAGTTCAAGAGGCTCTAAATGCAATAACAGCTGGTAAATTAAAAAAGAGTTCATGTATTCATCAAACTAAAAGATATTAGGGTTTCTGATTATGTCATTAGCTTGTTTTTCATAATTCTATTCTTCAATCTGATCAGATTTCAGTCTGGTTATTAATAGGAGCTGCCTGACAGAATATCAGGTCCCCTGTTTCTCCTTTTTATCTCAAACAAAATCCTCTCAACTGCTTTACGAGGATCGTTAGACCTGCTCAGCATGTGTGGGCGTGTGTGCGTGAGAGTGTGTGTGTGTGTGTGTGTGTGTGTGTGTGTGTGTGTGTGTGTGTGTGTGTCCATGGCTTCAGCACACATCATTTTAAAACCAAGTGCACTATCCCTGTGTGATGCCATCTTTCTGCATGTCAGCTCTAAAGAGGTGGAGTCACACAAAGCCCATGTTACCCGACTCCATCACTGCCTTGCATGATGTGCTTTTATCTTTGAGTTTGTATGAATATATATAAATGATCATGAATGAATTTCAGTATGAAAATTCATTAGCCATTCAATCAGGACATACGTAATGAGAGTTAATGTAAATTTAGAGGGTTTGTTAGTGTTAGCTGAAGCATTTCCAATGGCTGAGCTGCATTTGTGGAAGAGGTTTGTGCTTGGGAAATTCTTTTTCAGCTGTTTAGTTGTCATTTTGTCAAATGTGAAAAGAAATACCCAAATACAAGCCCGAACTTCGATGTTCGAATAAAGCCTGCAGGGAATTTCCACACATCTGTGTGCTAAACTGGTGAAAGTCACACTCCAGCAGTGTGTTCTGTGTTCTCTCATCTCTCTCAACATTGATCTGTGAATCACACAGCTGCTGCTGCTGCACACTCGGGTAAAAACTAAGACCGATAAACAATAAGAAAATAAGAACTCAATGTACAGCGCATAGGCCTCGGTTTTAAAACATTTCCACGATCGAGTCATATGATCAGTGCTGATTTTCCAGCATTTTCAACAATAAGTAACGAAGATAGAAAGTAGAAAAGACAAGATCAGTGGTGGCACAGATGGTGATAATGATAATGATGAATGCGCAATGAACAACAAAAACATAGGATAAATAATAGAACTGTAGAGAAATAAGCAAATTGTCCTGAATAGTACAGTTCTATTGCTAAATATAATATAGCACCAAGGGATATGATTAAGTGACATCACTGAACATACATGTGAACTTTGAGTCAATCTGCATGACCAAAAATAAAATTATGTGACATTTTCAGGTTATGTATTGTAGCATCACAATGGCAACACCGTTTAAAATATCAAAAATTGCTATTTTAAATCATTGAGATCTTTTGTAGGAGGAGCATTAGAGTCTGTCAAACTGCAAAATGACTGACCTTCTGTCAGACGGAGGTAATGTAATGGAAGAGGTCCCAAAACGACCATGTTTTGTAAATGAAGGTGAAACTAGATGGTGTTCCAGGTACTAAGTTTCTAAACCGCATCTAAGTCCAGGCTTTTACCAGTTTGCTTTGAGGAGTAGCTTATTTTTTATAAATTAATTTCAAATTTGTGGAATGAGTCTACAGTGTCAGCATCATTGTAACCGTCATTAATAAAGCTGTAACTACAATTTTACAATTTTCAGGACAGAGATGTTTTTATGCTTTTGTTGTTACTTAGTAACAAGACACGATGTGTGTGTTTCTATTCAAGAAAGAGAAGAACAGGGCTGTGTAAAAGACTGTTTATAGCTGCTATAAGGTAAGTGAAAACAGGAATTAACTAGTTTCACAGACGTTCCAAGTTTGTTACTTTAAATAGATTCAATAATTTTTTTTCTATTTATGAATAAAGTATAAGAAAATGAAACACAGTGCCTTTGCTTCATTACAAAACATTGCAGGGTTTATTTTATTATAAAAGAGCCACACTGAGTTAGGGGTAGAACACACTCACCGGTATAGAAGCGAATCATGCAGCTGAGGTCTGAGTTTGCTGCTTCCTGCTGGACCCGCATAGGATCTTCATAGCCCATAGTGGTCAGATAATCGTACACCATCTGAAGAGGACGCTCAGATGGATCCAGCCTCCTAATGAGTCACAAAAAAGTTTGACCAAAAATCAAATGCACCTCATTTCCTCCTTGTGAGACGTCTGTGATACCTAACAAATGTACATAATCTTAACTTATTGATTTTTCAAGATACCTTCGTCAAATTGTGTATTTACTGTGTGCATTTTAATTTTATAGGAAGTGTTCAATTAATTCACAAAATATTCATTCATAAAGGGTGCCTAAGGAAGTTAAAGCAAGTAAAAGGCCTAAATGTTGAAGACTGTCTAAGGGTAGATGTAAAACTCCATCACATCAGTGGTCAAATGATTGGGCAGAAGTCTGTCTAGTGTGTCTTAGAGCAGATGTTAAAGTAAGTCTAGTGCAGATCTTGAAGTGTTTTTAGTGGTAGGTTTTAAAACCCGATGTATTGTTGTATTGTAGAAATCAGTTAAATTCTTCAGCTAAAGACGTTTCTAGAAGCACATTTCCTTCATGAAAGTAACCGGAACTACTTTTTATGGATTTGTTCCAGTGAAATTAAATAGAACTGCATTAAAAAGGTTTACTGTTGCACCAGAACTTCCCTGTTGTGTCATTGTGTTTATGTTTTATAGTCACATACTGTAAATGTTTACTGAGGTCAGACTGCCCTTAAACTACCATTATATATTATTTTGCATTGACTGCTCTTTGCTCTGTGGAAGCACATGTGTAGAAATTCAAAGCATACTCATGTGTACAAAAATCCTATTTATATCCCTCCACTTCTCCAGTATTTCTCTTTAAATTGTATGAGTTAAGGATAATCATTAGCTTTACTGAAATTCTCTAAACTCTTTAGTTTTGTGCCTTAAAGCACAAAAAATGATGTATAACATGTCCTGTATGCTGATTCTGATTTTCTGATCAGAACAGAGCTATGATTTTGCTGAGATTGTGATGTCACTAAATACATATGAAATCGTACATTAAAACATTTATCTACAGAACCTTTGTGTTAAACTATACAGCCAGATAGCTATCTTAGATGCTGGCTGTTTTGCTAACAAGCTAACATGATATACTGACAGGGTTTAGCTGCTGTGAGATATACATGACCATTAGAAAATGGCAACGTTCAAACAAAGCGGGTTCCCTAGTTTGCATATACATTCATATTCTTTACATTCATCCGTGGCATTTGAAATGAGGTTGAATGCATAGATATGCCCCTGAATTAAGCAGATTTTTTTCTTTTTTTTGTTGTTCAAGGTTTACCATGTGGAAACACAGACAAACACATACACATCCCTCAAATGTCCCTTGATATAAAGGGTCTCTCTGATCAACTCCTGAGGCACCTTCTGGGAAACTGCAGAATATGTGATTCCCGTCATAAACAGAAAGAGGGAAGTCTTGGGTGTGTCTGTGTTTGTGTCCATATATCTGCCTGTCTGACACACCTTATAAAGCAACACAGGTTGTCACGTAACACTCCTGTTCCTGAGGGTGCACAAATTTACACACATTCGGAAGCTGGAATGAAATTTTGCCATCATTTACCCAAACTGTGACAAAACCTATAAAAACGGCACAGTAATGACTCATGCTTTAAACAGCACTATAGTGAGGTGGGCGTGAGTGACGAAAACCGACTGCAGTACCTGCATCCTCACACACCAGACAAACATTCCACACAAAAGTGTCATACTAAATGTGTTCTTTTAATTCTTATAACTACGAACGTACCAATAATATATTTTTATTTCCTAAATGAGAAGCTTCACTATGAATCAATCAGGGGGTTTCTGATTCTGAATCTGTGTTGATGTTTCCTTGGTTTTGTTGAATGTTGAAGTTAACACGATTTGGTTTTAAATGAAGAGCATTAGCTACATCAGTTAGCTTGTATCGAGAAAGCTTATATGATCAGTGGTTTGGAAAGTAAGGTAACAATATGATGATACAACAGAATATGCAACAACATGATAAGACATGTTGTGATACCATGCAATTTATTAGCCTCTGATTGATATGTGAACAGATAAGTAGTTAGGAGGCTTGGGAGTGGGTGGAGTTGGAGTTGTGAATTGATGAAGTCACACAGAAAGGATTAGTTACAGCTTAGATTGTTCCAGAAGCATGTGGTACAGTACATTCACCAACAAGCCAAGATTTATACTGCTCAATTCTCTGTGTGTGTGTGTGTGTGTGTGTGTGTGTGTGTGTGTGTGTGTGTGTGTGTGTGTTACCGGATCAGGTCTCCGTGCAGCTGCAGGTAGAGGCCCTGGCCATGACGTTGAGCACACAGCTCCTCTGCTGTAGTGCTGGTGGAACAGAGTACCAGTCTGAGGTCGGGCTGGGTTGTGGACGAAGTTTGGGGTCCCGGGGTCACAACCTCGGTGGCTCCATATAGACATACACACCCACGCTGGGCATCGCCCTTTAGCCAGTCCCTCTCACGGGAGCCAAATCGTGTCTTCCTGCTCACACAGGCCCGGCTGCCGTTACGCTTCATGTTACGCTGAGACACAGGAGGAAAGACAGGGGTGAGACCACAAATGCGAGGAAATGTAAAATAATTATTTGGAAATATCTAATAAGAAGGTAAGCTAGAGGAAATTAAACAGATATTTTTTTTACAGCAAATCAGGGTATTTTCAACATCAGGGTGGGATGAATGAAACGGAGTTACTAGCAAGACAACCTGAAGCGTTCTGACCTAAAGTGTCTACTTGGTACCTCTGTGAAACAACTGTGAGTTTTCCCAAAGTTATAGCAACTACAAACCGTCTTTAGCCTTAGAAATCTAAGTTTTTGTTTTTGCTGTTGATTTTGTTTGCTTAATTATAAAACCTTTTTAATTAATTTTTTGTTTAGCTCAGGCATTCAAAATATTTACTTTCAATCAGAGCATTATC
The DNA here is from genome assembly GCF_014805685.1 of Silurus meridionalis. NCBI lineage: Eukaryota > Metazoa > Chordata > Actinopteri > Siluriformes > Siluridae > Silurus > Silurus meridionalis. The sequence continues at coordinate 16,170,767 of NC_060892.1, forward strand.
TTTTAAAATGCATAATGTATTTTCATTTTAGATATTGAGTTAAAGGAAAATACATCCATTACTAGCTTATTTCCAGAAAAATGGTAATTGTTGTTTTTATCTCAAAATATGACAAAAACACACACAGAATGTTTGTTCATTCCTGAAGTAAAATGCACATAACAAGTAAATAACTAAGTAAATACAAATATCAACTAGTGATCACATAAAGGAGCAACTTTTCACTCTTTTTTCCTCCAATTATTTTCCTCCAGTCAAATCCTCTGTATTGAAATCACTCCCACTTTCACTGACCATTATAAAGTGCTGACATTGGAGACTCCTTTAATAAACACTAAACAGAAAAATGACATGGCCACTGAACGAGTCCCTGTGAACGAGCTGGTGCTAAAGAAATAATAATAATGTCTTATAAAAATCACATTAGTGTATAAACCAGCAGCTTCACTACTGTCAGACAAAATCAGTCAAAACCTTCTGACCAATCACAATCCCGAATTCAATACAACCGACCATCTTAGTAACATAAAACAGACGAGTGACTACAAGTTCTGAATTCTGGGTCATGACAGGTCCCTTCACCCGCATTAGTACCAGCAGCTCTTGCTTTTCTTGCTGCAGAGACGTAAATATTTACACAGAGCACAAACGCTGAGACGAGAGGCACGAGTCACGCCTGATTCAGACACAGGAGGCCGGTGTGAGGTCATTACTCAGCCTGATGAAATCAAACTCCCACTGAGGTGAGCATTTTTTCCCCTTCAGTACCCACCAAACAACACTAAAAATTTCCTATAGCCACACTAACAGACACACACCACACAGACACACACAAACATAAAGCTCTATCAAGTAAAGCTGTATCATATCTGACTCACAGTCAATAGTCATCACCTAATATACTGTGTGTGTGTGTGTGTGTGTGTGTGTGTGTGTGTGTGTGTGTGTGTGTGTGTGTGTGTGTGTGTATTATGTGTTCGTATGTATGTACATACATACATACATACAGTACCAGTCAAAAGTTTGAACACACCTTTTTCCTCTGGGTTTTTATTTTTTTATTTTTTGGGTTTGTTTTTTAACAATGTACCTTAAATCTGAAGACTTCTAAACTATGTAAGAACACCTATGGAATTATGTATGGGACAATCTTAAAGGAGTTTCCAGTGGTGTTGGGTACTTGTTGGCTGCTTTTCCTACACTCTCCCGTTCAACTCATCCCAAACCGGACACATGAACTAGAGGTGTGTCTGGGGTCATTGTCCTGTTGGAAAACAAATCATGCTCCACTAAATGCAAACCAGATGGGATGGCATGTCGTTGCAAAATGCTGTGGTAGCCATGCTGGTTAAGTGTGCCCTCAATTTTGACTAAAATCACCAACAGTGTCACCAGCAAAGCACCTCGACATCATCACACCTTTTCCTCCATGCTTCACAGTGGGAACCACACATTCAGTAACCATCCATTTACCCTCTCTACATCTAACAAAGACATGGTAGGTAGAACCAAAAATCTGAATTTTGATCTCCAGAAGACCAAAGGACAGTTTTCCACTGATCCAATGTCCATTCCTGGTGTTTCTTGGACCAAGCAAGCCTTTTCTGTTATTCTTCTGAAGTACTGAATTCATGCATGCCTGAATCACGCAGTCTGCTTTTAACAGTGGATGTTAAAAATGTCTGCTACTTGAGTCTAAGAAGAATTTATGTCAATATGCAGTTTTCTGAGGCTGGTAAAATTCTAATACTTTTATCCTCTGCAGCAGAGGTAGCTCTTGGTCTTCCTTTTCTGGGACAGTCCTCATGAGAGCATAGTAAAATAGATTTGGTGACAATTTAAATACATTTAAATTTCTTTTGATTTTTTGGATTGACTGACTTTTATTTCTTAAAGTAAAGGACTTAAAAACCTTAAAGGACTGTTCTATTAACCTAATGTGTTTCTTGCCATAATATGGATTTGTACAGTAGTTGTAGTAGCACTAATAGGGCTATTGACTCTCCATTCAGCCTTTCCTCTGCACAAGCACAATAAGAAGGCAAAAAGCTGCCAAGCTTCAAAGCTAAATGTAGCTACTTGGGACAATCTAAAATATAAAACATTCTATGTTGTTTAACATGTTTTTGTTTAGTATATAATTCCATATTTGTTATGTTGTTTGGGTGTCTTCACTTGTAATGTTGAAAATAAAAAAAAAAGAATGAAAAACACTGAAGGACAAGGTGTTTTAAAACTGATTGATACTATATACATTGGTACTGTATACATATTATTATTATTATTATTATTATTATTAAAAACTTGATAATAATGATGATGATGATAATAGTAACAACAACAACAACAACAATAATAATAATAATAATAATAATAATAATAATAATAATAATAATGTACATTTCAGAGACATGGCCAGTTAATCTTTATTAGGCTCCAACATATATATGATACTTAACATCTGTCACAATACTTTGCCCAGCAGAGTTTTGCTTCAGTAATTAAAGAGAATTTGTGAAATGAATTTGAAAATCAATATGTTTAGAGATTTGACTACACATTTACAAGTAAAAGAGAAATGAAACTGCGAGGAATAAAATGACACTGTGTGCCATTATAAAAGCGCTGACACCTGCTGACATCATATCGATTGAGATCATATAATCATATTGTATCATATATCGACCAGTTTAACAATATCATCAAACTTCATGAGTCATGTTCAGGACTTGATTATTTTAAACATCTTTATTGTGTCATAATAATAATAATAATAATAATAATAATAATAATAATAATAATAATAATGTTTTTCTATTCACTGTGATTTGTGTATCAATGCACTGATTAGATTTTTGCAGAATAAAGTTTGATGTCTAATGAAAAATCATCATCTAGTGGGTGCAATTCTTTGAAAAATATGGTGTGATCTTTTTTTGCTAACAAATAGGAATATTAATGGGGCTATAATACTGTTCCAAAACAAGAATGAATATTATAAAAAATATTTTATCAGAGCTACAAGAATGAATTAGACAAATACTTTTACAAATGTAGAATATACATGTAAAAGAAACAAATGTGAATATATTGCTTGTAAGGATTAATTATATGAAAATATTATACACATTTGAATAGTATTCTAAAAAAAAACAGGCATCTGATAGCGTTTAATGGCAACAATAATTAATCTTTTTCTCTTTTAAAGTCATTTAGGTGTTCTTGCCCATCTTCTGTCCTGCAGGTATTAGAGGTGTGTCCAGGTTTAACCATAGGGTGGCAGTTAGGATGGGCAAAGACACACTGAATAGTGGCCACCAGCAAATCCCAGCAACCAATCATTTTTCCCAGAAATGCTGGGTGCTGATCAGTGAGATTTACCCCTTAATGTGCATTCTTGGCCACTATTCTCCCTGCAGGTTCTAGAATCATGTTATTTTTACCTATAGAGTAGCAATTAGGGTGGGCATAGACACAGAAAGAGGCTTAGACCACTTCAATTCCTAACAAGTTTTCTTTTTCTTAGTCAAACCAAGGTGGTGGTGTGTGGGATTTCAAGTGACCACCCCGATATAGGTGCGTGTTCTCACCAACCCTTATCTCCCTCAGGTCTAATCTGATCCATCACATGCAGGATGGCACTCAATGCAACACCATGCAACAATGCAACAATCTTTATTTAAACCTATCACTAATGGTGAATTAGGGTGAAGGCCTGAATGATGATGTCAGCTCTCTGGTGGGTTTTGAGGCTTTAGAGAAGAGCTAACAGGTTAAAGGAATAATAAGTTTAATCAATAAAGATCCTTATTAAAACCTCGCACAGAAAAAAAAAAAAAAACAGGTGTAAATGTATGTCTGATTGATGTGATCAATAGAAATATGAATGCCATGGTTTATGAGTAGGATCCAGAATTAAGTCTTGATCAGAGGATGATGACAAAATGATAGAAATGGTCGTGCTATAGACTAAAAGAACAGGCAGAATAGGGACCGAGCCCTACCTTTAAAACCCGGATCCCTGCAGCAGTCGCATTCGCAGAAGAAACCGAAGAAGAAGAAGAAGCAGGAGCAGCAGCGGCGCTTCCTCCTCCTTCAACACCACCTCCTCCGCCTCCTCCTCGGCTCGACACGCGTATCGACGCCGCTTCTCGGAGCCCCGGGCTCGGCCACGTCCCCGAGCCGCTCCCGCTCCGCCCCTCCTCCGCACCGGCGCTGCTCTTTCGCTCGGCGCTTTTCTCCTCGTCCTTCATGTCGTCTCGCCCTACACGCTGCGTGGCGTCTCGGCCGCAGAAATCCCACACGCAACGTCGCCTGCTGAATTCCGACACAGGAGGCGGCGGAAAAACCCCATCCCGACTCGGTGAGACGCCATAATGTGCACTGAGAATCTCTCTCTCTCTCTCTCTCTCTCGCACTTTCTCTCTCTGCTGTCAGATCTCACGATGAATAAACATAAGGGGCGGGGCCAGTCTGTTTTCTATTATTAATATTCATAAGCCATCCGACCTCCGTCTATCTGATGCACTCTTTCCATTTTTTTTCTTTCTTGTATCTAAAAACGCCCAAATGTGTCCCAAAATGTTTCAGGTTCGGATTACACCAGTCACTCCTTAAAAAGATGACTGAAGAGATTGTCTGGTTAAACTGGCACCTGGCACCAGGTGGTGAAATATATTGGGCAGCAAATGAACATTGTTTTCGATGTCGATATTTTGGAGGCAGGAAAACATGGGTACGCGTAATATACGAATTTAAAGAAGGGTCAAATGTTATGGGTGAAGGTTTGGGATCTGTAACTATTACACCCATTTTTGTTTATTAAAGCATTTTGTTAATAGGTTTTCTCAAGTGAAATGTCAGATCTGTAGGGATCATGTTTAAAGAGTGTTTTGGTGAACTGGGATGTTTGGATGCTGTTGTCTCAAGTTTGTTGGTGGTGGTGAGATGAGCTCCCTCATGTTTATGTTATCTTCTGGCTTTCCCTTTTAATTATGCTGTCATAGCTAGTCTTGCCAGAGTCCTTACTTGATCCCTAATCATATAATTAATGAATCATAAGTTAACATTGTTATTCCTTGTAATCAAAAATACGAATCTCTCTCTCTCACATACACATGCTCTCGTTCTCTCTCTCTCTCTCTTTCTCTCTCTCTTTCTCTCTCTTTCTGTGCCTGAATTTTCCACTGACCACTTGCATAAAAACAGTCCAAGATCCATGAGGTTAATGTGGAAGATTAAACTCAAGAAACATGAGAATGAATTTAGACTTTAATTAATATAAACAGTCTGTTACAATGATTGAGGGCTACAGTTTTGCATGGAAGTGCTTATCAGTAATCAGTTAATACCTTTGACAATGATGGAACAAATGGACATTCTGTTACCCAGATTAGGATGGGTTCCCATCTGAGCCTGGTTCCTCTCAAGGTTTTTTCCTCACACGACCTCAGGGAGTTTTTTTCATGCCACTGTTACCACCACCTTGCTCATTAGGGATAAACTTCAATAATAAAACATGTGATGTTTTTCAGCACCCCATTCTATTTGGTTCGATCTTTTTGCTGTTATTATAATGTAGCCCATAGATTACCAAACTTGCCTACCGGGTGATTGGTGCAGGGGCACAGGAACTCAAGGTCTCTACGTAAAATCATTCTTATTAAAAAACAGAGTCAAAGAGAAACCGAAGATGTAGCCCACACTAGAACTCTGTAATAACTTATTAATGAATTCTGTATTGATGCCATCAAAGGCTCTAAAAGGCATCTACAAAATAAATCCATCTGGATGCCCTGCTTCTGGATGGTGTTCTCATTAACTATTGCTGAGGATGGCTCCACAATGGCAGCCTAAAGACCCTTAAGATAACTTAAGACTACAATTACCATGAACAGTTATGCAGTCAAGTCCCCAGCAGTGAACAGTTGATTACTTCAGCAGATTTGACTTAATGCATGAAAACCTGGTATCACCTAAATAAGGATGGGTTCCATTTGAAGTCTGGTTTCTCTCATGGTTTCTTCCTAATTTTGTCTCAGGGAGTTTTTTCCTCATTACCTCTTCGCCTCTGGCTTCTTTGTTAGGCATACACTTATAGATATACATTACGTAATTAAAAGTTTAGATTCTCAGTCTATTTATTTCTGTAAAGCTGCTTTTGTCAAAATCTTCATTGTTTAGTGCTATACAAATACAATCAAATTGAACTGAAAATATCTAATTCAAAGACCCTGCAAGTTTTGATCCACACTGATTTCTCTGGGGCTTCCTAACTCATATATAACAGTGTGGGTTTTTTTTCAACCAGACCAGAATTAAGCTGCAGTGTCACTTGACCAGCATTGTGGGCTGTTAGAGATGCTGAGAGTGCTGTCCTGCTCAAGCGCTTTTAGCTGAAATATATTCTCCAAGTTGCATAACCTGCATTCTACTTTTTGTGATATGTCTTTTGGCTCCTTTAAATATGTAAGACCAGGCCTCATCTGGACTAATTAGAATTATTTTAATCACGCATGCTTCTTGCAAAAGTTTACCTCAAGAATTGCAGATATAATATTGTTTTATTACCATGTAAATATCTTAATCTTTCACCATTTAATGCGTAATGTTTTTTTAAGGAGGTTTTAAAGAAAATATTAAATGTTCTAATGTCCACCCGTTCATCACTCAAGAACAACGTTATCCTGATTTCTGTAGCTCTTTTAACTGTTTATAACTGCATGTCTTTATCTAAATCTTGTCATTGTCCAGACTCCCATGAATGCATTAACATTTATTATTATTATTATTATTATTATTATTATTATTATTATTATTATTATTATTATTATTATTATTATTGAATGTGTTTTTTATCCAAAAATATTTAATAATTTTTATTTGTTTTATAAGGCAAGGCAAGTTTATTTGTATAGCAAAGTTCATACACAGAGGTCATTCAAAGTGCTTTACATAGAAATGAGAAAAAAAAAAGTATATAAGAGAAAAAATTTAAATACAATTTTATATATATATATATATATATATTTTTGTTTGTTTGTTTGTTTGTTTGTTTTTGTTTGTTTTATATATATATATATATATATATATATATATATATATATATATATATATATATATATATATATACACACAGTACATAAGAATTTAAAATTAAATAAATGTGAGTTAATAAAAACAGTTTAAAATATGTTAAAAAAATAAAACAGGAGTAAAAGTGATTTGAATTTAAAATTGCAGTCAATGTGAAGCAGTACTCATTCAGTAAATGCAGAGTTAAACAGATGTGTTTTTAATCTAAATTTAAAAGATTAAAAAGTGGAAGCTGATTCCAGCTACAGGTGGCATAATAGCTAAATGCTGATGCACCTCGTTTTGAATGAACCCTTGGTATTTCTAACTGACCTGATCCTGATGATCTGAGTAATCTGTTTATATTCAGTTAGCATATCGGTCATGTATTTCGGTCCTAAGCCATGAAGTGATTTATAAATGAGTAACAATACTTTAAAATCTATTCTAAATGTAACAGGAAGCCAGTATAAGGACCTGAGCAGTGGAGTGATGTGCTCAGATTTTTTGGTTCTGGTCAGAATTCTTGCAGCAGCTTTCTGTATGAGCTGCAAATGTCTAATGGTATTTTTGGGGATCCCAGTAAGGAGTCCATTGCAATAGTCCACCCTGCTGGTGATGAAAGCATGAACAAGTTTTTCTCTGTCTGTCTTGAGACAAAACATCTAATTCTGGCAATATTTTTGAGATGGTAGTAAGCTGATTTGCTAATTGCTTTTACATGACTACTGAAATTAAGGTCAGAATCTAAAATTACCCCAAGATTTCTAACTTTATTTTGTGTCTTTAGACCCCTAGAGTCAAGGTATGTGTTAACCTTGAGAGTTTCATTTTTATTTCCAAATACAATGACTTCAGTTTTGTCTTTGTTTAACTGGAGGAAGTTTTGATGCATCCAACTGTTAATTTCATCAATGCACTTACATAGAGAGTCAATGGGGCTGTAGTCATTAGGTGACAGGGCTAAGTATATCTGGGTGTCATCTGCATAGCTGTGGTAAGCAATTTGGTTCTTTTTCATTATTTGACCAAGTGGAAGCATATACAAATTAAACAGAAGCGGTGCAAGAATTGAGCCTTGTGGGACTCCACATGTCATGGATGTCCACTCAGAATTATGGTTACCTATTTTCACATAGTAGCCTCTCCCTTTTAAGTATGATTTAAACCATTTTAGGACCATTCCAGAGAGCCCTACCCAGTTTTCCAGTCTATGTAAGAGTATGGTGTGATCTACCGTGTCAAAGGCAGCACTAAGATCTAGTAGCACCAGCAGTGCTATTTTACCTGAATTAGAGTTGAAACGAAATATCATTTATTATCTTTATGAGCATCGTCTCTGTGCTGTGGTGCTGACGGAAACCAGATTGAAAATTGTCCAAATAGCAATTTGAGCTTAAGAATTTGTTTAGCTAATTAAAAACAACCTTTTCAATAATCTTGCCAATAAAAGGAAGATTTGAGATTGGTCTGTAGTTGCTAAGTGTGGTTTTGTCTAGGTTACTCTTTTTTAGAAGAGGCTTATCAACTGCTGTTTTTAGCGATTCTGGAAAAGTGCCTGTGATCAGAGAGGTATTTATTATTTTTACAAGATCAGTTTCTAAACAGTTAAGTACCTTTTTGAGAAAGGATGTGGGGAGCTTATCAAAGCTGCAAGTTGATGCTTTAAGATGTTGTACTGGTTCTTCCAAGTCCATGTCAAATTCTGGGAGAATGACTAATTTCTGAGGTTGTTGTAATGATATCTGACTGACCACAGTACAATTTGAGGCCGTATTGATCGCCATTCTGATATTACTGATCTTCTCAGAGAAAAAGGTTGCAAACTCATTGCATTTGTTGTCAGAGAGCATTTCACTAGAAAAATTGATTTGGGGGGTTTGTTAGTCTCTCTCTGTTGTTGTTTATAATAATTTAGAAGAAGGTCTGTCTAGCTCTGCCTAGTTCTACATTAAAAGCCAGAAGACTGTCCTTATAGATGCTATAATGTACTTCAAGTTTTGTTTTCCGCCACATACGTTCGGCTTTTCTGCATGTTCTTTTCATGCTCTGTACTGCTGTTGTGTTTCTCCAAGGTGCTTTACGTCTGCCAGTGATCATCCTGACCTTTACTGGAGCTTTACTATCAATAGTATCTTTACTTTTAAGGTAAAACTTTCAAGAAGAACATCAACAGAGTCTGCTGATATGTTTGGCAACATTGATATAGCATTTATAAATACCTCACTGGTGTTTTCATTTATGAACCTTTTTTTTAATATAAAAATTTAATAACAATTTTATTTCATGAATACAAATAAACAAACAAGAATTAATATAACATTAATTTAATAATCTAGATATGCTGTTGTATGCATGAAAAGGTTAAGAGAGGGAAGCTGGTGTGTGCTGGACCTATTTCTGCTCACTATTTTGAGCGGTTCGGTGCCAGATTTAGCCTGTTTTGATTTGGGCTGTATCTTTTACAATCATGCTTGCCAACGAAATACAATATTTTGTATAAAAGAAACTCTTAAAGTAAGTCCCTGCCCTATCTTTTTATTTTGCTTACAGAATTATTATGCTGAATTTTTATGGGGTTATTTTGCTATAAGAGTATAGAGTTGTTTCATCACTTCAGTGAAATTGTCCATTGCCTTGAAATGATCACAGGCAACCATGACGTTATATTATTTTGTATATATCCTTTTTGTGCATGTATTAGGAGGCTCACTGTCGCCTATTAAGCTGAAAAATGAGACAATGTTACTGATCAGTTATACATAAAAACAGTCAATTTTCAAAATTGCAAAATTCAATAATATAAACTTTAATTACACTTAATTACATTAAACAGTGGTGAGAAACTGACAGTTTCTCCCCAGTACAAAAATGTGTATTATATTAGTACATTATACAGTTCTGTTCATAAGTATTTGGACAATAATAGAATTGTATAATGTTGCCACAGTTTCAATGCAAGGGGTTTAACAAAGCATTAACCGTTTAGGAATTACAGCTATTTATTGATACAGTCCCTCCATTTCCACAGACTCAGGTTTATGGGCCATACGTGGCCTGTTTTCTTTATTTCATATCAAATCATATAGAAGATTTCAATGTCTACTTTAATGTTTACAAAACAACACAAACTGGTTTATGTTGTCATTCTTTCAGTTATGTTGTAATGGTATTACATAATTTCTTGACTTCCTGCAGTCTCCATTATTCACCACCAGAGGGAAGCACTGTAGTGATTTATTCTCTATCTGTTTTGTTGTTAGATAAACACCTACTGTAGAATGTGTAACATGAAGATAATTTAATCAGTAATGGCAAAAAAATGTGGTACTAAAAATGTTAAATATTATTGTAATAATAGCCGAATAAATAAAAATATTACTACTATTAATAATAACAATACAAGTACAATATTAACAACAAAAAATAAAACAACAAAAAACCTAGCAGTCGAGTGTGGAGGACCCTAATAATTTACCCTAATAACAATCACTAATATTGGCACCCTTGGAAAATTTAAACAAAAAAAAGACTAAAAATGTGTTCTTACTGTTTTTTTTTTATGTGTTATCCATGTACATTTTTAGTCAATACTTTGTGTGACCTTCTATTGCAAAGATAACTGCTTTGGGTTTCCTTTTGTAGAAGACATGGAAAGAGATCTAAAGTCAGTCCTCCACAATGAATCTCTCCAGATCCTTTAACTTCTATGCTGATAGATTCTCCTCTCCAGTTCAACCTCACAGGTTTTCTATGGGGTTTAATTGACTTTACCCTGATGGCCAGTAAACCATTTTTGTAAACCATTTTCTTATATGTTAAAATATAAAAATATGAAAAATTGTCCTGCTGGAAGATCCATCCACAGACCACTTCAAGCTTTCTAATAGAGACAGTCAGGTGTTCATTTAATATCTGTTGATAAAGAAGTAGATGCCGAACTCGCAAACATCCTGAACCATCTAGAGACGTACCAGTGCCAATTGAATCCCACTACATGTGTGGAGTTTTGACATTGGACCTTCTGGAGTGTTTAAAGGCTCTGGCATGGAGAAGCTGTTGCTGGATCTGTGATGATCACAAATGTTGAGCTCAGTAGCTCCTACTTTTATACCAAAGACTGTAGAAAGAACATTTACTTATAATCTTATACTCCAGTGCTCATGTTAGTTCTCTCTCTCCAGTGTTTTGTATTGTTGAAAGATTTATGATCAAACTCTTGATGTCACCCAAATGAGGATGGTTCCCCTTTTGAGTCTGGTTCCTCTCAAGGTTTCTTCCTCATAACATCTAAGGAAGTTGCCACAGTCGCCACGGCTGCTCATCAGGGATAAATGCACATCATTCACCTTGACTGTTGATTTCTGTAAGGCTGCTTTGAGACAATGTCTGTTGTGAAAAGCGCTATAGAAATAAACTTGACTTGATATTTGTCAAAATAGCAAATAGAAAAATCTGATTAAAAAAATAAGTGATTGGTAAAATTGTAATTATTTCATCAATAATACTGAAATTAAATTACTACTATTACTAATATAATCATTTTAAAGGTAGATTTAGTAGTAGTAAATATAAATAACAATAAGATCATGGGTTTGAACCCCATTATTGCCATATATTTTATATTTTACTCAAGTCATACTGGAGTTGGTGAGTTATAACTTGTAATGGAGTTAGTTTTGCAGTAAGGTATCAATACTTTTTTACACAAGTGGGTTTGTTCGGAAGTCGGTTTACACCACAGGGTGTGGTGAAGTTGGTTCCAATTAGTCGCAGTCTTGACAGAAATACATGGTGTTAAAGTACGCAAAGGAAGCTATGTTGGTTCATTGGTTACAGTGACTGCTTTCAAAGTACTGGACTGTTAGCTCAGGAGTTAAGTTTTTGGGTTACTCATTAGAAGGTCATAGGTTCAAACCCCTGTGTTGCCATATTATTTTTTATTTTACTCAAGTCCTACTAGAATTGGTTACTTAAAACTTGTAATAAAGTACGTTTTGCAATAAGTTATCAATACTTTTTTTTTTTAACACAAGTAGGTTTGTTCTGAAGTCTGTACACCACAGGGTGTGGTGAAGTTGGTTCCTTTTAGTCACCGTCCAGACAGAATTAAATGATGTTGAAGTATTCAAAGGAAGCCATGCTGGTTCATTATGTACAGTGACTGTTTGTAAAGTAGTGGACTGTTAGTTCACTGGTTAATATGTTGGGTTACTGATCAGAAGGTCATGTGTTCAAACCCCACTATAGCCATATTTTCTATATATTCCTCATTTTACTCATCATACTGGAATTGGTGACTTATAACTTGTAATAAAGTTAGTTGTGCAGTATGATATCAATACTTTTCACACAATGAGATTTGTTCAGAAGTCATTACACCAAAGGGTGTGGTGAAGTCGGTTCCAATTTGTCACAGTCCAGACAGAATTACATGGTGTTGAAGTACGCAATGGAAGCCATGTTGGTTCATTAGGTACAGGGACTGCTCAGAAAGTAGTGGACTGGTAGCTCAGTGGTTAAGGTGTTGGATCGCTGATCAGCAGGTTATGGGTTCAAACGAGTTAGTAATGGAGTAAGTTTTGCAGTAAGGTATCAATACTTTTTTTTTTACACAAGTAGGTTTGTTCGAAAGTCTTTACACCACAGGGTGTGGTGAAGTTGGTTCCAATTAGCCGCAGTCCAGACAGAATAACATGGTTTTGAAGTATGGCAAGGAAGCCATGTTGGTTCATTAGGTACAGTGACTGCATTCTCAGAGCTGTAGTGCTAGGTCAGTAGTTAAGGTGTTGGGGTACTAATCAGAAGGTTGTGTGTTCAATCCCCTATATTGCCATATACTCTATATTTTACTCAAGTCATACTGGACTTGGTTACTTATAATGTGTAATGGAGTAAGTTTTGCAGTAAGATATCAATAAATTTCACACAAGTAGGATTGTCAGGAAGTCTTTACACCACAGGTTTTAGTGAAGTTGTTTCCAATTAGCCGCAGTCCAGACAGGATTACACGGGTTTGAAGTATGGAACGAAAGCCATGCTGGTGCATTAGGTACAGTGACTGATCGCTCATGGGTGGCGCGTTAGCTCAGTGGTTAATGCGTTGGGTTACTGATCAGATGGTCATGGGTTCAAGCCCCTCTATCACCCTATGTTCTATATTTTACTCAAGCCATACTGGAATTGGTGCCTTTAACCTTCTAATAGAGTAGATTTTGCAGTATCACTACTTATACAACAAAGGATGTGGTGAAGTTGGTTCCAATTAGCTAATTAGGGGTGGAGTGCTAGCTCATTGTTCAAGGTGTTGGATTACTAATTAGAAGGTTGTTGGTTCAAATAAAATAAGATAAAAAATAAAATACAAATTGTAAGTATATTGTATCCAAGCAACTAAAAAGTTCTAAAAAAAAAAAAAAAAAAAAAAAAAAAAAGAAAATTGGCATTTTGATCAGTTTGTAAGTTGTGTGTCTAGACTTCTGAAGTTTAAGTGTCTAACGTTCCAGAATAAACATCATTCTTCATCCAGCTGTAAACATCGCCTCACTTACTGGCAGGAATAGTAGTAATTAAAATACAATACTATCACGACTAATAATTAAACTACAAATTATAAAAACTGTCTGAATATTAATTGGTTATTAATAAAACCAAATCTATTACAAAAATAATAAACAGTGACACCAATGTTTATTTAAGCATTTTTATTTTTATTTTTTTATTTCTCTTAGTCATTTTCTCCAACCCAAAGACAATTATACACAGCATAAGTCTAAAATATCCCATGTAGTAGATTACAAGTTTTTTTTTCATTCATCAATAATTATTTTCAGTCCAGCACTCACTCATTCACTCACTCCTTGAAGACACAGGACACTGATTCAAATCAGCATGTCAAACTTAGTGATGAAGGGAAACAAAATAAAAAGCCAACACGTATGATGAACACCCAGCAACTTCATCATCCTTCTCCTACACACACACTGTGGGCGATGCAGCGGGTGCAACAACGAGCGTAAAAAGGAGCCCCAGAGATCAAAGTCCAAAAACAATGACATTTCTTTTAACAAACAGGGGATAACGTATGGAGGACAGAATCATCCATTATATGCGTGACATACAAGACTTTCAATGATGGTAAACGATGCCCCGAGCGTTTGAATTCCGTTACACGTTTCTCCAAAGAATGTACACGTGATTGATAGAGGAAGGGAAGAATTTAAGAACTGCATCTTCTCTTGCATCGACGACAAGTTCTCCGTTTCTTTCTCTTTTTTTTTTTTACAGAAAGAGTAAAAATGACAAATATTTACAGTCAGGGTTCTCACATGCAGTCGAAAAAAATCGTTGCAGCAAAAAAAGAAAAGATTGAAGAGAGGAGAAAATGTGCAGGAAGGTAGGCAACTCAGTCTCAGATGCTCCTCTTCAACACACTTTTGAGCGAATAGAACAAACTTAAAAAGCAGCAATAAGGCCTGATTTTATTCCTCCTTGCCTTCATCCTTTCTCCCGTCCTTTGAGTCATACACCAAATCCAATAAATGGATGGAGACATATGTAAGACAGTAACAGCTCTGATCAGATCAGCCGCCACTTATTTCTCGTAATATGTCCAATCAGAAACCTGTGTGGTGTTAAGTTCTCGCTAACATGACGATCTGTGTGCATCTTTCACCGAGGTTAAATCATGTAATGATTATAATTATTAAAGAAATTTCTGGAGAAAATATCTTCCCGTGTCATCTGAAAGTGATGGTGAGGTCAACAGTGACTGCAAGAGGTTTCGTTATTAGAAAATGATGTGTGAGGAGAGTGAGGGTGGCAATGCAGCGCATGCATCATGCCCCTTCATCATTTCGCAAAACCCTATTTCAGTAGTGCATCAACCCACCAACACTCAAACTATCTACGTGATTAGCAAAAAAAAAACCTAAAGAAAAAGCAGTTTGATTTTTTTTACACTTGTATACATGTACAGGCCCCTCACTAATCTTCACAGGTCTTCAAATTGGAATTTATTTGATTTTTTTTGCCCCCAGTCATCTTTTACAGTTATATACAATATACAGGCAGCAGATAATACATTTTTTCTGAATAAACAATTAAACAGGGAAGTGATTAATCTAGACCGACTACTGTTTAGATTAGAAAAGGGTCAATATGTTTAAAAAGAAAAGCAATAGGTGAAAAGGATAGATGCATCTTAAAAGCCCTCAATATGTACAGAAAAAAAGCCCCAAGACAAGGAAGAAAGGAAAAAAATCAAGTAACAGAATGCAGACTCTTTTTTTTTGTCACCATATACATAAGTTACAGCTCTGATTTGGTCACCAAACTAAAAAAAAAAAATTTGTAAAAATCTATCTGGTCACTGTGTGTAAGCGAAGACTGAAAGGTGTTTGTAGGGACGGGTTTGTTTTCTTTTCCCACCTAAAA
Source organism: Silurus meridionalis (assembly GCF_014805685.1). Classification (NCBI taxonomy): domain Eukaryota; kingdom Metazoa; phylum Chordata; class Actinopteri; order Siluriformes; family Siluridae; genus Silurus; species Silurus meridionalis. The sequence goes on from NC_060892.1 coordinate 16,186,277, forward strand.
GATGCTTTGATATACTATTTTGATGCAAACCCCCCCAAAAAACAAACAAACAAAAAAAAAAACAAACACGAGGTATTTCAGTTACTGCTTCCAAAATTCATCTGAAAATGAGGAAAAACAGGGGAAAGCTCACACCTCAACACGCAGAACTACACACCTACATTACATCCTGGATCCGATCTATAGAAAGCAGCCAATCAATCGTTTCAGCTTTAACCATTATGGCAAAAAGGCACAACGCTTTAAAGTCAGGCGACAGGGTTTTATTGTACCCCCTACTTCAAAACCACCTCAAAAAAACAAAAAAACAAAAATGAGTTCAGTGCATATAACTACATTCATGATGGACCAGTGTATTTTTTTAACTCGTCTATAAATTGCACTGACGTTTAACACCGACTTTTGGACAAGGACATCAGAAGTCAAACAAAAAAAACTTAAAATATTAAGAGTCGTGTCGAACTTCGACTTTGCCAAAAAAACAAGAACAACTATCTAATGTGAAGCTGTGAAAGAACTTATCTTCTCAAACCTACGTTCACACTAACAGGCAAAATGTCTCATATTTTTTACTTGTGGGCATGGCCTGGTTGTTTTTTTTGTTTTTGTTTTTTTTTTTTTAGAAGAAATGGAAGTAGTTATAAAAACATCTAAAGCTGAACACAACTGAAAATCAGTGTAAAATTATTATTTTTTGCAATTAATTTAAATGCTTGGCTCCATACTGGCCTCACTGTCAGATTAGATTAGCAATGCTAGCTATTTGTACTAACTACGTACACTTGCCCGAGGATCCAATGATATCGGCTACTTCCTTCAAGCTTTATATTCCTTTTAACGTGTCTACACTCATTTAAGGAGCAGTCATATGTGACAGGACACGATGAAATATGATGCATGCTGTTTTTGCACGTTAAACTGTAAAGTTGTGAAGGAACGCTGGACCATGTTGTCAGATTGTTCCAAGAAACAATTTGAGCCAATCGTTCGAGTTAGCCACAATGAGGTCATTCCTAATTTGCATAGAACTCATGGATGAAATCGCTCCTCCGCGTCATGCATGCATACACACAAATGCTTCATTATGAGTTAGTGTGAACGCAGGGCAAATACAACTACCTTCCCTTCCTTCCATCATCTCGCACTCAAATCTATCGCTTTAATTATATCCATACATTTATTATAGTGAGTTGTGAAGCATTTACAGAAAACTTTAAATCTGCACCAGAATTCTGCCAGAGAGTGTAGAACGGATTGTGTGCTACTTAAAAAATAAAGCTGACTAATCAAATGCTCATGTCACCAGCTTTACTGTCCTTTATGAAAATGCCTCCATTGTAGAAACTGACTCTGAAATGCCAGTGCGAATCAATTCAACTAGACTTTTGTTAAACTTTCAATTAAAATTGAAAGCTATTAACATTAAAATCATCAAAATCAAACCTATTACAATGAGTGCTTCTCCAGAGTGATCGAGTGGCATATTTTATGTACACACAGAAAGAGGATCGGAGCCTGCTTAGGGTTTGTGTGTTTGTGGGTGTGTGACAGTACTTGTGCATGAGTCAGTAACAGAAGTGATACTAATTTCGAAGCAAAAAGACAGAAAACAACAGATAAAAACACAACAAAAAGGGACAGGGTTTATCATTGTCATCATAATTATGATTTCAGACCATCTTGTATGTTCGTGTGCGCGAATGTGTTGGGAAGATTCCTATTTCCCATGCAACCCCAGGGCAGCGATGTGCAGTTATGTCACAGGGGCCAGTCAGGGATGAGGAAGGGCACGCCCTCGCTCACAGTTCCCTTGCTTGATTTCTGTGCATCAGTGTATGTGTGTATGTTTGTGTGTGTGGCGGGTGTTACTGATCGAGTGAAATGCACGATCATTGCCAGGATTGAGGGGGAAAGTTGTTGACCTCAGCCATGTCTTGAACGGGAGAGCCTTTGTAGCTGTACGTCAGCTTGATGCGCATTCGCAGCTGTTGCTGTAAAAGTAAGAGCGAAAGTCAAGCGTGTTCACAGACAAGTGCATCTTTGTGTTGTGCACCTTATAAGTCTTGCACAATTCTATTAACCAACTACCAACTAACCAACTACAAAACACGTAAACAGACCAAAAGATCCAAATTCCAAAATTACATAAAGAGCGACATTCGACATCCGATAGATATGTTTTTGTTTACCAGGAACCCAAAGTATATTTAAAAAAAGAAAGGCAAAATAATTGAGTGAATTAACTCAGACCAGAGAAGCTTATCAACCAGGTATAATACTTGTGCTCTAATAAAAGGTAGAAAAGCTGTATAGATATTCATTTGGGCAAATAAGACAGCAGATAAATCACAAAATCTACTAATTAAGTCTTCAATAGAGATCTTACCTTCTGTGGGTTAAGAACCCTGATGACTTGTGTGACGCTTCCCTGGTTAAGTGCTGGGATTATGTTACTGCTGGGAGAGAGGAGCTGCAGCTGGAAGGTCTAACAGAAAAAAAAAAAAAATTCGATCATGAATAAATAAAAATACATCTAAGAAAGATCAGCGTAGAAAAAGAGAGTTGAGAAAGCAGACCTTTGGTACTGCAGCCTGGAACACGAAGTCGGCCATGTCTGACTCAGTAGAGTTGGAGGCGTGGATGGTGATGACTGAAATGTTAGGGTTCGGGTTGGACCTCTCAAAGGTGAACTCTATTTTCAAGCCGTTCTTGTTGTACGCGATCATTGGCGGAATAGCTGTTTAAATGGGGAAGAAAGTGTTACGTTTTTGCCAATTTAAAAGAATCGTTGCAGGAATGCATGGATGTTACAGCAAGCTCACCTGCTACTGTGTCGTTAAAGAGTGGCTGTGAGGAGAGACCGTCCAGAAGGAACTGGGCCTGGGATATGGGCACAGAAGGGGCAGGAGCAGGGGTTGGACCACCTATGAAGTGAGGAGAAGCTTTTTTTATGTGATTATAAAACAAGAAATGAAGGAGAAATACATACATTTAAAAATAATGATGACATACCAGAAAGAGAGAGATCCCCAAGTAGATCGAGCAGCTCTCCGCCAGCTGAGGCAGGTTTGGTGGGCAGAGTTGTTTGGATTACCGGGATGTCGTTACCTCCGAGCAAGTCCAACAAATCATTTGCCTACAAATCATCAAAATAAATGTTAGAAATCATACCTGAACACTTATAATAAATACAGGGACCAATTAATTAAAGCCAGTGGTTGGGGGACAATACAAGATTACAAATTGGTTTCCAATTATCAGATTTTGTTTTGTATAAAACAGAGGCACATGCTGAATCTTCCATCTTCTAAGAGGTTGCCATTGCTACTTTTCTGATCAAACAGCTAATCATATTAGATAATAGTGAAGTTTATAAAATTGACAACTATAATAACCAATTAATCAATTTGACAATTCTCCTTATATGGAAATTCATAACTCAGAATACAGTTACAGTGGTACCTTGACCTACGAGTTTAATTCGTTCCGTGGACGAGCTCGTGTCTCAATTTGCTCGCACATCAATTTTCCCCATTGAAAATACTTAAAATGGCATTAATCCATCCCAACCCTTAAAATGTGAAAAGGCGATAAGCGGAGGGAAAACTCGTTATTTACTATCACTACAGTACACTACGTATCCCTAAACTTTTATTTTTTACTTTTTCTTCTTTGCTTATCTTATTTTTCGTCACAGTCTTCGCTTTCTGGCTTCGCTTCGGCATTTAGCAGCGCCGTTTCAAGCTCGTACCTCAATTTTTTGCTCACGTAACCAAGCCAAAAAATAAATAAATAAAAAAAGACAGTGACTGCTCGTATCCCGGAAAACTCATACAAGGGCCAAATTGTGATGGCTAGACAACTGGGTCATAACATTTCCAAAACTGCAGCTCTTGTGGGGTGTTCCTTGTCTACAGTGGTCCGAATCTATCAAAAGTGGCCTAACGAAGAAAAGGTGCTGAACCGGTGACAGAGTAATGAGTGGCCAAGGCTTATTGATTCATGTGGTGAGCGAAAGGCTGGGTCCGATCCAACAGACAAGCTTCTGTAGCTAAAAATTCTGAAGAGGTTAATGCTGTTAACTGCTCTACAGGTCAAGGGGGACCAACACAATATTAGGTAGGTGGTCATAATGTTATGCCTAATATATATCTCAACCCCATACTGATGAACAAACCTAAGTCTTACCTGATTTGTCTGAGCGATGGTCGGTGGGTGTTTCGAGTCCAGTGCAGAAGGTTCAGTCTCACCATTGGTCTGTACAATCTCAGTGGGGCCGTTAGTGGCCGCTTTCTCCATAATGGGCATTCGCTCTAATAAGGCCGGCCTTGAAAAATGGAAGAGATTCAGATGTGGTGCAAAATGAATAACCAAATCTCTCATAAATAAATTACCTGTAGCCTATGAATGAGAGTATCACTGAGCTCTTACCTCATGTGATCGTATTTCTTAAAAAGTGCATTGTACTCCACAGCTCTCTGTTGTAACTCCACGTCTATGCTGCTCCCGTATATAGACACCACTTTCTTTATTCGACTAGAGGAGAGAAAGAATTAAATATTGAGATAAAACACAGAACATGTATTAAACTAACAATGGTCACTTAAACATTTGCTCACTTCACACCACTGAAACGAGTGGACAGCTTCATGATGGCGGTCAGTGAGTAACCTCGAGTCACAGGGGCGGACAAGTTGGAGACAAGAAGACCTTCCAAAACATCCAAGACCTCATCCTCTGTAACCTGTGTGGAAAGCGAAACAAAGCAATCATGGTACACATGAGAAAAGAAAAATATGTTTGGGGTAAAATTTCTGTATTATATTTATGCACTTGAAGTCCACAAAAGTTTTTTTGGAGAGAGGAAAAAAATTTATTCAATTTCATTAGTGCAGAGTGTCAGGAAAGCAAACATACTACAAAATGGTACAAATTCATTTAAAAATGACAGCACACAATCAGTAGGTAATATTTAATTCTTTTAAATCAATTTTTAAAAGACTCTTATGAGGTTAGGTTTGGGGCACATTTTAGTAACTTAGACATTTTAGAAACACTTTTCAGAATGCAAGACAGTGTAATAATTTTTTTAATTATTTGTATGGAATTAATGGGGAACAAACTTTTCAGGAACAAACTAACACTTTAAACCCAGACTTGAATGGACAATTATGCTCGCTCTCAAATTCCTGGAGCCGAAAAGCTGTGGATTCGACTGCAAATTCAGTTCTTAGAGCATCCGACAGGTGGAGTCTAAATGAAGTGGTCTAATATTTACTTGAATGGGCTCCTCCTCCTCACACTGGCCTGACACCAATAGGTCCCCATACTCTCCTATGCACCAGGATGCCACCTGTACCAGCGGTTGCTGTAGAAATATAAAAAATAAATATATTCAATTTGCAAACAACATGGAGGAATAATGTTATCCGAAGGGGGAGGGGAATCACCTGAGAGATGTCATCCAGCAGGGCTTTGTAGAGTCTCTGCACAGTGTAAGCATGCATCTCTACACTGTTGGTTATGAGCTGAATGAGATTTGGGACCGAGTCGTCTCGAACGTAACTCCCCGCCTGAAACAGTGCCATACACAATCACATTTAAAAAAGAAATCTATGCAATCATGTAGGCAGTATGCAACCCTGTGTTTAGAGCCATCTGCTGTACGTAAGATGAACTGCAAATGCAATGAGAATATGGCCAAGATCTCCAAATTAACCTCTATTCAGAACAGTAAAAAGTTTGTCACCTAGACAAGTATCCACAGGCTTTTAAAAACTGGACAAATGCACCTTTATAATTCAGCTAATGTTTGTGCTAGTGAAGTACAAGTATCTTGTGACCATTACAAGTGGGAGTGCATTTGGCAGATTAGCAAAGCACACTCACGAGAGGCAATAACGATCTTAATCTCATCTACTTCTCCACAAAAAGCTTTGGTTTTCTTCCAACCATCTCTATACACACCTTTAACAAAATGTCGTATATGCAGGCGCATTATTTTCGCATAACTGCATGACCGAGCATTTTATTTTAATACAACAGCAATTTTTCTTCGATTACAAGGAGTCATTTACAAATATGGACGACACTGACGTACACGCCCCTGTGCTTAGTAACAATTCATAGAAACAAACGTATTACAACAAGCCGATTTATTTAAACCTGATGGAAGCCATTATACAAAAACCACGCACAATCAAATTTAAACATATAGCTTTGTTGCTTGCTTGTGTAAATAAACCATTAGAAATGTCCTCTTTGAGCCCCTGTACCTGGGTACATCTACCTTTTTCTGACCACCTATAACACCAAACAAGAAAGCAATTTACCGTTGTTAACACCCTCATTATGGTGTCTATGTGCCATCTTTTGGAAGGTGCATACCTGGAGGATGAAAAATGTAAATATAAACAAATTTAATAACAATTTAGCAGAATTCTGGAGAAATTCAAACTTAAAAAAAGAGGGTAATTTTCTGTTCTAGTCACACTTCTATAAAGTTGGAGGTCATGCTGTCAGAAATGAATGTGTCAACAGAGTCATGCTCTGACGATGGATCACTCATTTTATCATCACACAGCATTTATACAGGTTTCAATTATTTTAAACCAAAATATTGGTTTTAAATGCATATTCATTCTTGCTCATTTACAAAATAGCACCTAGTTAGGAGACATGAAAACACTTAAAATAAAGCTCAGTATGTACACCAAGTGGAAAGCTTATAGAGTTGATAGTGGGCGCCAATATTTTTGCAATCATTTGTAGTGCTCTTATTAATGCTTAACAGTACAGCCATGTATTTAAATCAACTGTCCCAACACAAAAAAAAAAAAAAAAAAGTGTGTTTCCAGAGCTGTGTCAAAGCAAACCTTACTTCTCAGCAGCCAAGAAAACCCCCGACGCGCAGTCGGCTTTGAACTCCGGGTCACAGGAGTCCAGAAAATACAGCAGCTCCTTCATCATCCCACGGATGTTATTTCCATTGACCAGGGCAAAACTTAGCTCCATCGCACGTCTGTGGAGGACAAAGACAGTATGGTGAGAGATTGTTCAGAACTCAGAGTTGTGCAGAGTCGGAATAAGGAGAAAAAGGAGCAGGGATTCATTACAGACGTACCTTTTAATGGAGACATCCAGGTCTTTCAGACAGTCCACAATGGTACTCCGATGCCTTTGAACCGCATTGTGGTCAGTCTGTACTGTTTTCAGTAAAGACGTCAGTGCCACATATCTAATGTGGGCATAGAATATAAATGTCAAACCATTGTAATAAGTAATAAAAAGTATATATAGTTTAAATAAATATATAAAAGCTGAGTGTCTTAATGAATTTCTAATTGTTCTGCATGAAAACGAAACAGACCTGATGTTTTTGTCATTGTTCAGAAGAAAACGTCCAAGGATATTAATAGCTAATACCTACAGTAGAAAAAAAATTAGGCATGCACTCAAAGCAAATCGGTTAAATACATTTTTTTTTTCTACTCGACTCACCCTTAATCCACTTTCTGATTTGATGTCCATAATAGTCAGAACAGTTTCGTACAAGATTGCATTGCCTACATTTTTACTTGTCTCTGTGTTTGTTGCAACCTTAAAAAATAAATAAGTAAATGAGTCAAATAATGTTTAAAAATGCTCACAACGTGGAATGTTGAAACTAGATCTACAGAAATCTTTTACCTGTGCAAGAATGTCATTCATAGCTTCACTCGAGTCATCATCACCCTTTCCCAGGATTCTCAGGAGCCTCAATATTCGAACCTGAGACAAATTATCAAAAAAACACATGAATTATAATAAAATTAAACCAAACATAAACCATATATAATGTAAGCTGCTACGTGAAAAAAGTATATTTACACAATAAATAAACGATATATTAAATGACAGAAAATAATGAAAACATGAACTAGTGACTAACATGTGTCTATTTTTTTTAAATTGTAAAAAAAAAAAAAAAAAAAAAAAAAAACCCACAAGCAAGCGCAATCTCCCCCAAATCTCAATTATATTATAACCATTATAATAAGTTCCTCGTGGTGGATTCTTTTCCTAGCTGGTATATTTGCCAGACAATCCACACAAAAATCCCCATTTTTTTATGCATCTAAAAACAGTTGAAACTCATGTATATCATCACAATCAGTACCAATAGAATAGAAAAGAGGAGTTTACCTGCAGGAAGGGATCGCTGATACCAGACACGTCGTGCTCAGGAGAGTATCCAGACATGATCAGGTTCTTTAGGATTCGCACCAGTTGAGGAACCAGCTAAAAAAATAAAATAAAATCCAGCAGAAAAATAATAAGCCATCAAAATGAGTAATAATATAAAATTACAATTTCTAAAATAAATCATACATAATGACAGTTTAAAAAAATTTAAAAAAAAAAGGAGGGGAAGGAGAATAACCATAAACACAATGAAGGTGAAAATCATCTTGAACAAATCATTTATTTTTTTCAGCGGATTCGATTAGAATCAAATGGATGTGTTGGTCATGATTATAACTCACCTGGTCAGGATGATTTGCATAATTAGCGGTGGATTTTTATTTAATTCTGTGTTAGTTTTCATTTAGAAATTTCTTTCTTTTTTAAAGTCTAAGCTCCGGAGGTCACAAGCGGATCGTTAATTAATTATGATAAGTGGTGGAACACAGGACCACGAATTATACACAGCTCTGTGATGACATTCAAAACCAAATCATAAATAATGGGGGGGGGGCACGAGGAGACACGAGGAGAACATATAACCAAAACAATAAAATAAAAGTGCACTACATCTACAGTGAGCACAGTCAAGTGAGTCTTTAAGAGCATGCACCAGCTATGAAACCAGAACGTCCTCTTACCTTTTCATTCTAACACAATGCAGGAATTGTAACGAAGACAAATGACAGAAAAATATGAAGTAGATGTTAGGGCGGGGAACTGGAAGATAGGTTTAAAATTTAGAGAAGAGCTAGAAAAAAATAAAATGTTACGATCATGAGTAATGAGAGGTGGGTCAAGCCGGAGAGGCAGAGGAGCAGTAAAAGAGAGAGAGAGAAAGCACTCTAAAGGAAGCAGTGCTCTGAAGGGAATACCAATGCAGAAAATTTAAGAGCGTCTACGAAGGACTAGTCACAAGTAAAAAAAATAAAAAATAAAATGTCAACTTTTTCATAAAAATAGTTTGTGATTTCTTAAGACATAAGCCAAATAGATTAAAGACCTCATACCTTTCTGAAGTGAGTGAGCATGTCGGGACTTCGTTCACACATTTCAGTAAGTAAAACGACAGACGTGTGGAGAACCCCTTAAATTGAAAGGAAAAAATACATTCAGATTAACAACAAATAAAATGTGGGTTTTCTTGCTCACTTAAAACTCACTTATCTAACCCTGGAACAAAATTATTCGTACATTTATTTTTTTTTTGTTTAACCTATATAAAATCACTACATCTACAAGTAAATAAAGAGCACCAGGGACACACCACTCATTCAATGCACCCTTTTTTGGAGGACTACCACTACACGTTAATGTAGTCTATGATAAATGTAATCTGATGGCAGATGGTTTGTTGCTTGAGGCTTTATAAGAGCAATAGCAGGGTTTTTTTCTTGCATAAACAACCTGCAGATAATGTAGAACACAGTTAATATATTAAGGTATTACCTTAGGGGAAATTATTATTTTTTTTAAATCGGAAAATGCAGAATTTATTTAGACACGTTGTAAGTAGATCATTGAGATGGAGCTTTTTGAAAACGGATGGACTGAAGAGCTGTGCTCAATCTGTTAAAAAGAATTCAAATGCTTTATCCACCTACTTTACTAGGAAAAGAGAGAAATATCAAAGGGAAAGATTCAGACAATGTATTTCCACGAACAACGTTATAACTGGTTAAGACAGGACATTTATTATAAAACAACTAATTTCCGGCTCGCTGCATTATAAACACAGTAACGTCTTTATGGTTTGTAAACACAATGAAAAGACTATACAGAATTGCATGCATGTATGCAATTTCGCTTTCAAACTACACCATGCTAATAAGTATTTAAACACAAGAACTATCTTAAATATATTTCTGATAAGTTCTGATAATCATAGTAATACAATAATATTAAAGGATGCATGTTGATGCAAGTTGATTTTAACCCAATATCCTAGGGAAAGGAAGCTTTAAATAAATAAAGAAAGCCTGAATACAAATGACAAACCCTCTCTCACCATGATTCTTCTCACTCAGCAGGTTTTTTGTCGCTGGCAGAAACATCTCCATCAGCTCTGGAACCTTCCGAATGACGTGAACTGCACACAGTGCTGCCTGCGTGGAGAAAAAACTTCTTATATCCTCAACAAACAACAATCCAAGTAGTCTGTGTTATGCAATTAAAAATGACCTTTTTCCTCAAATAGGAATTTGACGTTTTGAGAAGCTTTTCCACTTCCCCGGCCAGATCGCGACACATTTCTGACGACCCCATGCAGCCGAGGGTGCACAAGGCCAGCCCCTGGACATACTGTGTACTGTGATTTAGATCACTGCAACACACAGATAAACAGGCACAGAGAGATTTAGAAATGCTAGCAGAACAGAGCAGCATGAGCACAGATGTACTCTACATTTATTTCCTGTACGTCACTTACTTCTTAATGCAGTTTGTCATCAGTAAATGGACATCCTGCCTCTCGTCCAACAGCAGCATGGCCCCCAGGTACCCTATTCTCTTGTCAGTGAACTTCTGTGACGCAATCAGCTTCAGACATTCCAGCTACAAAAATGCACCCCCATGTTGTGAGCACATAGTGTTTGGGTCATAAAATATAAAAATTCATGGCGTGAAATAACGTTTGTATTCACCTGCCCGAAATGTGCCGGATAACCCAACATGTGCATGTACAGCAGCTTTGCCACATTTCTACAGCGGTAAGTGTTATCTTCTTCTCTGAACGATGATCGGATAGCTGCGCATTCTTTCTGGATCATCTCACGCTCCTCGGCCTGGGTCCGAGCAGTCCGGATGGTCCGGATCAGCTCCCGAAGTCTGATCGGAGCTGGCATCCTCTGCAATTAAAACAACCTTTATACATAGTGGAACATTAAGCCCATTCAGAGACTACAGCTGCAAACAAAGTCAACAAAAAGCCCAAAACAATATGTTGCGTGGATTTCATCCAAGTCATGTGTCCGTAGTCACAAAATGCAACTACATTTAACCAGGTTTTTTCAATCCTGTCCTACTGCCCCTGTGTAATATTCTGCATCTGGGGAACTGTTGCAGTAAAGGATCAGATGGCATAATTTAACATTGGCATGTGAAGTAACATCCGTTTGCTGCCCATATTCACAGCAGGTCTTTAGAGATTGTTTCAGCATGTAAAATTTCTTTAAACATAAAAGTGGAATATAGTAATGTCACAAGAAAGAATCCCTGCTGATGTTCAGCACAAAGAACATTTAGTTTATGAATTTTTATAAACAGCTTAGTTACAGCTAAAAACTAAATATAGTGTTTATTTAAAGTGTGCGTGTTTATATCATTTATTAAATTATAGAGTCAAAGACAGCATCCAACTTCTGGTGAAACAAATACAGCTTTCAGCCAGGAAAACTAGAAACGAACAATACAGTTAAAAATTGTTAAACGTTAAAGATTAAAGGAAGTGTATCCAGGAAACTGAGGTGGTATTGCACAAGAGATGAGTGTGATTTGCAAATGAGAGAACGGACAAGAGGCATGGGTGTGTTCCAATAGAACCTCAAGATGCATTAGAAATTAATTATTTATATCCCAGAGAGCATACTTATAAGAATATGAACAATTGTTGATAAAGGAAACGTGTTTTTATTTATTTCTTTAACCACATAAGAGCAATAATGAACAACGCATCTTTATGTGAAATTCCACGCCTTCCTCACAAGTCTTCCGAGGCGAGTGCTAAGGTTTCAGTGCGCTGAAGTGTGGCGATTAAAAATTAATGGAGCACATGTATGTACTAAGATTACACTCTACTCTCAGCTGGTAGGCTGGGTAACACAGGTGACCTGTTTCTACTCAAGCTGAAACTCCTGCACAAACACCAGAATGCTTTACCATCGGACACAGGACTGCAGACTGAACTCAGTCAGTACCTGAATCCCAGTTCAGCACGGCACTGAAAACAAAAATCTCAGAGCTCCACGCCGAGCTCACACTCTAAAAACAGATAAACAAGGGATGCTATATTGTAGGTTTTCTAAACAACCTCAAAGAAAACAAGATGGGAATCAGCATGTGTCCACATTATACAACTGCAAAAGAAGCAGAAATGTGCAAGACAAATGTGCTGACTCAGAGGAAATGACTCGCTGTGCCAGTTTCTTGCGAATGTGACACGTGTCAAGTTATTTGGCTCCAACTTCGGTTTCACGAGCTGTCTCTAAATCATCAAATCGCTGTTTATTCAACTCAAGAATACTTCAATCTCATATTATGCACGCCCATCTTGGTCAGGTCAAGAATCAGAACAAACAGAAAAGTGTTTGTACTAACCCTTGTATAACGGACGCCTCAAACGAACACTGAAAAACTAATCATTGGCGGTGTAAGCATGAGAGAGAAATTGTGATCAAAGATGGTTTACAGAATTTTACAGCACATGTACGCTGACCGACTTCAACGCCCGGTTTGAGGTGCAGAACAAAGTACCGGCAAGGAAGACCACCCCCTCCTCCCAACAACCAGGTGCTTTATCTATCCACGGCTAAAGTGAGGAAAACCCTATGCAGCGTTAACCCACGGACGTCTGCTGGACCAGACAAAATTCCTGGAAGAGCTCATGGACTGTGCAGAACAGCTAGTGGATGTCTTTACTGACATCTTCAACATCTCCCCGAGCAGTGCTTTTGTTCCTAAGTGCCACAAGACAACGACCATCGTCCTTTTTCCGAAGAAGTCTACAGTCTCTTGCCTCAATGACTATCGACCGATCGCACTCACACCCATTGTGATGAAATGCTTCGAGAGGCTCGTCACGAGACACATCTAGACCCAACTATTACCCTCACTGGACCCGATGCAGTTTGTGTATGGTCCAAACCGTTCCACGGACAATGCCATTGCCACGTCCATCTCGCCCTCAACCACCTAGACAATAAGGACATATACAGTACATAATGTTCATAGACTTCAGTTCAGCATTCAACATGATCCCCCCTCAGCACCTAAATGAGAAGCTGAGTTTACTCTCTGCAACCGGATCCTGGACTTCCTGACTGGGAGACCTCAGCCAATCGGGAACAGCTCTAGCACCACCACACTAAGCACTGGGGCCCCTCAGGGCTGCATGCTAGGCCCAGTGCTGTTTACTCTGCTGACTCACAACCGTGTAGCAATGCACAGCTCGAACCACATCAAGTTTGCAAATGACACGACCGTGGTGGGTCTCATCAGCATACAGAGAGGAATGTTGACAAAACTAAAAAGAGGTGGCTGTTGACTTTAGGGGGCACAAGGCAGCCATTTCCCACTGAACATCAATGGATCCTCCGTGGAGATAGACAGGAGCACTTCAACAACTTCACCTGGTCACTCAACACCAACTCCATCAAAAGAAAGAAAATGACAATAAAAGCTTCTTTACTTCTATTAAAATATATTTTATTTATTGATGACAATCTGGTGGCCATTTTGACATGTTCCACATTCCACCTTGAAGAAGCCTTGGGTGCTATTTTTGCCCCCTAGCCTGAAATTTTAAATTCCAAGTGACCCACAGTCACCATGGATCATAATCCCACAATCTTTCAAGAAGTTGCAATTCAAGTCAATATCCATCCTCAATCATCCATGATTTGACACACCCCTACACTGTTCTGATCAGGCACACCATAGGAAGTTGGAAGGTCATAATTATTGTAGTCAGTCATATAAAAGCTATAAGGTTCTTTATTTAACAGCTACCGCTTTTTTTTTAATGACAAAGATGGTTTCGTATTTAAGGCTAACTTATAGCATTTACGACAGGCATTAAAGGCATTTAGGCTAAGAATCTTATGTGCTTTGAGACCTTTACTACCTAAAAACTCTGGGTGAGAAAGATGCACATTAATCAAATTGATTACACCAATGAATTGAGGATAAGGTACCAAAAAAACACAACTGAAATTTATTCCCATCCTACAAGCTTTTTTTTTTTTTTTTAACCGCTTGTCAAAGATAAGCGCTGCTCTTTCAGCAAGCACACAGAACCTAATTAAGCTGCTACAGTCAGAGATGGAAACTACTGTAATTACTTGCTGAACAAAGACATTTTCAGGATCTCTAAGCAAAAACAGCTGAAAAGAGCTTCACTAAATGGACGCCACAAAAGCAAACTCGCTTTGGTGCAAAGTGCTCATACGTCAAAACACTTTTACTTTGCAGGAAAAAAATGTGACAGGAGGAGCAAATTCTGCTAGATTGTCTAGTGTGATGCTTCATTCCCCAGCTGTCTGACATCACAGGGAAAGAACCAGAACCAATGTTTATTACAGCTATCCTGTGATGATGGCAGGAAGCGCATTAACGCTGCGATGCTGGAGGAGGACACAGAGGGAGCTGAAATGAGATGGCATGAAGCTGGGGTCATCAACTGTTTTAATGAAGTGTTGAATCATCTGGAATCATGAATCATCTCGGCTTCTGCAGCTGATCTGATGTTGCCTACTGTGGCTTCCCTGATCAACACGCTAACCATTTCGTTATAAGAAGATCATTGGCCAACAGCATACTGATCGGGGAAGGGGGGAAAATCTATGGCACTAGTCACTCAATTACTACTTATTTAGTTACAGTTTAAATCAATTTTACTCTGACATTTTGCTCCTAATTTAGTATTGGGCGGCAGTCAGGTTTTATTTACCAATCTGAAAACCTGAAGTCTAACAAATGCTTCATTTCAAGCACGGGAATCCATCCAACCACATCTATTTTCCCTAAAAAGCAGCTTATTCAACAATGTGCCCTGCCCTCTCCCACAAACACACTCACAGACTCGCATATTTGTCTTATAACTGACTAAAAAGAGATGGGAAATAAGCAAAAAGAGGGCCATTTCTTCACAAAACCAAGAACAATTGTCCTGAGAACGGCGGCTTCGGGATTTCAAGCTCACAATCTCAGGATAAACACTTCTGTCCCACAAGTCAAAAGGCCCAAAAAACACCCCCCTAAATGCAAGTTCTGTGATCATTTAGTCAGGGCTGTTAAATCTAGACATTTTACAGTGGAACTGTTGCCATCAATTATTTTAGTAATCGAATATTCTAATGATTATTCCATTGATTAATCTAGAAATCGGATAAGTAATTATTCTTTAAAAGAGAACGATACTAAATATACAAGAGAAAAGAAGACAGGTCTCTTAAAATAATGAAATAATTCGTTTCCTTTTTAGTAAAATTAACATTTATATTGTTGAAATTGCACACAAGAACATCTCTGGACTTCTAGTAGTTTCTAGAATAGCAAAGTCCACTAAAGGTGGTAGTGCATTTAGCTCCGAAACTTTGGAATAGTCTTCAGTGTTGGGGGCTCAGACACACTCACACCCAGTTTAAGTGCATTTTGAAGACATATCTTTTTTAGCAAATCCTACACATCGCATATCATAACCTTGTGCTCCAGTACATCTGATCACATGCACATTATCAACTTGTGCTTGTTAATATTATGAACAGCAGCTACGCCAATTCTTCTCGAATGCTTCTCTTTCTCTACCCATCTCGAGGTTGCACCAGCTCCAGCTGTGTCCCACCTCCAGCTGTGTCCCACCTCATGAAGATTATGGACCTTTAAAGAAGTAGATTCCGAGCCCCCAAGCACCCCGAACCATCTAGAGGCGTACCAGCATCAGTTCGATTCCACTTTATGTACAGTTTGGACATTGGGCCTCTTTGAGTGTTTAAAGGCTCTGGCATGAAGAATTTAGTGTTGGATCTTTGATGATCTCAAATGTTGAGCTATTTTATGAGTTCATCAGTAGCTCCTGGTTCCATAACCTCAAATGATTGTATCAGACTGTAGACATTACTCACAATCTTACATTCCAGTGCTCATGTTAGTTCTCACTCTCCAGTGTTCTGTATTGTTTTTTTTAAGATTTATAGTCACACTTTTGATATCACTTAAATGAGGATAGCTTGCCTTTTTGAGTCTGGTTCCTCTCAAGGTTTCTTGCTCATAACACGAGTGAGTTATTTCCTTGGCACAGTCACCATGGCTGCTCATCAGGGATAAACACACCGTTCACCTTAACTCTAATTCTGCTTTGAGACAATGCCTGTTGTAAAAAGCGCTATAGAAATAAACTTGACCTGTGAAAACTAAACCCATTTAATTGCCATATTAGATCAAAATGCAAATACAAATAAAGACTAGAAAATCATGAATAAAAATATATAAATCCATTTAAAATTAAAGAAAACACTGCACAGTGTAGTCTTTTCTTTTTTTTATGTCTCCTCGCCACTCGCTGTTTCACCTTTTTTTTTTATTCTGCCTCGTCTTCTATGTTTACCTGCCTGCGCTACAGAGTTTAGCAGGTAGGTGACAGTAATAATGGTCCGTGAGGAAACACACTGCTCAGTGTGTAGTTAAAATGGTCTAAACGAACAATCAAGGAAAATAATTTGCCTTGATGCTTTTTTTGTATTCTAATTACTTGTTCCTAGAGGAATTGTTTCAGCACTGTTTCACAGATTAATCTTTATAAATTGTAGCCCAATTTATTTTCAGGGTGATTTGTAGCTAAAATCGACTTTCTGTTGATTAGTGTAACAAACGTGTAACTCAGCAGTATCAAAGTTTTTCTTTAAACATGAAGTAATCATGTGTGATTTATTTATTGTGTTGTTAACTTTAATTAAAAAAAAGGCTAATAGTTCTGTAATAAAATGCTACAAATAAATGTTTGTAGTTTCTTTAAATGGAATTATTTTACTTTTTTTCTATCCTGAGCGATATGTAAAAACGAGTAACACTTTTTACGGCGTGTACACCTGATCATACACGTGACTCAGCAGAAATCAAAATAAGTCAAAGTAAACATATTAATCATTTTCGATATATAGTGCAAATGGCAAACATTTTTTATAAAGCACATCTACCACAAACATCTGACTAAAAGAATTCAGGTTACTGATTAAGTGCATTCCTAAAAGGTTTTCTTTAGAGAGCAAGAGACAGAGACAGAGACAGTATATCTACTTTCTGAGCTAAATGTGAGCTTTAGTTTACTACCAGGACAATATTGTAAGCCAGTTAGTCAAAGAGCCGTCCTCAAGTGTCTAATTCTAGCTGTCTTTATAAAGTTCATTAAAAAGAAAAATGGCTGCGGCGCTCAATTAATTAATTTATTTATTTTAATAAACATCGTTAACAAATCAGAGTAATGCCACCATATGTGAACTTTTATAAGAACTTGCAACTAAAATTTAAAAAAAAAAATTCTAACATATATATATATATAAATAAATATAAAATATTTATTTATTTATTTATTGTAATGCACAACAGGTAGATTAAGGGGATGGCAGGTGGCTAAAACAGTATGATTAAGAGCAGCAAAATGTCCATTTGAAGGTTAAATCAATTGTGCTTTTTCCTGCCCTTGAAGTCATTTTACAATTCTAACCTTTTTCTCACAACCTTCAAACCACACACAAAGGATCAGAAATATACAGGGGACAAAATCACCTTCTGACTGACTTTCATACAAACAATAAATCACACATCACACCTCTATCGTTCACCTGAGCTTCTTTCCTCCCTTATGCCTCTGAAGGATTAAAGGCCCTGGACACAGGATGGATGATCCTAGCAACTGGATGACGACAGGCCAAAAAAAAAAAAAAAAAAAAAAAAAAAAAAAAAAACACCCTACAACAAATGAATCCCAAAAGGGATCCTGGAAACGTGCACCAGAGTGCGATAAAGAAACCGAAGGAGAAAAGAACCAGAACGGACGTGTAATAAAGGTAAAAAGGGTGCACCACAAATTCCTGTTGACAAGCCTTGCTTCTTAAACACCTTTTTGAAACATGTTAATAATTACAGGTGTGTTGGGCATGAAAAGATGCTTAGACTCATTGAATCAATCAAAACAAGTGATAGCTGCATTCAGGTGGTGGGGAAGCAAAACCTTTGTATTTGAAGAAAAAATAAAATAAAAGTAGTAATGCTGCTCGTTCTGTTTTTTTTTTTTTTGGTTCGTTTACTCTCGCATTTTCTCCTGACAGTCTGTCGATCACCATAAAGCTCCCACCAACCTCTAGCAGCTCTACACTAAAGCTACAGTATGTCTGACTTTTATTAAACATTAACTCTAGTGTTGAACTGAATTCAGTGGAAATACTCAGATTCTCAAACCACAATTTGCTGTTCTTTCATCTCAAGTTCTTACTGAATTGTGTAATCTTTTTGTCTGTTATACATCAGCTCTGATGTAGAAATCAGGAACTGTAGGCATAAAAAAAGGGTCCAAATACAGAGTGACAAACAGGAAGTGAGGCCAAACGGAAAGTGAAGGGGTCTAAAATTATATTCTGAAAGTAAAGTGTTAATTGATTAACAGGTAACGTGTGTGGTGTTAAGTTTGCAAATGGTAATTCATTTTACTTGGGGAATCTGCATCCTTACAATGTGGAATAATTTTAGGAATTTCACTGGTGTTCCTTTCCTTCATTAAACAGAGTATACTTCCTCCCCCATCCTTGTAGCATAGCAACATGAGAGAGGTAATTAATCAAAAATGTGTCGCTCCACATTACAGAAAAAGATTGTTCACGCAGTTTTTTTTGTTTTTTTTTTAATTCACTCCGAGCAAGCAACAGGAGAGTTGACATTTCAAAGTGGGTTTGATGTAACAAAGATCTTTGTGCTCAAGAAGTGGAAAAAATAAAATTTAAATAGAAAGAAAAATGTAGGCCCATATTCACCTGGCAAAAACATGCAAATATTCGCTACACTGCATTTAAGCAGCAGTGAAGAGTGGCTTTTACAACTCAAACAAGATCCTGGATTGCATTTTACACCGACTCAAAAGAAGTAATTTCCTATAAATCATTCCTCCACTTTAAAACTTTAGAGTTCAGAAGTACCGCTGCACAATAACGACAGCTTAAAAAGGTAAGAATGCTGAATTTTTGCAAACTGGAAAGATTATGCTAAAAATCGCAGAAATGTTGCCTTAAAAGCATCTTGCTAAGTTTAAAGGTTCTTCAGCAAACAGCGTATCCATATCGTGCCTGAGTGCCACTCACACGGATCTACTTGAGGTTGAAATTTAAATAAAAGTGGTGTTGTGACTGAGTGATTGCTTCAGCCTGGAAAAGGTGCAAGTATGTTCTTAAATTAAACGTGTGACAATAAATAAAATGTTTGACAAAAAAGTTTTATGGGTAGCTATAAGTGGCAATACTTTAATCCTACTTTCACTTACAGAAGAGTGCAAACATAACTATCCAAGCATTTTTTTTTTGGCCTGATTAGAGGTCATGTCTTACATGTCTTTTAAAAGCCATGATGTAAAGTGTGTCAAATTAATATCAGAATCGTTGAATTGAGGTATGCAATCAAAGTTGCCTCATAACAGTTTTAAAAAAATTATATCAGATTCATTCCCAATAACCAAATGCTCATCATCATTCCCAAAATCCAAACAGGGTTATTGCAATTATTCAGCAACCAATGACCCATCACTTACAATTTCCAACATACAATCTTTTAGCTCCCTCGCTCCCCATGACTAATCAATGATCACCTGCTTGCCAGTTCCCAAAAATAAATCATTAATAATTACTGTTTGGTCCACCCATGCACTATTTTTGTTTCTGCTCTACATTTCGTAACTACTAGCCATCAACTCATTATTTCTTAAAAAAATAATTTTGCGTCATAACCAAAGAGAAATTATTGAAATATTCTGGGTTTGCTTCCTTCATCATGCATCACGTTTTGAAATTATCTGGCAACGCCCGAGAGTCTGTTTGAAGAACTTTTACCAAACTTTTCATAAAAGTAAAGTCAGGTCCACCTGGCAATGATAGCAGAGGAAATATAGTGGGGAACCATGGGTAGTGTAAATACTAACTTAATGCGTTCACAGCTCAAGCATATCAAAGAATCAAAATAGAAAGTGTTAGTTCTCCAAGAACAACCCCACAACTTCCTGTCATTCATTTCTACTTCCACAACAAGATCACAAAAGGTATTTCCCACATGATCAGAAACCAAGCGTTCATACCAATTCTTAGGGGGAAAAAAAACATTAACTTGAAAGGAATTCTACAGATTAAAACACTAACAATCTAAAATCACATGGGGAAATCCATAAGATTTCCTTTAAGCTGCTAAAACAGTTTCTTCCAATCGCTCATCTAGTGGAATGCAAAGTCGGTCTAAACCAATGGCTTGTTAATGAGCTGAGAAATGACGAGCACTAGTTGATGTTTAAAGTTGATGCTTTGGAAGTTGATCAGACGTGTAGGTAAGAATAGGCGGAATCACAGTTTAGGTAAAGATGAATCAAACGGCATTGTGGGTAACATAGGAAACAGACTGAAGGAAAAAAAAAAAAAAAAGTTTTAACATAGAATTTCATTTGCATTAAAAGATGCAAAAAAAAAAATGTTTCCTATCAAGTCATTCAGGTTGGATTTATCTCTATTTCCCTGTTCATTTAACACACTTCCTATATGAAGCCTGTTCTTCTGAATCACCTGGTGTGTGAAGTAACCTAATCACCTTCATATTTAAAACACAAAAAAAACCTTGCCATACAACCTGACTTCCTCTCTGTCTGGACTTTATGTGTAGAGAAAAAAAAAAGTCCAATTGTTACTTAAAATGTTTTTGGTTTTTTTTTGCATTGTATAGTTTTGCCTGTTCAGGTCATATCTTTTAAAGCCTGAACAACTTGATGGTGATCAAAATAATACACAGGAAAATAACGATGACAACGGTTTTTAAAGCCCATGATTGGGTCCATGTGTCTGAGACCCACTAAAACAATTCTTTATTATCTAACATCATCAAATCACTTCTTGGAGTTGTTTTGTGTGCAGAACTGAAATGAGCTGAAGACTGCTAACTTGGCTGCGTTTTCTCCTATTAGCTGGTGGAGAGAAGATAAGCAGGCCTTTGCTAAGAATAAACACCCGATTAATGCTGCTTAAGCAAATTAAAATAATACTTACGTTTCCCCTGTCAAACAGTTAAATCAACTGATGATAATCAGCTCTTGTCTGCAGACATGAACACGCCTGGATCATATGTCTAGATAGCTGTATATCTATCTACCTGCCTATACCTTTATTCCTGCTAGCTAGCTAGCTAGGAGGCTAATATGCAGCCTAGCACTACTAAAAACGAGTATAGCTTCTTAGCTTTTAATTGGAATGACAGCACGGGATTCACTCTGTAACTGTAGTACTATGCTAAGCTAGCTGTCTCGCTAACTAGCGCTAGCATAACTAAGCTAACGACCTATGTAGCTAGCCTGCTTCACTTCCCGACCCCGTATGAAGCTTTCAACCTTCGGAAAACAGCGTTTTTGATTGGTTTTAACGCCCATAACCCGGCAGGTTCGCAGAATCGCAGAAGAAAATGCCGGTTTGTTTTATGAAATGCAGCACTCACCAGCCGTAACGACACCAGAAAACAGCCGGAATCTTCTCTCTATGCGCGACGGAGTAAGGAAGGGACCAGACATTCAAAATGGCGGCGGCCCGAGCCTCAGCACTTCTACTCAGCGCGGAAGGTTACATTCACCGTAAGCTCCTTCAACTTCACCCGATTTCGACAGCGCACTAAAGTGGCATTTCAAACGGTGTATTACACAGAAACATTATTTCACAAATATACATTCCTACTACATCAGAACGTAAGTTTATGACAAACAAATTAACTAATTTAAACCCATGACGTGATAAAGTAACAGGCTCTTTATAAGAGCCACCTGTCTCGTGCACTTATATATGTGCTCTATATCCTTCTTCTAAACAGTTATAGCCCTATAATTATTACGATTTACCACAGTGTGCATGCGATCAACATTTTGTATTTAATACAGATTTAAGTAATTAATGACATACAATCATCTGAGTAAAAAATCGCAACGTTGCGCATTTCTAACATTCCGCTACGTGTCCGTATGGCGGAAGGCTACAATGTTTAAACGAGCTGTGCTCCGATCTGTACCTCACCTCGTGGCAGGCAGTGATGACGTCACCTCTGTCAAGTTGTGGCACTTCTTTAGAGGGTCATTAAAAAAGGTGCATACACAGATTGTTGGTGTTTTATATTTTTGCTGTTTGTACTTTGATACGCCGAAATAAAAGTGCATAATATAAATAAAGACTTGTAAGATGAGTTCAATAAAATAAATAAACAAATCATGCGCGCTCTGAGTAGAAAACTCGTCATCTTTTGTAATCTTGAATCCGGTTTCTGGAACTACTTGACCACGCCCACAGTGATTTTCAGCGTTTTGTTTTCTCGATATTTCATTTCAATTCTTTACCACGTCTGTTATGTTTGTTTCGAATGTTACTTAAACAGAATATTATAACACTTTATTTAAAAAGCACTTCTCATAAATAACATATAATTTGCATAATGTAAATACTGTACACAAAGAGGTTTACAGAAGTATAAAACAAAATATACTACAAATATATAACAGGTTGAACTGCAATACTGATTGATGATAGTAAATTCGAAAATTGTAAATTTACCACTGGGATACATGTTGTGAGCTTTCTAAACTACATAACGTTTACGTACAGGTGAGAAAGACATTTCAGGAAAAAGTGTCCCGCATCCCACTTAGTTTACCTCTACCACATCCACAATTAATGAATTATTTAACTAAACTGCCTCTGGAACCGAATGATCAGTACAATCAGTTCATCATTGTAAAATATATGTTACAGCTTTTGTTACAACATGGGACAGAGGTATATAGTCTTTAGTGCTTTGTCTAATTCTTGAAAAACTTGACGTATAAGCTAGGTGTGGCTTTTGAGGAAAGGTGCAGTGTGAACGTAAGTCAGACGATCACGTCTTGACAAATGATCAACCAGAGGATGTTGTTTCGACACACTTCAACTTACTGATGTGTCTGATTTAAATAGCAAAAAAAGTGCTTAAGTCTATAAAAGAGAAAGAAACCAGAAAATAGTGGGAATTTAGAAATGGAACTATTGGACCTTAGTAAAAACCTAATTATTTGTAAATGCAACTTAATATCAATCTACAGTTTATTGCTTAAAACTAGATATATTAAGCAGGTAAGTTACCAAAGCATCACCACTGATTAACCACTTGGCCTTAATGTTTATATCTCTGAATTTCATAGAATCATTCACATTAATTGGTGCAAAATGTGGTATAACGTAAACTATTACTTATTCTGCTTTGTACATGCCGAACTTTTTAATTTTGTTTATTTTAATTCGTTTGTTGACTTATTTATCGTTCATGTGTGAAATTACACAAAGTCTTTAAATCTCTGTAAATCTCTGTTTTCTTGGATCCAGATTATAAATGTCAAAGTACTGACTCAAATACAGGTACTTTTTACTCTGTGGAAAAATTCACTATTTAACATTTTATGTTTAACAACCAACAATATTTACTTTCTAATGATATTTTGAGGTAACTCCTTTTGGTTAAACTTCTTTGTACTTTTTTGCACATGGACATTTTGATTTATTTTCTATTTGGCTCTCACAATGGTGTTCGACTACCTAAACATCGATGCAGTGGAATTTAGCTTTTGTTTCGACCCACCTCAACAGAGCAATGGAGCGATGCTTTAATCCTTTAGGCTGTCCAACTCTCTCATCTACTACATCTACAGCTACTGTGATAGCAACAAGAAAGTCCTGCTGTGACTTCAGAGTAACACACATCATCTGACTTTATTCACAAAAAGAACAATAAAAAATAAACCACTACCAACAAATAGCACCTGTTATCGATGTTTTGTTAAATACATCAAATATTTCAGTACAAACGAATTATTGTCTTGCTGTCTGTCCTTTTGGTTTTACTAGTTCTGTGCTTTGTGTATTTGCTTAAGGTTTTCTCTCACTGCAGGTTCGTGTTATTATCCAACACAAGAACTCAGTGTTGATTTTTAGTCATGTAATGAATCTTAAAATGTCACTGAGGTAACAAAATGCCTTTTCTTTTGTACCTTTTGGTTACAATTTTGCATCCAACTGTGGCTAAAACAACCTTTTCTAACATGATTTTTTTCAATTATTTGAATAAAATACATTTGATATGTAGCAGTGATATAGCAGTGCGTCATCTAGTGGCAGAAGTTGGAAAAACATGTTTTAAAATCCGCATGAAAAATATATTTATCTGCGAAGCCCCAAATTATAATAAATTATTTTATTGTGTTATTTGTTATATGTGTGTGTTAAAATAATAGTTACTGCTCAATTATGTAAAAGCCCGTCGTGACGTGAACCAGTATCGCATGTAGCACATAAATCATTTATTTATCTGTCTTTCTATCATTTATCTGTCTTTCTATCTATCATTTGTTATTATCTGTCTTTCTATGTTGTTAGAAGTTATATCTGTATTATTTTATAAACATTTATGATAAATGTTTATAAAATAAAACAGGTATAGCTTCTAACAACACAGACAGACAGACAGACAGACAGACAGACAGACAGACAGATAGACAGATAGATAGATAGATAGATAGATAGATAGATAGATAGATAGATAGATAGATAGATAGATAGAACTTTATTGTCATTGCATAGTACAGGTACACAACAAAGAATTGCCGTTTAGCATCTAACAGAAGTGAAAACAGTAGCATTGTGCAAACTGTCAAGTGGCGATAATTTTACAGCTCATAAATATAAAGGCTCTGGGCAGTGTAAAAATGTGAAGCTGTTAAACAAGTACACTGACTACACACACACACACACACACACACACACACACACACACACACACACACACACACACACACAAGATCTAGAAGAAAAAAGAAAAATGTGACAAAATTAAATTAGAGCAAGATGTGTGTAAGTAAAAATAGGCACTTTATATTTACAACTGTTTTATACAAAAGTTATATACAGTGCTATGGCTGTTTATACACAGATTTACCAGAAATGCAGTTGTATTTTACCCATTTTTTTTCCCTTTTTGACAATTTTGTTAATATTTAAACAAATGAAAAATTGATATTATATACAGAGCTCAAATTATGAATTTTATACCAAAATGATGACACACTGAATATGTTTTGGATGTACATCTGAATGATGTTGCAGCTTTAGCTTATAGCAGCAGGCTATTGAACCTGCAGTTTATTGCTGCTTAGATTCTCTTTAAAATGTTAACATTTTTTAGATAACATTCATTATCATTTTTGCTATGATGATGTATCTCGTGATTGCTAAGATCAGCAAAAATGTTTGCCAGTACCTTTAGATTAACCTATGTTATTTAAGTAAATTATGAAGAATATTGTAAAGATAACTGTACATGAATATTACATTTTGTGTGCTTATTTGTTCTCGTTTACTGGTCATTTTCAATTCTGGTTCAATAGCTATAAGTAAATAATAAAGCTTGGGATCTATTAGTCATGATATTTTATTGCTAACCTATAATTTTATTTATTTTAAAGGGATTCCGTCAATTCAATTCAATTCGATTTAATTCACACCACAATGGACATTGTTCCAAAGAGAATTTACACAGATAAAGAGGTTATAAAGTTGAAATGTATAACCTTAGTTTCTATATGTTGATTCTTTATAAATATATCCCTTATGAGAAAGCATGTGACAAGGAAACACTCTGATATGGCATGAAGAAGAAACCTTGAATGAAACAAAACTCAAAAGGGCACCAATTCTTATCTGGCTGCCACCAAATATCCATTCATTATAGTTTCATCCTTGTTGAGAAGTACTTTTCAATGATGATAATGTTTTATCCCACCTCATGTCGAGTTTGGACATTGGACCTCTTTGAATGTTTAAAGGTTTTGGTATGGAGAAGCTGTTGTTGGATCTGTGATGATCTCAAATGTTGAGCTTTTTCATAGGTTGCTCAGTAGCTTCTGGTTCCATAATGTCAACTGACTGTATAAGACTGTAGAAAGGACATTACTCATAATCACACACTCCGGTAATTTGTATTGTTTTAAGATTTATAATCACGGTCTTGGTTCCATTTTTGAGTCTGGTTCCTCTCAAGGTTTCTTCCACATAACATCTAAGGGAGTTTTTCCTTGCCACAGTCGCCCCACGGCTGCTCATCAGAGCTATGCACACATCTTCCTTTTAACTCTTAATTTTTGTAAAGCTGCTTTGAGCCAATGTTTATTGTGAAAATCGCTATAAAAATAAACTTCAACTTATGTGACCAATCGATTTCTATACAATTATAGACTATTTACTCTGCAATTTATATAATAGATATTTATTAATGTATTTTAAACAAGAACAGTCCGTGTAATCACAAGCTGGTTACAGGGCACACCCTAATGACTTGTGGGGGACATGCTGACCTTTCCAACATGGCGGACGCGGTGGCGTATCACACCCGAGACCAATATGGCGTCTGATCATTGGCGTTGCTCTCCGTGTCCCACAATGCATTTCGGGAAATGAAAACAGCAGTGAATGGCGGCGCTCGGTCTCCGCAGAGCGACTCGGAGCTTCTCAGTGAGGAACATCTGCGACCCGAACCGGCGTTATTTAGAGGTTTTCCAGGTCGCCTTTGTACTTGAAAATGAGGTGAAATGTAGATGATACACGTTTTTACAGGATGAGTTTGGAGATGAGCCACGAGAAGTGTCGGTTTGGAGGAAAAGCCCGTCTTTATTCGGTGAATTGAGATGAAGCAGGCTGCTGGATTGTCACTGTTCTGTTCACCAGGAGCTGATCTTCATCTCTTTCCTTTTCAATACAGTCTCCAGTAACAGACTGATCTTTATTCATATCTGGATCGAAATATAATCGAATCAATCGACTGTCTCTGGTCGAACAGCAGAAGAAGGGAGGCAGGATTTCATTCTTTCCAGCTGGGGAATGATAATATGTCAAGACGCAAACAGACCAACCCTTTCAAAGTGAATTGTAGGTATCACAGGTATTGTAAACATATTAACTTATTTCCCATGTAAAGATGATAAATATCTGTTCATTGAACTTATAGGATGGACATGGTGTAAACCTCACATCCGCATTGCTATAAGAACATCTGCTCTTCTCTAACCCTGTGTGTTTCTGTATGATTAATATAATGCCATCACTTTCTTTCTATATTACATAATATTCACTAATTCTATCATTATATCAAACATTCAGTAAAGGTAAGCCACGTAGTGTGTAATTCATATTTACTCGGCTTCATTTCTCATTGACTTTGGTTGAAGCACGAACACACACACTTAATGAATTCATGTATTCATGTATAACTTCTTTTTGCTGAAATCATCACAAAACCATCATGTCCTAACGAAGGGTTCAGTCCTGAATATCAACTGAAAAGACAAGACCAAAGCCATACTTGGACTCATATTTGGATTAGTTTTACATATAGAGGTGGAGTAATGTATGAACAAACAGACAGAAGAAAGAAAACCTTTTAGAGATTAAATGAAGCATGACAGTGGTGTGATGAAGTGGATTACTTTTACAGCAAGTTGATTGTCTTCCCATCACCGCACATCCAACGTGTTTGATTCCTCTTGCACTACAGCGATAATAAATAACACAATTTTATTTTTATGGATTCAGAGCCACATCTATCATGAAACGAGTTATTTCCTGTTCTCACTTACACTCCAGCAGCTATATACGTGTAGTTTCTTCACCTCTATTTTTTATATATATATATATATATATATATATATATATATATATATATATATATCATGTTGCACACTTTTGAGCGGAAATGCAAGTAAAATGAAATGCTAAACTCCTTTCTCATGAAGACGTCAGGAAATTTTCTGTTTAAACTTAAACCTGTGGCTGTTATAATGTGCTGACACGAGACTCCTTCTGTTAATGTCATTATTATTATTATCATTATTATTATGGACTCTTTAGACTCAAATTTTATTGCGTGACTTCAGGATACACCACATTTAGAGTTCAATTTTCAAAATGATGTCTAGCTCACTACACTTTTATTATAGATAAGCAATAGATTTAAGTGAAATCTGCCTTATAATGTGCAGATCTGTTCCTCATGTACACCTTAATGAAGGATTTGTCTCGCTTTTTCTGACATTAATGGACATTTTTCGCACAAGAAGTTTTTTTTGTTGTTGTTATATTTGCCACAAAACTTTGTTAGCATAAAAACAAGGCTGTGCTAATATCCCAACTCTGTAGATCGTCTATTCTGATAGTGTGATACTGACTGAGATTCCCTGCAAGCTTCTTCAAATGAGTCATAGCAAAAAATGCGATAAAATATTTCACTTGTGCAGGCGTTAGAGCGAATTCTGTCACGCACACCCCCTCTGGAGTCCGTACATGAGAACTAGATTTAACCCAAAAGTGAAAGAAAATCAAATATGTCACTTGTTGATTAAAATAGTCACATTTCTAATATGTTTCAATGTAATTCGCTGTAACGGTGCTGTATAGTTGTGTTTAATAGTTTTTGGTCTAAAGGACACACTTTGCAGTAGTATGTTGTGGCAGTCTGCATAACGTTAAGCGTCTCCTGGGTCAAAACCCATTTGTCTTCAGATAGATGCAGGGTGCTCGCAGGCTTCCTTAAGCAAACATGAACTTCTTCAGACTCTGTGTAAGCAGTCATACTGATGCATTTTTGCAAGTGATGACACAAATAGACGTTTTCATATTCTAGGCAGCCTGGAATTCATTCTGACTTTCAGCAGTATTATTTAACTTCTCATCTCGGTTCAATGGGGTGTTTAAAGTCATTTTTTTATATTATTTTAAAGTACAAAAATAAATACTGCTGTGCTGAAGTTATTTTCTTATAATTATTTGCCCACATGCTATAAATGAGTGTTTGTGTGTGTGAGATCCAATTACAGTTACATTCAATGTTGTTAAAAAGTCTTTCTCTGACTGACACTAGAGACGTCTATGAATGTTAAACAAACATCTCTTTACACTTTCTCCACACACGTCCCTGTGAACAAACTCCTACTGCAGAAAAGCGAATGTCCTAGAACAAGCTTTTGAATTGAAATGTGATTTTTAGATATAGAAAACCTCCTGATCAGTCAGAACCTGAGATTTTACAGCAATGTGGTTTAAACGATAAAAATCTTTCCACTTTGATATTTCAAATGACCACAGATGCACAATTCACTCGTTGCTTTGTTTTTCATACACAGGCGAATTTATACATTTTTGTAATTAACAGCTCATTCCCGGGGCTATTCTGTTCTTCCGTATTTGACATTTGCTTAACGATTTCGGAGAGAACCGGACCAGGGGTCTTGTAGGGAGAGTTCAGATGAAAGTCCTGGTTTTGATTACCAGTCTTAACGGTCTCGTTTTGGTTTTTGTTGGGTTTTTTTTTTGTTGCAGGATTTAGAAGCTTTATCAGACATTTTTATGTTGTTTAAACGATTTTGTTTGTATTTATTTACACAGTAACGTCTCCTTTTCTCTAATATTTAACTCCATTTCTGTGTTTCTTGGATTCATGAGCTATAAATAAAAATTAAAAAATTCCAAGATGGCTTGCATTTTTAGGAAAAAGAAAACCATCTTGGAATTTTGGAAGATTTTGTATAGCGTTCACAGGAACTTAATGAAGGCAGTGAAAGATAAAAAAATGTTTTTGTTTGTTATTGTTTAGAGGTCACTTTTGTGCATTAATCTCACAACCGGTTGACATTATGAACGGACAAAGTTTTGTCTGTGTTTAAACAAAGACTGAGCTGAGGATCGCTGCTAAAATGCTCAGGTAGAAGCAACCAATAAGACGGGACAAACACACAGGGACGGCTACGGTCATGCTTGCGACGGCGAAACATAAAAAAATGCTAAAAATCTCAAGCTTACTCTGACAAGCGTTTGCGTGTTGTATAAGAATGAGCTCTAGATCTGTCTCACTGATTGCGTTTTGTGCATTCACTAATCACAGGCCAATCTTTGGAGGATCTTTATCATATAAAAGTGTGGAAAATACACATTACAATACAAATGTGTACCACGTAAAACAAGTAAAAAAGGCGCTCTTTACATTTTCTTTGGTAATGTAATGTGTTCACACCAACACAGGGTACAGGGGGCCTCCACCCATACAAATGCTTCCTGTGTGTGTCTGTGTGTAATGTTTGTCTGTCTGTATTTTTTCATTCAGTCCTGGGGGAGTGTTGAGAGGTAGATGCCGTGAATTCAAGGCCACCCCACAGCTCGGTGTTTAAAGTTTTGGCATACTCCGTCTCTTTTGTGTGTTTTGTTTGTAACCCACCCCCCCTCCTTCTCCTCCTCCTCTCCCTTGCTTCAAACTCTTTGCCCTGGTGTGACTCGGACCCTTTCTGCCGTTGTCTGTCGGCTGATGAGTCTGTCTCTTTGTCTGGATTCGGTCAGACACTGCGTCATCTGCCTACAGACACACAGACGTGGAGATAACATCAGAGTGGCAGCTAGAACGAGACGGGAAAAGGGAGGGAGGGGGGGAGGAAGGGAGTGTATATAGACAGATGTACAGACAGCCGGGCTGAACGAGTGTAAAGGGGGGGGATGGGTATCTCTCACATCAATCACTGGCTGCGAGCTGTCGAGCCGGCCTGTTGTGGCAGTTCAGAGTTGAATACTGAGACAGTCTTTCCTAATGCAAATCTGATGCCGTGTGAAAGAGACAGATTGGTGTTCAAAAAGCATGTCCAGAGAGCGTGTCCAGAGCAGTGTTCAGAAAGCTTCCAGAGCATGTTCAGAGCGTGTCCAGAGAGATGTTCAGAATGTGTGTTCAGAGCGTGACCTTTTTTTAGTTCCCCACTTGGAGCAATGTATGAAATTTAGTATCTTCACAAATGGGATGTTCGGAGCTTGAAACTTCTTTGGACGTCTTTGTCCCAAAAAAAAAGTGGACGTCTTTGTTTAGCCACAACAAAGCACCTAACTGCCGTGACACGTATTGCTTTCTCCTCATAAGCATATGCTGTATTATATATAGAGAGAATTTCATAAGTAAAATGAAGATGTGCAGTTTTTGCTTATTGCTGATGCTCTGTGTCACCATTTTTATTTGATGGTTGATGAGACCAACACGGGTTCTCAACTAATGGTACAAAGGTCAGGAATGATCAGTTAGATTAGCTAGTCAGATACTGCATTGCTTCTCATTTACAATTCGACATACAAAAAGTGTCCTATATGGATACACTTTAAATATGTATTGACAATACTGTAGTGCATTATTTATTGTGTGTGTGTGTGTGTGTGTGTGTGTGTATATATGTATGTATATATATATATATATATATATATATATAATATACATACATTACAGACCAAAAGTTTGGACACACCTTCTCATTCAAAGAGTTTTCTTTATTTTCATGACTATGAAAATTGTAGATTCACATTGAAGGCATCAAAACTATGAATTAACACATGTGGAATTATATATGGAATTATATACATAACAAAAAAGTGTGAAACAACTGAAATATGTCATATTCTAGGTTCTTCAAAGTAGCCACCTTTTGCTTTGATTACTGCTTTGCACACTCTTGGCATTCTCTTGATGAGCTTCAAGAGGTAGTCACCTCAAATGGTCTTCCAACAGTCTTGAAGGAGTTCCCGAGATGCTTGGCACTTGTTGGCCCTTTTGCCTTCACTCTGCGGTCCAGCTCACCCCTAAACCATCTCGATTGGGTTCAGGTCCGGTGACTGTGGAGGCCAGGTCATCTGGCGCAGCACCCCATCACTCTCCTTCTTGGTCAAATAACCCTTGATGCCTTCAGTGTGACTCTACAATTTTCATAGTCATGAAAATAAAGAAAACTCTTTGAATGAGAAGGTGTGTCCAAACTTTTGGTCTGTACTGTGTGTGTGTATGTATGTATGTATGTATGTATGTATGTATATGTATATGTGTATGTATGTATATATATATATATATATATATATATATATATATATATATATATATATATAATATACATACATTACAGACCAAAAGTTTGGACACACCTTCTCATTCAAAGAGTTTTCTTTATTTTCATGACTATGAAAATTGTAGATTCACATTGAAGGCATCAAAACTATGAATTAACACATGTGGAATTATATATGGAATTATATACATAACAAAAAGTGTGAAACAACTGAAATATGTCATATTCTAGGTTCTTCAAAGTAGCCACCTTTTGCTTTGATTACTGCTTTGCACACTCTTGGCATTCTCTTGATGAGCTTCAAGAGGTAGTCACCTCAAATGGTCTTCCAACAGTCTTGAAGGAGTTCCCCGAGAGATGCTTGGCACTTGTTGGCCCTTTTGCCTTCACTCTGCGGTCCAGCTCACCCCTAAACCATCTCGATTGGGTTCAGGTCCGGTGACTGTGGAGGCCAGGTCATCTGGCGCAGCACCCCATCACTCTCCTTCTTGGTCAAATAACCCTTGATGCCTTCAGTGTGACTCTACAATTTTCATAGTCATGAAAATAAAGAAAACTCTTTGAATGAGAAGGTGTGTCCAAACTTTTGGTCTGTACTGTGTGTGTGTATGTATGTATGTATGTATGTATGTATATATATATATATATATATATATATATATATATATATATATATATAATATAAAACACATTTTAAAGTGCATGTACACACAAACAGTATATACATGTTTTGGCATTGTTTGAATGACAAAACATGTCGTAGCTTTCTTATACATTCACTGACTAAACATGTAAATTAAACACCAATTTATTATTAAGAGATTTATTGAAACTGAGAGTTCAGGTTGGGATGGGAGGTAATTTGAGTCTTCGAGTTTAGTTAAACTCCTGTAGTTTTATTTTGTTTCCTGAATCGATGCAACATATTAATACCTTTAATATTAACTGACATCAAAGCACATCTCTATTAATTACATGGATCAAGCGTTTAAAATCACACTGGCCGGGGATCCGATCCATTTATTTATTTATTAAGGACTACAGCTCAAATTCTGTCAAAGTTCTGAACAAACTTTATTACCCTGCTAAAACACATGTCCTCATCTTTATCACGGATACATTTTTCTATAATGCAGAATGTGTACATCATTTTATTCGAATTGTTCTATAATGCACGCCGTTTTAAGCAATATGACTGATTTTCAGACGGATCCAGTTTATTTTCCGTTTTCAATCTTGAACGGTTTTCCACTAGATCATGTAGTACAGCAAGTCTTTCTGTAGTCTTTTTACCTGTTGCTTTGTTGATTGGATCACATAGCAGTACCTTATAAAGTAGGAGGTTATGGGTGGGGCCTGATTATTAAATATATTAAACCGTGCTGTTCTATTGGAAGCTAAGGGAGCCAAAAACAAACCGCACCACCCCAAACACGCCATACTGTCCCATTCACTAAAAAAAAGCACTTTGGCATCAAGGCTGATTTGAGTTTTTGTGGCTTATCGGCAGGGCCGTTTCACATGACAGGCTTCTCTGGCCCTCAACACGCTTCAGAGATGGAGGCAAAAGACGACTTTGCTGAAAACCCTGCATGCCACAGCGTCACCTGCGGAGACCTGGACGATCAGGACGGCACCACCGGTGAACAGGCACTCGAACACTCAGAGCGAGTTTTCCCATGTGTTGCTGTGATCCCGTCATGCTGATGAGCCATATTTTTTCTTTTTCTTTTTCAGACGATAGTGACAGCGACCTGGACAAAGAGAACTCCTCCAGCTCCTCTGGTGATGACAACATGGTGCGTCATAAGGCGAGCCAATGCTCTGATCACGGCGGAGGGATGAAAGAGGTGATTCTGTCTGCTTTACAGTGACTCCATAAACGTCCTAATCCTTCTGGATAAACTCCAGCACTGTAGAATTCTGATTGGTCAGAAGGTGTGGATTAATGTGTATATTTTACAAGTGGTATGTTATCATTTCTATCATTTCCGAATTGAGAATTCCTTAATTTTTTTGTCACTAACAGCACGAGATTATTAGCAAAATGACGAACGTTATATTTCCTCATAAAATGATCACGCGAAGAGAAGAAAGAATCCGTTTCGAGCGAGTCAGTATAGAAAGACACTGATGTAAGAGTGATCAAGGTTCAAATTGGGCGCTTCTCCAAGGAGCTTCTCCATGCAGCAGGAGACGATGAAAGGCGTCCTGGGTGTTAATTCAGAAGCGTGATTCATGCCTCTATGGCAACACGGTACGAGCATCGCAACGACAGTCGAGATGATGACTCACACAGATTTGTAAGAGTTGCTCGTGTTCCACGTTAAACGCCTCTTCGTTGTCGTTGGCAGCTGCACGAGAGCGGCAGAATGGACAGCACAGATAGTGCGTGTGTAAAACTCATGCACTGGTACTACAGCTTCACACCTCCCACACACACGTATAAGGTGACTACACGTTCTGGAGTGATTATCATTCAGGGCTCCATGTGGATAATATCATTGCTCATACCACGCTATTTCTTCTGTTCAACAAATCCAGAACTGTCAATACTCTGATCGATGTTAAACATTTATCTGAAAGAGGAAGGAGTTTCCTCTGGAGGATGCCCGTTGTAATAGCTGCAAAAAAAGCCTGGGGCGTCAATAAACCACAAGAATAAATTTCCCTTCCCTTCCCTTCACCTTGGCTGCATTGGTGTTTTATGGAGTAAGCAGTGCATTACACTAAGCTCTATTCATATCCAGCATATCGGTTCTCTTGTTCCCCTAAACCAAATTCAATACGTTTTCAATCATATGGAATTTAGTATGAGTGTGTTACTGTAAACACTCTGACGAGTAGATGGTTTTCTGATGAGCTTTATATTTGTTGTTTATTGGTATTTATAAAATACTTCCTTGTGTGTGCGATGTGTTCATTAGGAGAGCGAGATGGAGTCAGACCTGGGAGGTAATTACTCGTGTCCGATTTGCACCCTGGAGTTCGGTAGCCCTGATCTACTCATTGCACATGTCTACCAGGTGAGGGTATTATAACTACTATCACCATTACTAAGACCACCATCACCTGTGGAATCCCGTATCCGACACGTTCCAAAAAAAAGTTTGCCTAATACCATTTTCTCTCTCTCTCGCTGTTGTGACTTTATTTCTCACAATTGTGACTTTATTCCTCGCAGCACCACCAGCACTATCTAATTCTCACCACCACTACTTTCTTTTTCACAACTTTTTTTCTCGCAATTCAGAATTTTTTTCATAATTCTAACTTTTCTTTCTCGCAAATCTGAATTTATTTCTCGCAATTTCCGATTTTTTTCTTGCAATTCCGACAATTTTCTCGCAATTCCCGACTTTATTTCTCAAATGTAACTTTTTTGCAAATAATTTTCATCCTCACCACCATCACTACCTCATCACCACCATCACTACCTCATCACCTTCACTATCTATCCTCACCACCACCACCCCATTATCACTATCATCAGTAATATCAGCAACATTTTATTCACACCACTATTACTATCACCACCACCACCATCATCACTATCTCATCACCACCATTATCATAACTATCTGTAATATCACCAATATTCTTTTCACCACCACATTTACATTTACTATCATCACTATCCTCATCACCACCATTATTTTCACCATCACTTTCATCATCAGCAAAATTCTCTTGAAGTCCAGTTAGAAGTGTCAATTAGATATTCGAGATCTGTGTAGTTGATGCTAAAATATATTTCCTGTGTAGTCATTGTCGTTCACTGCATCTCTCTTTCTCTCTCGCTCTTTTTCGTTCTTTTTCTTGCTTTCGTCGTGAGCAGCACACATCCACGGTGGGCGGCAGTAAGAGTTACGTGTGTCCTGTGTGTGGACGAGCTCTCAGTTCACCAGGGTCTCTCGGACGCCACCTTCTCATTCATTCCGACGACCGACTCTCCAACTGTGCAGTGTGTGGAGCTCGCTTTACAGACACCAACAACTTCAACAGGTCTGTAACCCAAACCCATAGTCCACCTTACACTCGGGTGAGACACCAACCGAATGTGGTCATTTAGATATAGATGTTATACAAGATATATAATATAGATAGTTATATGTATAGATTTATTTGCAACACATATATAGTTAATATCTTGGGCAAATCAAAAAAAGGATCCTTAGGAGATTTTGGTATGTATATCATCGTATATCTAGATATATACCAACTAGATATTTGAGCAAAGCAACTGTCATTTGTATCCACACTACAGGGAAAAGCTGAAAGAGTTCCTCAGTGGCAGTGACTTAGAGAGCAGGAGCGAAGATCAGACCTGCCCCATGGTCCAGGCCGTGACGGTGACTGATGATCACATGGCCATCCAAGGGACCAATCATGGAGCTGCTCCAGGTTCTGGCTTCCCCGTGCTCTCGGGCGGCCTTCTCTCATCTGGCTCTTTACTGCCGCCGTTCCCCGACTCCCTCAACCAGCTACCTGACTTGTTAAACACCATGCCCGTGTATCCAGCAGGCGTGCTGCTGGTGTGTAATAGTTGTGCGGCGTACCAGCAGCTGGCTGGCAGTCCATCCTCGGCGATGAGGAAGTGGGCATCACGACGCAGAAACGAACCGACCGAGGCGCGCTTGCAGAGACTGGAGCGCGAACGCGTGGCCAAGAAGAGCAAGCGCGAGCGCGAGACGTCTGAAGAGCGCGAGCTGAGACGGCTGCGCGACCGTGAAGCTAAGCGCATGCAGCGGCTGCAGGAAACGCAGGAGCAGCGAGCGCGCCGGCTCCAGCGAGACCGCGAGGCCATGCGCCTCAAGCGTGCCACCGAGACGCCCGAAAGGAGACAAGCGCGGCTGGTGCGCGAACGAGAGGCCAAGCGACTCAAACGTCGGCTGGATAAGATCGAACCGTCGTTGCGTGCTCAGATCGAGCACGATCCCGCCGCCGTGGCCGCGCTCACCGCCGACGTCAATCTCTTCCAGTTTCCCTTCCCTGTCTCCTCCATGGACAACGGGTTATTCATGAAACTACCCTAATCTAAGTGTCGGATTTGTTCTTATGCGTAATAAGACCAGATTATATAAGACTGGTCACACGATCAATGGCAGAAGCTCTGTTTATTTATACGCAGGTGACATTTGTCCCAAGGTGAACTTCGAAATGCTGTTTGAGCCCTATTTTAGAACATTATCTAGATCAGTAGCATCTTCTCTTGCCGTTCTAAACCACGCAATATAATAATTGCCGTAACTTCAGCGAGCTTTATTTGCTACTGGTCCTCTTTTTGTTATTATTTCCAGCCTAATAAGTGAAAACAAGGCTCGCAGTGATGTCACATAACCTTTTTTTTAAATTAGAGAAACAAACTTACCTTTGCACAGTTCTGTTGATTTTTCCGGTATTTTAGGGTACAAATAGTCGTTCGGTTTTCACTTGCGCACAAACACACACCATTATTTGTACATGACAGCAGGGTAAAGACTCCTAAACAGCCCTGCCTTATGAACGAGCATGTTTCAGAATCAGTCCTGCGTTATTCAGCAGCTCGAATTTGCATGTGGACCCACAGTGAGGAGGACCAGACGTTCAGCCACGCCCTCACACAACCCGCCCTCTGATTGGTCGGAGTTTACCTGTAGCTACGACGACTCCTCCCTGCTGGAGCTCTGACCCACAGATTTAACTACCTCATCTACCTCTGTGCTCAACGTCTCCTGTCTGGACTACAGGGACTTGGTGCGCGTGCACACACACTCACAAGAATGCAGTTGTTTTGGTGCAACGCTGCTTTCATAATGATGTTGCTGTTTTCGTCAGATGTTACAGAAATTGTAACCAAATAGTGGGTGTGGCTTTGATCACTTTATCATATCATCATCTTATAACTAAATACAAATATGATGAACTCCTTAAAATCAGCCTACTGTATAATATATATATATATACTATATTAGTTTACACTAGTTTATTATTGAACGCCCTCTAGTGTCACGATCTAGCATTTCTATTTCTAAATATTTTTTTCTATTTAACACACTATACTACAGTGCTCTCGGGTCCCGATTGGCCCGTTTTTCGTCACCATTAAGGAGTCTCAAGTGTCAGTGCTTTACAGTCAGAAGGGAAAGCTGATAGTTGCAGCGTGATTATGAAAGCAGCCTTGTGCGCCAATACGTACCTACTTTCTGCATTTTTGTTGCTCTTCTGAAAGAGGAAATGCCACTGAGACACACACACACACACACACACTCGCTCTTTCTCTCTATGCTAAAAACTTGGAATTGTTGTGCTTGTAATCTCAAAACCTCCATACTGATCTACAGAACAAAACAAACAAAAAAAAAAAAAAACGGGTTCCTTCTTCTTGTCTCAGGGATGTCGAGGGTGAACGGGTTCGTCCTCGCAGCCTGAGAGAGTAGTGGAGAGGAGAGGACGGAGGAGAAGAAACTTGCCCTCTTCCTCCTCCTTTTCTGCCTCCTCATGCATGACTTTTGTTCAATTTTTTTATGCTGCAGAAAAAAAATGGCGTTGAGAGAAACTGCCTCGTCCTCACGCCACATCGACCTGCTGCTTTTCTTTTGGGTTTTACACTTCGTCCTCGCCGCCAACGTTTTCCTACATTTTTTTTCCACGAGCGCTCGCCAAATTCCGACTCTCCGTCTCCGTGCTGTGTGGCGTGATTGTGAACTCTCGTAGCGCTCTTCTAGTCCAGTGTGTGTACATGATCGATGCTAAACAAATGCTAACATTGCCTTTGTCAATGAATTTATTGTTATAGTTTATATATATATATATATATATATATATATATATATATATATGAAGACAGGCATGATGAGTTCTGTTTAAAATTATCATTTTGTAAAAAAGAATAATTGATTGCATGAAAGATGGATGAATGCAGAACGAGACAGTGAGCATGTTTGTATTTGACGGCTGTTTTGCTGGAAATTCATGTGTTAAAAGGTAAATAGACGTATACATATTAATTAAAGCTGCTGTAAGCGAAGCTGCCGAAGGCCACCTTCCCCACTTCGGGTTTTCAATACGGATAAAACCAACTAGACATATATTTGCAATATGAGCATTTTCTATGATTTGCCAACCACACACACTGAATTTATTATTTTTTTTTTAAACATTTGTATTGCAGAATTAGCTTGTTAACATTACCATAAAAGGAGAGAGAATATAGCTAGCTGGCTAGCATTACAAAATGTTGAGAGTGAAAAATGAAGCTAGCTACGAAGGCATTTAAATTGCTATCTAAACCACCCCTTGCTAAATAAAAATGCTAACTAGGATGGGGATTTTATTTTTTTCTTTTCTTCATGTATGGAAACCCATTTTATAACTTCTGGTATCAAACACGACTTCGCTCCATATCGGTTCCTGAGCCCGTGCTATTCACAGAGAGGCGTCTGTTTCGCCGATCGCCGTCAGGATGTAAATATCCAAAGTGTTCTTAAGTCGATTACAGCAGCTTTAGAAACTGTTTACACAAATTAATACTTTATCTGTAACTCCTGAGCGATACCTCTAGAAAAAAAAACAGGGTCAATTAATATTGTATTTTACTGTATACTATTTTTATTTCCTTTCCTTTATTCCATTTATTTATTCCAGTTATTGCTAAAGAAAAAACACAACGCTGACACGCCAGATGAAGTTTACAAGATTTTCAGATTCTTTTTTTTTTTCCTGCTGTCAGACTAAACAAAAGGGTACGAGGTGCGACTGGAAGGAAAATCACTATGCAACGATTCTGTACTCCAAACTCTGTACATCTTAACACTTTCTATTGTTACTATGCAGCTGAAAGGTGACTAGGTGAAGAAATACGGGATTGCATGCAGCAAATCAACACACACACGGACATGAACAGGATAAAACAGAAAATATTGAACCAGATCAGTTTTGTGTTCTGTGTAAAAATGTTTACTATTTATAGATTTTTCTTTGTAATAAGAACCCCATGTTCAATGTTTTGATTTTATTTTTTTTAATTACAAATTATATTTCAGAGCTGAAGACTGATCTACACTCTTAGAAGAAGAAAAAAAACCCTTATGGTAATATTCTCCTACAGCATTAATGTTGCATGAGAAATTCTCTTTAAGCGCACAAGTGCCTGGCCATGGTCCTGAAGCACATCCTTGCTCTGTACATTTCGGTGTTCTCTCTGCAATAAAGCTTAGGAAAACACTCAAATGTACAGGATAATGGATCTCCAGGAGCAGGGTTGGGAACCTGTGCTTTAGAACATCATCTAAAGAAGCCTTGATGAGTATAAAATGCAACTGTGGTGCAATAGAAAGAAACAAAATGGCTGAGGAGCAGGTTTCTTCTTCAGTGTGGTCCTGGTTGCATATGCAGACACTTTTAATATTTCTTTATTTTTTCCTGTTGTTCCTTCATTGCTCCTGATCCAAAACCCAGAATTAACTCTTATTCAAAAGAAAGCCCAGAAACTTGATGAAACATTGGGTCCATTGAGTCGTAAAACGTGTGTGTGATTTGTATGCATTGAGAAAGAAAGTGGACATGTGCATGCATTGTGTTATTTTATACGCTTGTGTTCTGTTCTTTGCCTGTTCCTTGCCAATAAATTGCCTTTTTTTTGGTCAATGTTTAAAATTTCATTTCGGTGAGTCTTTCAAGAGACACTCTGGACCTTGTTTACGCACGTCCACACCCACACGTGTCGACTTCAACAACGTTGGATTGACTTGTCAGCGGTTATTCAAAGTCTTCTGTTACACGAAAGTCCGATTGGCTGGTGTGCGAGTGAACACGTGAGCGTGAAACAGGACTTAAGTAGGGAAAGAAAAGAGGAACGCTGTATTTGAGCTCGTGCGAACGCCCATTGCAGAAAGCCATTCTGTTACTGGATTAACAGATCAAAATGTCAGGATGAAACTGGGATCAATAAACTTTGATCTGGCTGAAAAATGTGTGTTTCTGTAAAAACTGCTGATTCTCACCATCCAAGCTGCAACACCACCACCTGGGTACATCCACTCAGCTAAACAGAGCCAGGAGAACAAACTGTAAAAGATTAATCATAATTAGGGTAATGATGTTTGGCCAACAAAAAAATTGCCAGCACTGAGAAGTAAAAGTGCTGCTGCTCTACTGCAGGTTAAGTGCAATACCAGAAGGGTTTTTTAGTCCTTGAACCAGTGCAGGTACACAAAATCTCAGCTCCAGAATTAATCCATCAGATGAGTGCAAGCGTTTCAGTCTGATCTGAGGAAAAACACATAGTTGGGGGTGTGTCTATAAAAATGACTGACAGGAGGTCTGGGATGCACTTTGGCTACACTACAGAACATGTTTTCTTAATAAATGAACACAAATGTGCTCATACCATTGATTACATGTTCCCAATGC
Source organism: Silurus meridionalis (assembly GCF_014805685.1). Lineage (NCBI taxonomy): Eukaryota > Metazoa > Chordata > Actinopteri > Siluriformes > Siluridae > Silurus > Silurus meridionalis. The sequence goes on from NC_060892.1 coordinate 16,227,813, forward strand.
TTTATAGAGTTTCTAGGTCATACATTTTAAACACACAAAATTACTGACCTGAAATATTTATAAAGCAAACTATAACAAAACATGACATTTCTTGAAAAAGAAAAAAAAAAAAAAAAAAAAAATCCATCCTATGAATAAAAATAAGATTTTTTTTAAAGATAAATATGTAATAAATAAAAAGCCAGGCCAGTTTGGTAATATTATATATATATTATGTTGTGTTTACTTAACAAACATGATAAATGCAATGTTTCCAAGAAGTTAGATGTAACAATAAAAATACAATATCTTTGTGTCCGTACATAGAATTAAGACGAAATAAAAAAAAAAACCGAAACATAAAAACTGCGCTAAGTAGTTCACAGAGAGGTACAAATATACAGTACAAATCTATTTTATTCAAAAAAAAAAAAAAAAAAAAAAAGGAAAAAAAAAGGGTTCAAAAAAAAAAAAAAAAAAAATGTATAGTAATATTAATGCTTTGTAAAGTTCAGGTAGGTGTAGGGTGTTTCTAAGGGAGCACTTTGGGTAGACGACTTCTAAGGCTTCTGAGAAGAATTAATACATACTGGTACGGCCATACGATATTAAAATTTACTATACAAAGTCCATATAACCTGGATTATACTTGAGGATTGAATATTACATACACATCATTGCATATATTTTGCAAGTTTCCTTTTTATGCATTGAACAAACTTTTAAAACTGGTTACGTGGTCACGTAAAAAAACAAAACAAAAACGAAAAACCAACAACAAAAAAAGCAGTGTCACTTAGTGCCAACAAAGTACAATTTAAGAAATACATAATTAATTGTTAAAAAAAATAATAATTCAACCATTTGAACTTTAGAAGGTTCTCACTCACTAAATTTTAGTCTTGGTTCCATGTGTAACATAAAACCAATGAATTAAATCACATGACTGAACATAGATTCTGGGTCATAAATCATCTTGAGAAAGTCAGAAAAAAATAAAAAATAAAAAAACCTTGATAGTACAACTGAGAAAAGATATGAGCATCCATCCTTCTATTCATTCAAAAATCCATAACCAAAATGCAGCACAAAATGGTCACCTGAATCAAGTGGTCAGTGTCACGCCTTCGCAACCCGTGCACGCTGTGATTACAGTGTGTTTCCCCACACGATTCCCAACGCCAACCACGACAAGGATTTTGAGGTAAATGCTCATCAGAAAAGTCCTGCATCGTTAGCGCACGGCTCTTGGCGCGATTTTACTTCCTGTGCACGTTACGCTCGACCTTCAGAGGGCGATCTCGAAGCCGTTTGCACGCCTCAATCATTCCACAACAAATCTTAAGGCAAGCTTGATAATATAAAAAAAACCTTATCTTTAATCTACACACATACACAAGAGTTGATTGTTTTAACACGGTTTCGCATATAATTCAATATTGGAGGAGGTTACTAGGTAACCAAAAGTGGACTACAGTAAGTGCATCTTCCATTTGATGATGGTGATGATGATAAGTTGATTTATTAAAATTATACACATATGTATAAATACATATACACACGTTTTTTAATTGTATTGTCCAATAAAATAGCATGAGGGGGCGCTGTGTGTGAGGTGTTACAGAGGGCCACAAGGTATGAGTGGGTCACGCCACAGAGATTAAGAGTTTAGAAGCGCAGGAGAGCGGGAACCATGCAGAATGGGATCAAGGGCTGATTTGTACTTCTGAGACAGTTAGCACAAGTGCGTTGTAAATACATTACGTTATAAACAGAAGGGATTATGGGGAGAGGAGAGTAATGCAGATTGCAGGTTTTTAAATCAGTGCATCTGGCACTAAAAAGAAACCAGATTGAGTGGATAAATGGTAAAAAAGCATGTGATTTTTTTTGATGAATTTTAGCCAGACATTAAAAAGAAAAGGAAAAAAAAAATCCAAATTTTACTAATTTCTGGCAGTGTGAGAAACTTCTGATTAAAATCTCAGCAGGTGAACGATCTATAATCCAAAAAAAAAAAAAAAGATGTTGCTGGTAGGACAGCTACAAACATAACGATGTAATCAGCTTTTATATTATTACGTCATACATACTTTCTTTAAGCCTGTCCTTAGAGACGTTCACCATCCGACTATACAATTCATTCAAGCTTAACCTGGGATTACAAAAAAACAAATAATAATCAAAAATCTCTACCCGTTTTGACATGCATTTATGTGATAAATACCCAAAATATGTGAAGAACATTTTGGGGGCAAAGTCCGACGTGTTTTTAAACATGACGCTTTGTCGCGCAGTAAAACGCCATCCGTTTTACTCTTTACGATTTATTCTTGTATTCTCAACACTGCACTCTAGTGCTGGCATTTATCCTGCACTCATATCTATTAATGTCAAATGATGTATAAATCAGCCCTTAGCGGTGAAAGCAAAGAGGCGAATACATATGTCTCTCCGTTGAACACACACACACACACACACACACACACACACACACACACACACACACACACACACACACACACACACACACACACACACACAGGTAAAGGCACAGACAATAGGTATATTTTCTGAGTTTTAGCACTCAGGATTGAAGCGTTTCATTATCAGTAAGGCAGTGCGTTCGAGTTTGAGATGACACTAAGAAGTAAGGGTCATTAATAGCACACTAGCACACACACTCTACAGTAACCAAGTTTCAAGTTTTGTGAAATTGTTAGTCTTAACAGGGTAAAAAAATAAATAAAACACGACCATCTCAATTACTCTATTAATGTAATAAGACAAAAAGAAAACTTGTTTTGTTTGTTTTTACCAGAGAATCTAACCAATTAATTAGTAGCAATCATACAATTCATATATTATGCAGAATTTCAGTAGGTTTCTAATCAGAGAAGCAGAAAAAACAGTTTAATTCAAACACACTTACAATTAAAGTAAGGGTTGATGTTGGACTCTGGAGATGAAACGTTTTACGGGAATAAGAATTTAATCTTATAAAGAATGAGCTACTTGGCCAGATGGAAGAATTTGTGCTTATTTGCAGCAAAAAATAAAAAATAAAATAAAATAAAAAAAAAACATTTGGAGGCACTGATGGCTTGTGTACCCATAACTTACTTTAAACATGTAACTTTAGAATCGCGATCACTTCACTGAGTTTCAACATCTGACCTTTAGCATCAATTGAAAGTCAATTTGGCGTAAAAGTTTTTCCCTCCGGTTTCTTGTTTGTAGCATTCACATCCTACAGACAGGGCGAATCAAGCTCAGGGGAATGGGGGCAAAAAAACTAAACAAATCAATGATGGAGTTTGTCTAAGATTGCTGGGGAAGTAAAATGTGACGAGCAATTTAAGGGAAATTCGCAAGCGATATGAAAGAAAATACGCCCTGTTTCATTGAATAGTAAACCAGCTTGTGGCCTTGAGAGGATAAAAGTTCGCACTTACTGCATAGTACATAGCGCTGAGATTGTTTGGCGTGCAGGTGATTCTCTGTGTAAGTGTATTGCTTGAGTAAATAATGTCTACCGTTTTAACCGGTGGAATGACAAAAGCTAACGTACTGCATTGGTTTGTCTGGAATCAGATTATTTTTGGTCACGTTGCAATGAGATTGTAAATTGTGAGAGTCTGTTCGGACCGGCTGTAGCAGGGAAGTCATGCAGGAATAGGGGAAGCAGAAAGGGTTAGTTATTAGACTTTAATATTAAATATAGTGATGTACTGATATGGATACCGACATCGCTCGTTTAGTCTTTAAAAAAAATACTCCGATATCAATAGGTGATAATGAACATGTGACACAACTGCGATCTAGACAGGTTTTGACAGACGCCATGACTTGCGCTTACACGAAGATATTCGCGAGTGAACAGTGAAGCCAGTGAGCAGAGAAACTGTAGCATATGTGTGAGCAGATCCGTTCAGAGAGAACTGAGCTCTGAGACACGCCTTCATCCCTCTTGTCAGTCAAGGTTCAGTTTAACAGCACACTTCAAAAAAACTGAGCTAAAGGAAATATTCCGTGATGTCCCTGTCTGATAATACTTAGTAATAGTACTCATTTCTGTTAGTATCTGTAACGTCTTCCAAAATAACATCCTCATACTCGGCACATTACTAACGCATCCCTGATCAAACCAGCACAGAAACTTGAATACTGAAGACCACTTGATAAAACGAGGGGGTGGGGGATCACTATATGTCACTCAGATATATAAAGGATCATTCCAAACCAGAAATAAGATCAAACCACCAGTCAGTATAAGTATTTATATCTGTGGTGAGAGTTAATGCTACCTGTAGAATAAAGAATTCTCTCACGCCACCGTCACAAAACATCGCTTCCTAAAATTGACTTTGGGAGGAAAAACCCTAGACGGATCAGTCTGAGGATAAAACACATTAAGAAGAATGTGTAGCAAGAAGTAAAAAAAAACAAAAAAGACAGTCGAGTAGAAATTAAGATTAAGCAATAAAGCAGCCGTTCTGAATTAAACGGGAATGTCAGGCTTGTATCTGGAATCGTACAATGTTTATATTTAGATTGAGAATGTTTGGTTTTATATACTGGAGGTCTAATTGCACTTTTCTGTTTAAATTTGTTGAATGACTAAGCTAAAAAAATAAAAAAAATTTAAAAATCAGTGATGAAACTGCAGCATTTCTTCTTGGCTAGTTTGTAAACAGTGTTGAGCACGCCTGTCAGTTTCTCACAGAAAAACAATACAATTATATATATATATATATATATATATATATATATATATATATATATATATATATATATATATATATATATATATATATATATAAACTTTTACCTTCATAGAAAAAAAAAATCTAATTAAAAAGGTCAGTGTCGATCATTATTAAACAAATAAAAAAATTAACCACAGGGCTGAGCAATGGCCATTTCAATACATTACACGATGTTTTTAGGCAGATTATTTAAGAGTCCTTATAGGTTTTGTCTTGCATCTTTTACCGACTCTTTCCCTCCCTTTCATGGTTAGGTGTTTTTTAATACAATAAAATAACTATTTCTTTCAGCTACATATTTGGGTATCATATAAATGCTTCACGAGTAGTACATAACACGATATGATGCTTGTGGTGTGTTGCCCAGCCCTGATCGACCACGTGCAATGTCGAGAGTCAACAAGAGGAATATTGCAGAGGAAGATATTTTACATGGTACAAGAATATTTCGACTAAAACAAACAACAACAACAAAAAAAACTGAAGAGACAAGGAACGAAACTTTGACGAGAATGTTAGAACCAGAAATCTCCAATAACATGACCAGGAAAAGAAGAAGGAGAGGATGTGTGTGGTTTCAAAAGGTCACATACACGGCTGAAACCCACGTTGGTAAAAATTCATTAGAAATTAAAAATAATCATTTTGCAGTGCTACAGGGGTGTGTGTGTGTGTGTGTGTGTGTGTGTGTGTGTGTGTGTGTGTGTGTGTGTTGGGGTAACACAAGGGATAAAAAGAAGTCAATCTATTGCTTTAAAACCCATCAGTGGTGATTTCACTCTTAAGCAGTCTAGAAATACAGATCAATCTCCAGCAGCTGGAAACTGTATCATGGTTTTTTTTCTTTCCTTTCCTTTCTAAGTGGTAAAACTTTTTGGCCCGACACCGGTAAAATTAAACGGTCTCACGATTTTATATCTACACTGGAATGCTGGAATTTTTGTACTCTACACCATAATACTAACGCTGGGGGAAAACAAAAAAAACATTTAAATAAAATACACCACTACACATGGCACAGGTAGAGCGTGATGCTGTGTCAGTGTAACCATGACGACCGATATCCGTTTTTTTTTTTTTTTTTGTCGTTCCTAAATATTGATTGTTGGTCGTTTGATTGATTTAGGAAAGCGATCGTTCTTGAGCTACAAAAAAAACGAAAAGGAAAGAAACAAATTTAAAAAACAGTGACCACGAAGATTAGTCGTGTGAGAAAGATGTGCTGTTTTAAACTAAAAAAAAAAAAAACTAAAAAAAAAAAAAAAAAAAACTAAACGAAAAAAGTCGAGTCAAATGAAAGCTAGAGCGAGAAAGAAAAAGAAAAACATCCTTCCTAGAAGTTTAGGTAGTCCAGACTATCAAGTACACAGTATATTTAATATATCTATTGATCTATATAGATTTATATATGGGTAGGAAAACAGGTAGAATTAGGAACATCCTATGGCTGCTTCGTCCTTCAATACACGTTAACTCAGAGAGCTGAAAGTTGCAACTGATAATATTCATCTGTAAGTGAATTACAGGGTGTGAAAAAAGCTTTGGTAGTTCATTTACCAGCTGGAGCAGTTAGTCCAGATGGTCTGCGATCTTGCCATCAATACGAACTGGCACTAACTCAACCCCGAGTGCTTTCGGACTGCCTAAAAACGAGGGTATGTGTATAAAATCTTTTGTGTGCAAAATTTTGGAAATAAAAAAAAAAAAAAAAAAAAAAAGAAAGAAAACGACATTCTTAGGCTACATTCTCTCTTTTCTTTTCACAACCCATACGCATTTCTGACACTTTCCCCCCTTGCCACTGCATCCTGCGTCTGCTGCTACTTCCCAGCGTTGGAGCGCCCCTCGATGGATAGTTTGACCTCCTGAGGGATGAACGAGGGCCGCGAGGAGCCTGGCGGCACGGCTAGGCCTCCTTCTTCCCTCTTGACTGGGTATCTTTGGAAACCAGGGGTTGACCAACGCCTCTGTGAGGGCCCATGGGCCTCGGTGTGCAAATAATAACTGCTCTGGCTGCGTGTGTGCTCCGTCGAAGTCCTGTCGGGTCTGGAGGGCACGTCTCCATGTCCTGAGGCGCTCAGCTTTAAGGGCTCCTCTTTATCGGCCCTCTCTCTGTGAACGCGCTCCATCCTGAGCTGACCCTGAGGCCGCGAGTTCTGGGGCGCCGGGGGGCCCATGGGCTGGCCGGAGGAGGCTCCTGAAGTAGAGTTGGATTTGGCGGAAGTCCTGCTGTGTGTCGGTTGCTGAGGCTGCTGGTTAGTCGATGGCAGTTTTTGGTGGGGCGGTAAATGTTGCTGAAGGGTGATGGATACGCAGACATCACCCACTTGAAGGTGGTGGCAGGCGAGGCCGTAGAGCTGGGCGGTGCGTTCCGGGCTGCAGGATGACCAGCCCTGACCGAAGACAAAAAAGGGATGCTCGGGAGGAACGTCGATGCTCACTTTACTCTGGCGCTCGCCAACGGCGAAGCGTAGCGCGACCAGGCCGGGCCTCTGTGAGCTAGCGCGTACATCCACCACCATGCTCGAGTCGATTTTTAGCCCCGTGCTCGCTTCAGCACTGCGTACAAAATCCTGCGTCTGCAGATCCTCCACGCGCTTCAGCTCACCCGTCGCTAACTGGATGATGGCGCCTTTGGTGAAGTGTGAGGGAGGAGGCACAGCGGGGACAGCGGGCACGGCGGGCAGCTCCAACGCAACCACGCGCTCAGCTACGCCTGGGACATCAGAGATTTTGTGTTGCGTAGTTTCGGCTGCAGCGTCGTGATCAGGCTGAGGATGAGAATGAGGATGGTATTCCAGGGGCATGAGAACAGGCTGGCCGTTCTGCAGAATCACTGTATGGCCTGGCTGTGCTGCCTGCTGAAGATGAGCCATTCTGCTCTCCCCGTGAACCTCTCTGCTACTTTGAGACGAACCATGAGCTCCCTCCCTGCGACCGCGAGCCGGCGAAGTCAGACGCCCCACCACTTGCTGGACCTGTGTACAAATTGACACTCAAAAAGTTATACTAATCTAAAAACACGTTTTACAAGAAAGCAAATTCTCTGCCCTTTCCTGTGTAATCAAATTTCCGTTTTTCATAAAAAAAAAAAAATATATATATATATATATATATATATATATATATTTTCTAAGAAGCAGCTCTTGGATTGTGTTGCTCAACCACCCACACACCCGTACCACAGCTAATACAGGAAGGAAGTGGAAAATTCATGGCGTAACGAAAACTGATTCAAAAGGCATGACGCATAAAAAAAGTTCCAACATCCTTTATCATTTACATACAAAATAAAAAAAGAGACTATTATTATTATTATTATTATTCATTTTCAGAAAACAGAATGTGACAGCAAATTGAGGAAGGAGTTTCACAATGCTTTAACATCAAATTAATAAAATAGGGAACGTTACATGCATTCTCCAAGGGCACACAAAAATACATTCACATTACTCACAAAGCATCAAATGAGTTTAACGGCCACTCAAGATTACACCTAACAATACTCAACAATATGATGGGACCAAATTCGATTTTTCAGAAAATTAAACTGAATATGTACTGAAGCAGACCTTATCTGGTTTGGTCCTTTGCTTTTTCTGTAATTGTAATTAATTACTTGTGATCTTATCTATTTGTTGGTCAGATATTAAAAAAAATACAACCCTCAAACACATCAGCGCACCGACTGAATATGCATCAGTATGGTAAAAATGAAAGGAAAATTAATTGTTTCTCTCACCTCCAGATCGGTGTCTGGGGTGCTGCGATGGCCAGGTGACGCTCTTCCTTCCTGCCTGCAGATCTTCCGCTCCACCAGCAGATCCATTGCCATGCCTTGCTGCGGCCGCGCCACTGCGTTTCTAGCCATGTAAACCACGTCTTGAAGGCTCTCCCTGCCATTATCCCGATCCCCTCCGTTCACCTCTCGGTCTTGCTCCATCGGGCCGCTCTGTGGTTGAACAGCCCTGTCGCTTGCTGACGTGTGGTAGAAGACTGGAATGCGTTCTGCCGTGGAAATCATCCCGATAGCCCCTACATGCTGCTGTGATGAGGGAGAAGAGGAAGAAGCTGCTGCGTGCTCTGAGGCCAGCACCAATGGGACGCCTCCTGCAGCCGCGACCTTGGCGTAGGCGTGAGCGGAAACCTGCTGCTGAGGAGGCGACGAGACCACACCATCTTGGATGACGGATGGATAGGGCACCAGGTGAGATTGAGCCGGTATCAAGGGGCTATGGACAAATCCCGGAGGAACTGCATAGGGAACGGCGGTGGCGTACGGTGGGCTGACAAACTGTGGGATGGGAGCGTAGCCGAGAGGAGGATAATGGATGCCAGTGTGCTGGAGAAGTGGCGAGGGAACCGTGTAGGCTGGAGAGATGTGGCTCAGCACCGTATGCGAGTAGGTGACCGAAGGAACGGCTACTTTATACAGCATGCTGTACTGATCCAAAGGCAATCCCTGGGCAATGCTCTCCGGCCCCTCCACTCCGTAATGAAGGTTAGGTTGAGTCCGGACCCATTCGCCACCTCCAGTTCCGCTTCCACCCTGAGCATCTCCACCCACTACGGAGGTCTGTAAAGTTGTCGTTGCTTCATCTCCTCCTCCTCCTCCACTATAACCGCTACTGCTACTGCTGTTGTTATTATTATTAGGAATGATGGAAGCATTGCTAACCAGAAGGTCCCGCTTCTTTGGAGGTAGACACTCCTGATTGCGCTCGTGAGCTGGCTTCATGCTGCTCTGGATCACACGTGGGCGATGTTAGTGAGAGGCGGGTCCCGACAACCACAAACACGGCAGCACTGCAAACAGCTCCAGGGACCACTCGCTGAGCTCTTCCATTACGTTACCTAAACAGACACACGAGCCATAAACATCCAAAAAAATTACTACATTTTGCCTTGCATTAGGACAACGTTTATACACCGTTTATGTAAGAAGCCTCCAGTGTCACTACGGTCAGTAACATGAAAAAAAATACATATTAATGACAAATTGCTTTGGTGTAAGAGAAATAAAAGACAAGGAAAACCACTATCACACAGTAGCGACTTGCATTACATTGTTATAACAGCACACCTAGTCATGTTTTAACTTTGACCTGTTTAACTCAAGGATCAACTAATATGTGCTCTGTACATAAAACACAGTTTAAGCCTAGAAAACACAAATCTCTAGATTTACTCTAGCTTGATCTTTAAAACATTAATTTATAATATATTTGAAACAGGCTACTTGACAAAAAAAATAACAGTATATATAAAAAGCATATATATAGTTTGTACATCACTTACGCGTATATTACTCACACACACGTCTACATACATATTCGGTTTTGAACTTGTGTTAGTAGCTCATCAAAGTTTATCTGGAAGGTCAGTTTATTTTTTTGATTTTGAAAACACTTATAAAACATTAACCTGACAAAAGTGTCAAAGTTTGCCTGTTTATAAAATCTCGTTTTAGCTCTACAGCGCGACTAGCAGTGGAGCTAGCAGTGGCTGGAGCGAGTGGGTTTGGACATCATTAGCTAGCAAAAATGAAAAATACCACAGGAAACCTGTTCATTAAAATCAATATAAAATGTGTAGCATACTTACAATCGGTAGATAAACGCACGCTCGAAATTTTATTGTCCTTCTTAAAATTAACTTTATGAGCCAGAACATGAATATTCATCTGCCTGGACTGCACATTAACGGGGACATCCCAACTAGCTAACAACCCCGAAAGCTAGCCACCCGTTGCTAAGATGCTAATCGCGTATTTATCGGTTTGGACGCGTTACTTTTTCATTCCTAATGAATTATTTTATAAACACAGACTTACCCGGACATGTCATGGTGTTGCCTACGGTCGAAATTCAAGCTTTTGGCAAGTCGGTGTCATAAATCATCGGTGAAATCAGGGCAGATGATTAGTGCCCATTTCAGAGGCCAGCGACGAAAATCCCAGCGTCGCCTACTGATGACGTCACGGCCGTGGGCGCATTCATTAGCGCTGCTTTTGGGACGTTCATAATTATATCGTGTTAAATTTAATGTTTATATCGTGTGTGTACAATGTGTTGTTATTAAACGAGGCCCGTCTATAGATAAAGTTATACAATAAGTGATTGTTGCCAATTTAATGGACTACACAAAGTTTTTACACCATTTAACCGACCCATCGCAGGTTCACAACCCAGGTCTCACACTGCTGCACCCTCCTCCACATTTGACAGTTTTTCCTCACTTTATGTAGTGTTTTTCAGAAATAAAATTCCCAAAACTACTTGTTCAACCTCCACATTTAGTCACTTGTGCACACCATAAAAGCATTTCCAATCAAATTGTGAATGCTTTTGTCCATTCATTTATTTGATTGTGTACAATTGTCTGCTGTTTCTCACATTATCAGTTGTTTGTCATGTTGATCAAATATATATTATGATAGTTTCAACTTAATAGTATTATCCCCCAAGACATATTGCATAAGTCATTGAATGCGAAGTGGTTAAACCGCTTTTTAAATTTTTATTTTTGTAAATGTGTCTTGAATTGATGAATTGTGCAGATGAATCTTGAATGTCACTAATGAAGGTGAGTGTATGCATCAGATCAACCAATAATCAACTAATTCTCTAAAAGAGGTCAAAAGCTTATGCATGAAATGGCAAAAAGATCTGTCATTCTGATGGCAATGACATGTTTATTGACACAAATGCTTACTTTTGGGAGATGAACTAAGGATTTTGAGAAAAGTACAGGCTTTTGTGTTGTGCTGTTTGTACACATTGTTTTGAGAATGCACTCTTTGGTTTGCAAATATTAAGGATGATTCAAGAAATGCTCCAAAGCAACTGAGAAAAACTGCAATAGTCTTACAGCTACAAAGCATCTGATTCAACTATACAGGCCCTTCTCGTTTGCATGACATGAACCTGAGGCTGATCTGAGAAAAGAGACCATCACTGACACTGACATGGTAGTGTGTGGTGTAGGTACTGTATGAGTGGATCACTTATACCAGTGTTGTGAATGGGGTTTGGAAAACAGTCCACTAACCAAAAACCTTCAGCCACAATTTTAAGCTGATAAAGTCCAAAGGACAATTACCACACTCTGCAGGTAGAATAAGCTCTTGAGTCACTAACTAGGCATCCAAGATAGGAGTGTGTGTATCTACCTGATCGCCTTGTACCAACTTTTATTGTTTTTGAGACACATGACATGCATGTTCATTTTGTTTATATGCAACAAACTAGCTGAAAAGATAAAACAAAAGACTTGGAAAGTGATTGATAAGAAGAATGTTTTGTGGACAGATGAGTCCAAATTTGACATTCTTTTGCTCTAACAGAAGAAGTTATGTAAAACAGAGAACGGGATAGAAGATGTTATCAGACTGCCTTACATATGCTTGTAATATCAGTGACCTCTAATGGGAAACATGAAACTGACCCATATTTTTGAAGTATTTTTAAACTGGGCTACAACTTTTATACTAACATACCCAGGATATTATGTATTCATAACTCAATTCATACTCATCATACTTAAAATCTGCTCACAGAGGGAGGTACTGCCAATGTTCTAGCTTAAAAAAATGTATGTTAAAATGTTAAATTAGGAATGAAGATCTGTGTTAATTATTTTTTTTCCTCCCCCCTTCTTATATATGACATAGTGGGTTAAATCAAAGGTCACAAAGGGCCAACATTGGCCCACGGGTTCTAGTTTGGGCATCTCCGGTGTAGTGAATCAGTGTTTGTCCAGTGCTCATGTGTTCATGATACACTGATTCATGACGTAGGGAGCTTTTGTTAGCAGTAATAAAAGTGATATGTTTTTACAAAACTTATGTAGTGTTTGAAACTCTGCAGCACATACCACGAGAAACTGCTACTGTGACTTGTAGGACTAAATAAAGAAGGAAAAGATTTTTTTTCAAGCTGTTTTTTTGTTGCTCTTGATTTATATGTTTAATTGTTTCTGTAGTCATGTCCTTGAGAGATGAATTGTCTTTGATGCACTCTTACAGAGATTTGTTAAAACTCACAATTTCTGAGCAGATTCTTTGTTTGGAGATGAAGTCTCGTTTCAATTATTTCTTCTCCCTGTAACATAGTGGGCAACTCATTGCTACTTTTTACCCTGCTGTAAATATTTTATTTATTAGGTGATGTTTTGTGTAATCAGGACTGACAGTAACTAAGCTTTGTTGTGAGTAATCTAACTGAACCCAATGAAATACATTTTGTTTTGTTGATTTATTTTACACGGTATAAAACAGTGTACAAGTAAGTGTGACAAATATGCAAAAAGAACAGTTATAAAAAATAAAAAAACACCCTAAGAAATAAGATTGTAATCATAAAGATAGAAATATTTAATGAAGATTAAAAACAAATGCTGTTAGTCAATGTTGTATGTTTATATCTATATTTATTCTTTGAAATATTTTGAACAAGTGTTTATATTTTTTAACTACAGATGGTGCATTACAAAGAGGTTATAGTTATACTGAAGTTGAACTGGCTATTCTCTACAATATATGACATACAATATATTAATACAATATACATGCTTCCAAACATTTAATCCACAAGCACAATTACAAAGAATTCTGTATTAAAATATACAGATTTGCATGCACCTAATCAACAAAACGTGATAATACATCCATTGTTAGCTGTGGGTTCAGCCTTACATTGTAATACTGCTTATATTTCATAATATGCATATAATCTATCAGTAATATCTGGTGCAGTATTGTTTTACTATATCTTTTCATTGTTCATACATGCAGCTCCTTAATGTAATGTGATTAATTTCGAGTTAATACATACGATTAATACAATACAATAAAACAACAAGCCTATTATAAAGGATCATCGTGCACAAGGCATTGTGTAAGCTACAAGCAAATGGAAATATTAGGCAATCTGGACCTCCTGGATGCTAAATTCGCTATTCTGAAGGATCAGGTCCATTGTTTTATTTTTAAGATCACCAAAATAGCTTTTCAAATCTTTTATCTGGGCCCAGTTGTCAAACATGTAGTCAACATAACCACAAGATGGAAAAAAAGGTAAGACACTGAATATATTGAAAGACACAGTTGGACTTTTCCTATTAAGCTCCCTGTCCTGAACTTCCCATAAATTGTGTGTAGTTACAATTAATAGAGGATAAAGCAGTGCAACCCATTTTGCAGGATGGGAAACTGAGATAGTTGATTTTTTGTAAGCCTTGTACTTGTCTAACAGCTGTTCTAAGTCGAACTGGTAACAGTCAAGCACACTGATGATGGAAGTCTGGTGGAATTGAAGTTGTTCCTTATGCTCACTGGTGCTTTGCATCTTCAGTCTTGCTGCATGGATAAGCATATGCAGATGAAAAGCTACACCATTGGTCCAGTGCTTTAGGGACCGGGAGCTCATTTGGTTATCGTGCAGCATGTTTTTCAGACGGGTCAGCTGTTCACTCAGTTGTTTCTCCAGACGTTCGGTCTCCATGAGTACTTGGGTTGGTTGGTGGAAATACATACGTAGGCGTTTTAAGTACTCCTCAATCAAGTCTCTCACACCTGAAGCCTTTTCCTCAGCAAACACACGTTGCATCATGTACAGCGTGCTGTCATGACTCTCCCTTTCCTCCCCTGCAACACTGATCGGGAGCTCCAGGGCTATGGACAAGGCCAAGGCGTGTCGCCTAAACCCACTGCATTTGGTATATTTTTAAAAGCAGCTAAAGCAGAGCCCAGACTTTGCACATAGTCCGGAATCCTGCTGCACATGTCTTTAATTACCTGGGTGACAGAGTTCTCCAGTTCAGCTGCTGAATTTAATCCTGAATACTTCACCAAAGAGTTATCAATACCAATATCAGGTATTAGATCAGATGACTCAGCAGCACTCAAAAGCCATCTTATATATTTGTTGTGAATTATTCCAGAAATATACCCAGTATAGTCGCAGCACTGGGTATCTGCAACGTATCTGCACTTTCACGTTCCCTTTTTTCCTCCCCTTCCTGTAACTATTTAACCCTTATGTAGTGTTCCTGTCTGTGAGACCTATTTTCAGTGGCTAGTAAAATAAAGATATCACAATCAGTTTCTGTCCTATACATTTTTCAAAGAACTTATGCTTGACAAATCCAATACAAATCTTGTATTTGACATTTTGAAGCAGCTAATGTTGGTTAATGTAATGGATCATGATTCCTTAATTTCCTTTTCCATAATCCTCACTTCCTATAATTCTGTTACATGTTACAACCTTGTTATAATCCTGGGCAGGTTTAATTAAATGTTTTCTACCAGTCTACCGGTCTTTGTTTTTGACTGTTACTAGTGGTTTGCATTTTGAGGTAAACCCAATTAATTTAAAAACCAGAGAGGATTTTTAGATGTTTGTAAACTTTGACAATGATATGCCTACCTCCTTTAAGTAGTTCATGACTTGGCAAGATGCTACAAATAATGTTCTTCACCAAGAAAATATTTCTGCAATCATACACTTCAGCTGTGTTTTGTGGTCTGGACATCGTGAGGAAAGGTCAGCCAAAATAGTTCTTAAGCTTTTTCATGAACCATTTATACTTTTGCATTTTCTTTATTATAGAATTTGATAGAATTAGATTTTCCAATAGAACAAAAATATATAATCTGCCTAAATTTCAAATCTCTAAGAAAACCATATTGCTTTATTAATGGTATTCATTCTCACTACAAGATACCTGTCTGAGAAGTTCAGTGATTTATATATTAATACTAATCCTAATTTTTTTCCATAGCTACATATCAAACACAGAGGAGATAATAGGTATATTAAATGTGAATTGTTGTATAAAGTTGTCTATACTCTGTAACTACAACAATACAAACAATACATTTACATGATGGTATTGTAAAGAGTGGTTTAGGCTTTATTAAGACTATGTTTTAAGTTTTCAGAGTGAGAAAAGGTTGATAGTTTTAAGAATTCCATCTATCAATAATAGCAGTTGTGGAAAGTAACGAAATAAACTTAATTTGTTATTATACTTAAGTAGGTTTTTTTTTGCGTATCTGTACTTTACTGAAGTATTTCCTTTGGGGAGACTTTTACTTTAAATTCACTATATTTCAAAGTCAAGTATCTTACTTTTTACTCAACTACATTTAGCAAAATCAGCCGTTCCTTTTTATTTATTAGTGGATAAACACTCTTATTAATAGTGTAGGGAGTAAAGTTTGAGGTCATAGATGATGTATCAGGACATTATAGCCCAAATAAATCATAGTACTTGGATACCTAAATACAGTTGAAGGCAAATACTTTTGTACTTTTACTCAAGTGAAAGTATAAAGGGACCAATTTACTTCTACTGGAGTCATATTTTACCTACTGTATCTTTACTCAAGTTCATGCTTTGTGTACTTTGTCCACCACTGACTAATAGTCTATGCAGTAGTTTTTTTTTTCGCCATAACTTCTGGTGCATTAATAATGATCTTGTATGTTATAAGCACTACTATTTTAAACAATCTATTTGTATAAGGCATGTAATATGATTTTTCTAGACAATCAGAACATTTATTGTTGTCATCATTAGTACTTAAAAAAACAAGTGGGAAGAAGCGTATTGTTTTTGAATTCCCAAAGTTGTAAAGTGCTGTAATTGTATGCACCAGAAAAAAACAATCTAGGCCAAATATTTGTACCTGTTTTTTATAGCAGCTGGTATATCCGAAGTGGAAACCATTAGAATTTATGTAATAGTTATGTTTTCATCAGGTAGAATGCATAATTAATGCTTTCTTTTCACTTGTGCCTAATCTTTCATCTTCATTTGTAACGAAGTATTGAAATTATTACATCCCAATTAAAATCACAGAAATTGTATTATTTATTTTTCACTAAAATACGATTCCACATTATCATTTGTTATACCAAATGGTTTCCACAAACTAGTTTGTTGTTCATCAAACCAAATGAATCATTGTGGAAACTTTCTCCAGAACTAATTAACAACTTGACAGCATTTATTTTTTGCTCCTAAAGGTGACGTCATTGGGGAAGATGATCGGGATTATAAGAATGAAAGGGTTTTCAGGGAGACAGACACTAAACCACAGGATGTACACGATCACCAGCAAAGAATTACAACAATAATGACATCCTAGCGCACACAAATGACTGAACGAAAGATTTTAATTATGAACAGTGCCTGACTTTCGGGATCCCTGGCGGTGCGCGGGCGCGCGCTGTGGAAGCGTGCACGTGGGTATGTGTGCGTGCGCGCGTGCCTGTGTGGGCAATCGGTCGCCTACGCGCTGAGCTGCGGATAAATCCGTATATTCACGAGTTTCTCATTCTGACAGACTCCGACTCTCTCCATCTCTCTCTCTCTCTCTCTCTCTCACACACACAAGATGTCTGATACGGAGCCGAAATCAGCACAGGATTTAACCGTTGTGGTGAGTCATTGTTATTTTATAATGTTAATAAATTAATATAAATAATATTAAATATCCGTATAAATGACTCCATTATCTGTACCGTTACCATTAGCGTTACCGTGGCTAACTACGATAGCTTTTTAGCTTTCTGGCTACCTGACGTACTACATATACAATATTTCAACATTTTTATCTGATATGTGGGATTTGGTGAATCATTTAGTAGAAAAACAGTCTATTCCGGTTTATTTTGTAATTAAATATCACGCGCTGAAGTGTTCGCAGGTAGCGTTTCCCTGGACACGAGAACGCGTGGTTGCCAGAGGGATCAAAAACGGAAATCTTCTCGAACTGCCTTTAAACTATTGTACTCACGTATTATGTTTTGAAATATTATTTATGATCATCGCCGAGAGTTAAGTCAAGTTTTTTTCTATAGCGCTTTTCACAACAGACATTGTCTTAAAGCAGCTGTACAGAATTAGAGTTTAGGTGAATAATGTGGATTTATTCCTGATGAGCAGCCATGGTGACTGTGGCAAGGAAAACTAATGTAAGATTATGAGTAATGTTCTTTCTACAGTCAGTGGACGTTATGGATCCAGGAGCTTCTGAGCAACTCATAAAATCATTGAACACTTGAGATCATCATGGATCCAACACCAGCTAATACACAAGATTAATACAAATGAACCCAAACTTTTTTCAAAGCTTTAAATAGTTTATAGTGTGATTTTGTAATTACTATTTGCATATGCAGGTAATTCATTTTCATATATCTTATGTTTTATATATGTTTTCATTTGCAGGATTTTCTTTCTTATTTTTTATTTCTGTGTGTAACGTAGTTAAATAAGTTGAATTGTTGTAAGGTGATATGGCCACGAGCGCTTGGTAACGGTTAGACTTTAAATTTGCATCGAATCGAATTTGCCCTCGCGCCTTTTTCGTTGTTCGTTGTTGCCATGGCTACAGCTCCGGCGCGTGGGCGTAGAGATTTTTTTTTACCTCCTAGCAGGAGAAGTGTTGACCCCACACTCCCTCACACAGATACACACACACACCTTCACACTAATTTTCTCCCTCTCTCTCCCTCTCTCTCTCTCTCCCGCCCTCTCTCGCTCCCTCTCGCTCTCTCTCTCTCTCTCTCTCTCTCTCTCTCCTCTCTCTCTCTCCCGCCCTCTCGCTCCCTCTCTCTCTCTCTCTCTCTCTCTCTCTCTCTCTCTCTCTCTCTCTCTCTCTCTCTCTCTCTCTCTCTCTCTCTTTCTTCCCCCCACACACATTCTCTCTTTCACACACACACACACACACCATTGAGAGATTTATCTCTCCCTGTCTCTGTGTGTTTTTGTCTGTTTATTTTTATCCTTTCTGTTGCTCAGGTACAGAGCTTACTGCAGCAGATGCAGGACAAGTTCCAGACCATGTCCGACCAGATTATCGGAAGAAATATCCTACATTCGTCAATGTTCTCTGCTGGTTTTAGGCTCGATTTTCAGATGTTCCTGAACATACCACACCTCAAAAGTAACTATAAATGGGGAAGAGTGTAGGGATGTTAGTTTCCAAAATTCTTTTTATTCCTCACGAGGCTGCGTGACCAAACCAATATTCTTCGTCATGGATGATTTTTTAATAAAGTCCTGGCATGCTGGTGTGATAACAGAATGAAGATTCTATTACCACCCGGAAGTTCTTTATTTTCTTGCAACAGCACAGTTCAATGTTCTTTATCCCTCTTATATTACAATAGTCTACCCATGATTACAATGTTTATTTATTTAGCAATAACACATCATACATTTTATCCAATTAGAGTTAAGTTTCATGTCCAACATATTAAGTGCTGTTCTAGTAGCTATAATCAGTTCAGCAATTCTTTCTCTCTCTTTTGTTTTTAATAAGACACAAAATGGCAAATGGGGTTTGAGGAGAAGCCTGTGATTTGCAGTTGTGCTACTGTTATAGGAAACTAATCCACACCTTCTGACCAGTCAGTGATATAAAAATGATCCTGGTGATTCTCCTTAATCAGCACACTCGATGAAATGAGCACCCGCATCGACGACCTGGAGAAGAACATTTCTGACCTCATGACTCAGGCAGGCGTGGAGGATTTTGATGGAGAGAACAAATTTGGTGATGCATCAGGAACGGCTTGATGAAGACAAAGAGCCGCAGATCATATAAGTACATGAGGTATCGGTCACGCGAGCTGTGTTTTTACAATTAAGATCTTTCTAAGTGTGTGTGACCTGCATTAAAAATATATATTTTGGTATTGATTTTGAGAATTCAGTGTAAATCTGAGTCGTAATGAAAACCCTTAAGTAAGTCTGCTGTAGTGTGAGCATGTGGTTTGTTTGTTTGACATATTTTCTAAATACTACAATTTGTTTTCATTCCGTTTTTGTTTATTGCAAAAACTTTCATCTCTGTTTTTCTTGTACAGCAATAAAACTAATACAGGGTTTAAAACCATCCATTAACTGCTCAGATATCTCTCAGTGAAGTAATTATGCAAAGTCTTTCCATCTGAACACTGATGGAACTCATATCTGATTGTCTGAGTCTTTGCTGCTGAAACAGAAGACCAGGAGGTCAAGCTGAATTGGAAAAGTACCGGTTCAACCTTTTTTTGCTATGGCAAAGCGTTTATATTTTTCCGACTATTGCTTTTTCACCTTTCAACCAATCCAGTCACTCAGCTGTGGAGACAGAAGAAACAACACATGGCGATTTACATCATGCTGGAGGGATAATGTTTCATAACATTTTAGCTGATTGTGAGATTAAAAAAAATGCTTTTTTATCAATAAAAATAATAAATGTAAGTCCTACTTCTTGTATATTTGACACCAAAAAATTAGCATGTGGGTGGGAGTTAAAGCAGTTCTGACTCCACCTCTATAAATCTAGCTCCACCCCCTGGTCTACTGACTCAGCCTTGTACCTTTTATTTTTTTTACTGCATGATAACTTTCATAATGTTCTTTCAGCATGCCCTGGTTATCTATCTATCTATCTATCTATCTATCTATCTATCTATCTATCTATCTATCTATCTATCTATCTATTGTAAAGTTCTAACAAAAAATGTTAAATCCATTTATTGCACTCACTTCTTTCCTAACTTTCCCAACTTTATCACTTCTCACCATTACAGTGTATGCAGTTTTGGTATTGGAAGAATCCCTGTATGTTTCTGGGGAGCATCCTGCGATCTGTAGCCTGTGGTCAAAAGAGACTGTGATGTGTGACGTCATGGATGTTCCTCTCCTAACACTCTAACCTCCTCCTCCCTTTCTTCTCATATTAATCTCTCATTATTTGTAGTGATAATGATCGCTCATTCCTTCACGTGTCTTTCACAAATTCACACCGCATAAAATCCTACGTGCTGAACTTTAACTGCAAGAGCAAACCAGAAGAACACAGATCTTATTAAACACCTGATGTACTGTGAATTTCCATTCAGATTCCCAGCAAATTTATTGGTGCTGTTCACAGAATGTTTCTGCTAAGACCACTGGGGAACGACTAGTATGACACCCTGTGTGACTACTGTATCTCGAATAAAACATGTTCTCATAATATCAACAATCTCAGTATTTAAGAAAAAGTCTGAGGTAAGATATTTATTTCGGTTATATAAAAAACGATAAGATTCAGCAGTGGTTTATAATTAAACTGCCTGAATACAATCTATGATTTGTATCCAGGAACCTAAAACTGTATAGTGTAACATTTAATGAATGATCATATTCTGTACTGTATACACAATAATATAACAATTATACATATAATATTTAAAAAAAAATTGTTTATTTTAAAGCCACTAAACTCTGGAGAATCTCAGGCTGTATTTAAATAAAACAACAGTTATGGTAACATTATAGCATTTTTGTCAAATTAGTGTGTTTTTTTGTGTGGGTTTTTTTTTAATGCTTTTAATTTAATTATTATTCAAGAGGCCATTGTGAGATTATTAGTTGTTTCTTAATAAGTCTTAATAATTTATTAATGTTTCTTATATCTATAGCCAAAGTATTAATATTCATCCCTAACCTGGAACCTGCTGTAAAATTTTAACCCTGTTAAAATATTACGAATGTTTATAAATATGTAATTTTTAACCTTGTAAGATTTTAAGTGTATACATGAATAACAGTGAGCATGTAATTAAACACTAAACATTTTAGAGTATTTCAAGTATATTCTATTAAAAAATGTGCAACTCTTTTAGGGCTTTTTTAGTTGTCCCTGTGCTGGAAAAAAAATTGTTGGTGCTTTGTTATAATAAAAATTTATTTTTTAGGAAAACATTAAATTCTCTTCTAGTGTTAAATCTAATTTGTGTATCAGTGCTGCGTGACTTTTTTTATGCCAAAGGAGAGTCAGAAAGCATTCAAAATATATTTTTTATTTTTACATATAAAATGCATCTATATCCACTGAGGTTTCTGTGACCTAAAAGGTAATATTTAACACCCCCCCACCCCCTCCAATATAATACTACAGGGTGTTCAGTAAGTCAAGCATAATTGGAAATTAAAAATAAATAATATATTAATAAATGTCACAAAAATCTTTGGTTGGATTGTTCACCATTTTGGCAAGAAAAAAAAAATCTGTGATGTTTTGTGATGATGTCAGGAGTATAATATTGTCACACACCTCAATAACATGCTGACGTAAATATGCAACATTTCTAATTTTCATGCAAATTTACATGCAAATTGACTTCAAAGTGAGCTATTATCCTTGCCCATATATGGCCATTTAGATCATTGTAAATAAGTATATAAAACTATCTATTAACCCTATACATGGTGCTAGACACTGTACGTTTTTATCTGTTATACATGCAGTTATACATATGAATATGCATATTAATTTTTATGAATATTTAACATGTAACACCAAAAATAATGTTCTGATCTTTGCATAGTGATTCATAGTTTGTTGCAACTCAGTTGGTTAGCTACTGGAAATCTCATCAATTAGTTAATATAATAGTCATTTAATATATTAAATTAACACATAGAAAGTAGCATATATTTATGTATTTATTTATTTTTTAGATATGTTTGTGTTTCTCATGCAAATTTGCATCATTGATATCAGAGATGTTTGAAACTCTGAAACACCTTGAGGTATATGATTGAAATTGATGAGATACCCCCGAGTCTGCTCTGTGTTTTCTGAATTGTTTAGCTGGATTTTTTTTTTGCTCAGGATATGATTGCATACATCCTTACATACATGATTGTATACAAAATTGTATTCTCATCTCTTTTGTAATTTCTTTAACAAACAACCCTACTAACTCCAGGTTGTTTTTTTTCCATTTCCCCTTTACGATCATCTTGTCGGCTCAGGGAGAAATTTCCATTCTACTTTTTTTGTTGTTGTTGTTTTTGCCTAGATTAGAACCTGAATTAAAAAGACAAAAGTAACTTTTTTGTTGTTTAACCCAGATTTAGAGTAAGGATATAATACAGTTTGGGCTAAATGTGATGATCTGTACAGCAGGAAAAAGAGTGTTTACATAAAAATCTACTTAAATTAACTAAATAAAATTAATTGACCCAATGTTTTAAACTGGACATGTTTAAATAGTAATTGTGCAGTGAAATGCTGGAATTATTACAGTACTGTTCTCTTCAACACAGGTGCTATTTCATTTGTTGAAATGAAAGATGATTCACTGGTAATATATCTATCTTACAGTATGTAAACTGTGTTATGCAATGAGTGTTGCATGATGGTATTCAGCCTGCTTCGATGTTAGAAACAAATTATTTGTGACTGTGGTCATGACTTTCCAGTCAGTTGTTTCCTCTTTGCTATTGATACTTAATAAAGGAATGACTGATTTCTGTGTGATCTTAAGTCACGTTTGTGGCCTTTTATTTTTAATGCAATGTCTTTGCTTACCAGGCTTCAGGAATTTCTAGTAAATGATTATTTTGTAGTAAATCATTATTTTAAATGTAAGAGTGTAAGATCAGATGTATCTATTTTAGACGCAGTTCATCACAACAATCACGACGACAGCGGAACGTTTTTCAGAGAGGCAGAAATCGGCAGTGTGTTTAAAACCGTCACACAGCCCCGACACTGATGATCATCCTGTAACTAAAATGAGTACAATTGTACAGTAGTAGTAGTTTTAGTTGTAAAACACCAACAGACAGCAGGGACATGTAGAACATTAAATAT
Source organism: Silurus meridionalis (assembly GCF_014805685.1). Lineage (NCBI taxonomy): Eukaryota > Metazoa > Chordata > Actinopteri > Siluriformes > Siluridae > Silurus > Silurus meridionalis. The sequence goes on from NC_060892.1 coordinate 16,251,219, forward strand.
GTTAAAAATATTTATTTCTAAACATTTATTTCTCAACGTGATTTTTCTCATTTAAATTCAGAACTTTCGTTTGTTGTATGTATTCCGATTTAAAAAACTGGATCTGGCAACCCGTTTTAAAAGGACTGCAGTTTGTTTTTACGGAACTACTTTCGTGTTCATCCGAGTACGGGGTAGTAGTTCTTAGCCGACTATATTATCTCTATATAAATATTATGTTTGGTAACGAAATAAATAATGTTTAATTTTAAATCGCGCAAGTTGGCACCTAAATAATTTGTTTTCTGTTGTTTGAGGAAACAAAAAGCAGCAGACTCCAGTTTTCCACAACTCTGGGCTGTGCGGCCTTTTCTTTCTCATGGACGCTCCGCCATCTTGAATTTTAATGCTGATTTTTTTTTTGAGTGTAGCTAAGTTATATTTATGTTTAGCATTATTTTTGTAGGATTTTAATAAGATTGAATTCGATTCAGAGTGAAAGATTAAGGTTTGATTCACCATGGGAGCCAACGACTAAGTGAGTATTTAATTTTTGCTAACTTAAATGGTAAGTTAGCCACGTAGCTTATGACGCTAATTGTTAATTAGCATGCTATTACGCTAAATTGCTAATCCACCCAACTGGGCTGTTTATATTTTCTATTTAGATTAACCAATATTTGCTAATGTTTCTGCATTATTGTACAAACTATGGTCATTTATTCAATCACAAGAAATACCGAAATAAAATAAACTAGCCGGTCTCGTGTAGCCGGCTTCCATCTAGCTAGCTTAACCGGCTTGCTAGCCAACTTTAACCTGCATGAACAGGCATTAGCTAAAATCAAGTTTTATTTCTAGATAAGAGATAAATCACCAACAGATATTTTAACAATAAAAAACAAGCAAAAAAAAAAACGTATCTAAATAATTTCTTGACTTAACTAGCTAGCTAACTAACCCTAACTGGATAGCCTAATAGCTAGTCGAGTAATCATATGTGTTAACTAATATTTATAACCACTGTATCGTTTATTTTACTTTAAATATAGTGTATATACATCTGTTTGGGTTGGAATATTAATTATAAATATTATAATTCCTGTGAATATAGTTGACATTTTCCTTGGTTTTGTGAAAAAGGGTGGAGGAGTTTAGGCTCGGCATTACCTTTCAAATAAAGGCTTTATTATTATTATTATTAAAAACTAAAATTTTTTGCCTTTTTCTTTTTTTACGGTAACCCGTAACAAAGACGCTATATCCTTTTATTTGCGTGTTATAAGTCTTTAGTTGAAAATAAATAAATAAATAAAAAGAAAAACCCCAGGAATATCTGTACACCTGTAGCCTGTACAAAATGCCGGGACTCTATGAATATTTACGAATATGCAAATCGAGACACGCCCACTCGCCCGTCTTTCTGACGTAATTAAGATTAGATTAGCTGAAATAGTTGTTATTTTTCTACTTGTTTGTTATTTTCTGAGGGATTGGTGTCATATAATGGTATAATGGCAGCCAAAACTCGTTTGGTCTTCACTGACATTAGCCTAGAGATGCTGTACTTTTTGTCCATTTGTAGGAACGTTAAACCGTAACCCATCAACATTGCCTTTTCTTCATTTCTTCCTCAGCAAGGAGACTCGATGCGACTAACGCAGGCGCTCTGCGGGTATGAAGTGGATGGGCGAATCCAAGAAGAACATGGTAGTAAATGGCAGACGACATGGCAGCAGGTTCAGCGAACATCAGGGGAGTCAAAGTCGCGCTCAGCATCTGCGTCACAGCAAGAACTCGCTCAGCAGCCGGAGATGCAGCCGCCGTGAGTTATTTTAAACACCTCAATATGACACAGGAGCGGAAATCGGAACGATGCGGTGCATAGAATCCGGCAATGGCTGTGACTGTTTGTATCCATGTAACAGCGCCGAATAACAGACAAACCTTCAAATTACGGTTTATTTTTCATGATTAGAGTTATTATATTCTGTTCATTTCTAGCCATAATCAAATGGCATGTAATCCAAAACAGAATCAGTGATGTAAAAACAATGACATTTTTACTACATTAAAATAATTGTGTATAAATAAACATCCAAACTAATTAAACTTATTGTTATTGTACACAATTATAACATGCTTATTATTTTAGTAATTTAAAGGACTATGTTTATAAACATAAATCTATAATAAAAAGGAACAGAGTGCATATATGACGTTTATTCTGTGTACAGTCCATTCTGGACCATTTAACAACGCTCTTGTCGCTTGTCCTGACCAGGATTAAACACTAACTAAAGGGGAAAGAATGAATGAATCAATAATAGATGTCAGCTTTTTTCATTACATTTTTTTGTTATTGTTTTCAATTAGGTTTCAACGGTGGTCCGATGGAGGCCGAAAGACGGCACGTGCCATCATCGGGAATGACCGCTAAGGAACTGTGTGAGAATGACGACTTGACCACGAGCCTTATCCTCGACCCTTACCTCGGCTTTCAAACACACAAAATGAACACCAGGTCGCGAATCTCTAGTCCTTTTTATTTAGATGTGGTGTTTATATTATATGGAGTATTTATATGTAGATTTATTGATTGAGTGTTAATGGACCTTTTCAGGGATAAAAGTGCAGAAAATGGAAACATATCCCCATATTTAAAAAAGAAAACAATAATAAACATCCATATTCTTTGAAATAATATTTTTATTTTTTCTAAATATCACTTTAATATATACTTCAATAAATAAATATTTGTGTATATGAAGCAATACAATGCGTTTTACATAAGAAATCTAAAATAATAAGTATTAAATAAATATTAAATAATAATAAACTTTTTTTTTATAAAATATTGACAAATATAATTTCTCCACAAAAAAAAACTTTATATAGTTAAAATCATTTTAGAGTAAAGATCATATTTGAATACAAAGTAATGTATAGATTTGAATCTTATGTTTTCCTAATATTTTATGTAAAATTTCAAATTTTGTAAATATATTCAGACGATTTAAATCAGGCAATCTTTAGAAGAGATCTTGAATACGTAAAATTGTACATCTAAAATTAATATAGTTAAAAGTTATAGTTCTATTGTAAAAAAAAAAAAAAAAAACTGTGTTAAAAATGTGTAGGAAAATTGGGGTTATTGTTGATTGTTTCTACGGTTAATACATTAAAATATATATATATATATATATATATATATATATATATATATATATATATATATATATATATATATATATATATAATAAAAAGAAGCAACTGTGTATAATTCTTTTTTTTTTTTATTTGGAAGAGTTTGTAAAGACGTGGAACTGACATTTATATAGTAAATTATCAATCTCATAATTTTGTAAAAACAGCTCTAGTTTTTGTAGGTATTCATGAGCATGAAGGCTTCTATATGAAATGCATAACTGTTCTAATCTTCATTGTAGATTTCGCCCCATTAAAGGAAGACAAGACGAGCTAAAGGACATTATAGAGAGTTTTAAAAAACACAGCGACCTTGAGAAAACGTTCGAGTCTTTAACGTGTGGAGATTCCTCCAGAAATCATCTCCTGTCCAAAACAAAGGCTCAGGAGAAACTTTTTAAACAGCACGTATGTATTTTCAAAAGCCTAATTTTTCATATGATGATGATAAGGATGATAATAATGATTCCTTTTGTGTTAATTTAGGTATTCGTTTATCTGCGCATGTTTGCGAGCGACAGCGGATTCGAGATTTTGCCTTGCAACCGATATTCTTCTGAGCAAAATGGGGCTAAAATAGTTGCAACGAAAGAATGGTACATGAATAACGTGCGAGTATAATAATGAGTACGGACTCGCGCTAATACAAGACCTCTAAATGTGTTTTCCTTTCATACAGGAAAAGGAACGATAAGATCGAACATCTCGTGGGCTGCATTGCTGAGCTTTCAGCCAGTGAGGAGAACATGTTATTACGTCACGGTGAGAACGACTTTAGCGTCATGTACTCCACTCGCAAAAACTGTGCCCAGCTCTGGCTCGGACCCGCGGCTTTCATCAACCACGGTATTCGTTAGCATCTTAAACTTCATCCTTTTAAATGCTGCAAATGTTTGCCGTTACATACGTTATGGCTGAGTAATTTTTCTTTTTCTGTTTTTTTTCAGATTGTCGGCCAAATTGCAAGGTCAGCACTAAATTAATTAGCATAAATCTCATCACGTCTCGAGAGTTCAGCATCTCTTAAATATATTCATTTTTCCGTTATTTTATCAGTTTGTTTCAACGGGTCGTGATGCAGCTTGTGTCAAAGTTCTCCGAGACATCGAACCAGGGGAAGAAATTTCCTGTTACTACGGTGATGGCTTCTTCGGAGAAAACAACGAGTTTTGCGAATGCTACACGTGTGAAAGGTAACCTATAAATATATATATTTTTTTCCTTTATTCAAAAACACATCTTGAGAATTTGTGTCTGGATAATTATCGCTTCCAGACGTGGCACCGGTGCTTTCAAATCAAAAATGGGACTTCCTGTGGAAGTTCCTGTTATCAATAGCAAATACGGATTGAGGGAGACAGACCGGCGACTCAACAGGCTAAAGAAGCTGGGAGAAACGAGTCAGAACTCCGACGTCCAATCTGTCGGCTCCCCCGCCGACGCAGACACTCAGGATTCCCCGAAAACACACTCATGTAAGAATGTTCATCTTTCTTGATTTTGCTTATACTTTATTTATACACACACACTCTACAAGTCAAAAATTTGGATTCTCCATATTGTATCTAAATGTTGAAGACCTGAAATTGAAATGAAAGAACAAATCTGAAACGATTTAGTCAGCAATATTTTGTTTCTACAAAGTCGACACCTTTTGCTTTGATGTCAGCTTTTCACACTTTTGACATTCTCTCAGTCAGTCTCAAAAGGTATTTACCTAAAATGGGTTTCCAGAGGTGTTGAGTGCCTGTTGGCTGCTTTTCCTTCACTCTCCAGTCCAACCCATCCCAAACCAACTTATTATGAGTCCAGGTCACCTGATGCAGTACACCATCCTTCTCCTAGGTCCACACCTAGAGGTGTGTTTGGGGTTATCGTCCTGTTGGAAAACAAAGCTGAGACCATGATGTCATGGGTCTCCTCATTGCTTCATGGTGGAAACCACACATTCCCGAACTGTCCATTCACGCTCTTGTTTAGAACTTAAAAATCTCAAATTTTAACTTATCAGAACAAAGGACAGTTTTCCATTGATCTAATGTCTATTACTTGTGTTTCTTGGCCCAAGCAAGTTTCTTCTGCTTGTTTTTTCCCCCAGAACTAATGGTTTGAAAGCCTGACTCGCGCATTCTCCTCTGAACAGAGGATGTTGAAATATGTCTGTCACTCGAACTCGGAGAAGTATTTGTTATTCTAATAAACGTGTCCTCTGCAGCAGAGGTAGCTTGGTCGTCTTTCCTGGGGCTGTTTACATGACATTTTATCATAGCATTTTGATGGTTTTGAAAACTGCACTTGGGGATACATTTTCTCTCAATTTCTTGAGATTTTCCGGATTGACAAGGCACAAACGTGAACTGAAAAAACAATCCAGGTGATTTCCTCATGATTCTGATGAGATAATGCAATGAGTGTGCCAGGTTGTCATCAAAGCTAAATGTAGCTACTTTGGACAATTTAAAATATACTGTAGAACATATTCTGGGTTGTATAACACACATATACCGTATTTTTCAGACTATAAGCCTCTACTTTTCCCCCCACGTTTTGAACCCCGTGGCTTAAACAACGAAGCGGCTAATTTATGGATTTTTCCTGGTTTTTTCCCAGTTTCACAAACTTCCAGCCAAAAAACTGAACCCCATAACATTAGACCGATGAAATTTTCCGAACGGAAACGAAAAAACGCACCTCACCTGTGTTCTGAGCTGCACGGCATCGGGAGAAAAAACTTCCACTGGTGTTGATTTTTAAACGCACGACGATGACAAAAGATAAACTCCCGAGAGAAATAGTTGTGAAAGGAAGGAGGAAGACAGTGAACAATGACTTTCTTGGTAGGTTACTGTTTAGATACAAGCCGTTGTAGCGCGTTGAGTCTGGGTGATGGGAGAGCTCGCTAACTCCAGTTGCAAATGAAATCATATAAGCACAGACAGGTTTCCAAAACTCATGCTTTTTTATTTTTCTTGGCAACAGCATTATGGGTTAGTCAAAGAAACTTAGAAATGCATCAGCAAATAATAAACACGTAATCCTCAGTCTCACACGCGCACACACACACACACACACACACGCACACGCACACCAGTAATACCGGAAGAATGCAGTGATGTGCTGTTCCCAAAATGCCGCTCTGCTCTTAAAGGAGCCACAACATATTTTACCCGTTACACCGTGTAACAGACACTGTCTTTCGGTAAAGCCTGTGTAAAGTTTATTAGTTTAAGTGTAGACACTGCGGCTTATACACAGGTGTGGCTTTATTTATGTTAAAAATAAAAATATTTGTACAATTCAGTGGGTTCAGCGGCTTATACAAGGGTGCGCTTTATAGTCCGGAAATTACGGTAATTACATAATTACATACCATGTTCTTTCATAGTTTGTACATTAATATTAAAGGCATACAATGTTGGCTTCGGCCATCTTTGTGGGGAGCAACAATTCTAATTCTCAAAACCTTCAGAGAGTCTTTGCCATGAGGTTCCATGTTGAACATCCAGTGGTCAGAATGAGAAAATTGTACTCAAAGCACCACATTTTAACTGCTCTAATACACACACATTTATGTTCCTCACAAGCAGACAAAAACATCAGCATGATGAATAGGATGTGTGGCATTGCATGGTTACACAATGTACAGCTGTTATCACTTAGGGTGTACTCACTTTTGTTGCCAGTTATTTAAAAAATAATGGCTGGTTAAGTTATTTTCAGAGGACAGTAAATCTGCACTGCTGCACAACTGCACACTGACTACTCTAAAATATAGCAAAGTTTTATCTCTGTAGTATTGTCCTTTTAGAGATACACTAAAATGGTTGCTGAAATGTGATGGGTGAGATACTGTGTAAAATATATATACACACAATTGCACACTCGCAGTCATATGGTTATAAGCCCTTAAGCCATCGCTCTTACTCATGTTTTCGAAACCTTAAATCAGACTTATACAAAATCGCCATGGGAGTAGATCCTTTATAATATATTCTTCTGTTCCTCTCCAAAGCTACTGATGATGCTTTGATCCATGATGACTTGGCAGTAAAAACATATTCCCAGCTGCTTTTAGTCTCACACACCTGGCTGTGTTTTATCTGTAACAGAGCTTTGTGCTGCATGAAATTTACAGCATTAAACAACAATGGTGTTTATACAGAAATCTTTGTCTAGCAGTAGCTCTTAATTTATATAAACAGTTTATACAAAAGCTTAACAGTCCTTCAGATGCTTTAAAGTACAGTACCAATTCATTGTGAAAAATGTGTTTTGTCTGTAATTCATTTTAATCTATTGTAAATGGATATGTAGTGGAAAAGGTTTTATTCCTCCCTCATCTATTCAAGTTTGCTTTATTAAAGTAATGTGTACATTTATGTGCACGCGACCAGATTTTCTGCATAAAAGTTTCTGCAACAGATTTGCTTCATGCTAGCATTTTAGTCTTCTTGTGTAAACATAAACCTATAGAATATATAGTCTAAAAACATTCAGACAAATTTCAAGCCGGGTTTCATGAATACAAAATATGTTGTGTAAACACTTGTTTATGAATGAACCTGTTTGTGTCCAGCTTGATAAATGAGGCAAAAGATCCACAGTATATTCCAAATTTGGTGTACGTTTTTGCTGTTACACTGAAACAAATCAATTAAAAGCTATATATATATATATATAAAATGTATATGTGTATGTAATATATTAAAATACTTAATTTGGCTTATATATAGACTTGGGTGTTAAAATAAAAGAAGCAAGACTAGGTGGTGGGGGAAACCGTTTTGCTGTGACTGCACTGAAGTTTTCTTATAAGAGTATGTTCCGCAGTGCTTTATTCTTTTTCTACTACTGCAATTTGCCAGCACCATATTTTTGTGTTCTTTTTATCATTTTAAACAAACAATTTAGCTCCTGTCCTCACACAAAATATAAACAGTCATTTGGTAATATTTGTAAACCTAAGGTAAGGTGGGGACCTTCTGACCAATCAGAATTGAGAATTAAAAATGTCTGTGGTATGAATGATGTGTAAGAGGCATAACAATCAATTCTAATTAAAGCCTTTTTTCTTTCTATTCAGCATCTAGGAAAAGAACGCCAGCTAACACGAGGGTAAGTAAAGGCAGGAGTCATGATGGACAGTCTCTCTCAAGAGCTTACACATCTACCTCACCTTCCAAACAAAGTCAAACTAATAACAGGGTACCAAAGAGACTGAAATCAAAACCCTCCAAGCCTTCACTCCCGAACGTAAGGTTACGAAGCCAAAGCCAAGGGTCAGAGGCCAAGACCTCTCTGAAGGAGCCGAAAGCTGCTCTCTGCAGAGACGTCCGTGTTAAAAAGGAGAAGAACTCGCTTAGAGCTTTTAACCCGACGGGATCTAGAGACTGCTTAACACAGCACATTGCGAAAGAAAACAATCAACAGTCTTTAAAATGTCTTGCGGGATCAGACAATTGCACGTACAGGACTCGAAGGTCGTTGAGGGCTTTGAATAAAACGCAGGACGTTGACTGTGTTAATGGTGAACAAAGCACTTTTGAAGGCCAAAACCCGGTCATAAAAACGGAACCGGCCGACATGGAGGAGTACCTCTCTCATGGCTTGAGGTCACACGAGAAAGCAACAGAAGACTCGTACGTCGCAATAGTTTCTAACTCGCAAAATCTGCATTTCCCTCCACTCCAGCTGGACAGGAGAATAAAAAGTGAGGACGAGCCAAGCAGACCATTCATGCAGAGGTTTACGCAAAGTCCTAGAGTAAAGGATGTGCTCCTGGGGTTTCCAGAAAGGTCTCGGCACTGCGGTTCCTCCAAAAAGAAGTCTAAAGGAAGCAGTCGGAGTTTGGGAAAAGGGAAAAAGAAGCACAGGATTCCACACTACGATGCAGTGATTCTGGAAAACAGCACAGGGATTCCTAAACTGACCTTGCGCAGACGTAGGGACAGTGGAGAGACCAAGCAGGCTTGTGGGAGCTCCTCAAAGATCAAAATCAAGCTGGGCAAACACCACAAGCGCGACAAGGGAAGCGCTTACGAAGCCAGGTCCAGCAACGGCTTCAGTTCTGCATCACACATGAGGACAGTCATGAAACATGAGGACAGCGAACACCTGGTTACGCCGGCACGTTTCAACGGAAGTCACCGGAGCAACCACATGGATGAGCAGACTTCAGAGGAAGAGGAGGACCAGGAGGAGGAAAGTGAAGATGATGATTATGAGGACGATTTTATCCCACTTCCTCAAGCAAAACGTCTCCGGCTTATTCTCGGCAAAGATTCAATAGACATCGATATCTCCTCTAGGAGGAGAGAGGATCAGTCGTTGAGGCTCAACGCATAAGCTCACCTTCAGACTCACGTGTACATAAACTTCAGGTTCATTCTGATCATGTCACTGAAAAGATAAACACAATTAAAGGAATAACTTGAGATGTTTTTTTGTTTAATCAAATCTCTCTCCAGTGTATCTGTAGCATATTTGTGATTGTTGTGGTTAGTTTGAGTGTTTCCCTAAACAGAAAAAAACAGCAAGTCTATGGGCAGATATTCAGTTTTAAATACACGATCATTTGCTGCAAAATTGAATCTAGCAGCTGAAACACTAAAGGGATGACGATGTGAGAAGATTACAGTGATGAATATTTCCGAAATGGGAATGCACATTGGTGTCTTGAACATTATGAATTCACAAACCAAAAGGAAACAAGGGCCACAGGGTAGAATGTGTTGTTTATTATTTAGTGGGTTAGCATGAAGCTGTTCAGCCTACGGACACAAAACCAACATTTTTTTTCTTTTTTTTTTTCTTCTCCTCTCTGTAAGAAGAGAAACAAAGTAGTTCTTGTGAGGAAAAACAGGAGCAATACAGCAAAGAGTAATTTCAGAAATTGCGCTTATGTAAACAATTTAGAGAATCGGGTATAAAATTGACTTATTTGAATTTTGTATTCAAAAGTGTATACAAGTGACACACAAGCAAACATTGACATATTCGTACTGTATAAACGATAGGAACAAAAAACAAACTTGGCTAATGAAATCCAAATGCTAGCAAATTGTTGCTTGTGTTGTCTTCATCCAGATCATTTTGGGAACATTTAAAAAGAATTGTGTGCGTTGATCAGTAGCAAAACATGAACTTTAAATGAGTTTCTTAGCATTGTGGGCTGCTGCGGGTTTGCAGTTGGTGGAAAAGCGTTCCTCCTTTCATCAACTTTCAGAGATCTTGAAGGTGCCACAGCCATTGTTCTTGCTTTTTTTTTGGGTAGGAGAGGCAGACTCTTACACCCAGATCAATCACAGTGACACTAACCCGATCTCCAAAGCTTCTGTGGCCTGATGTATGAAGTAGAGTGCAGATAGCATTTTTTTCTCAATCTCATCATGAGCAGCAGCAGTTCACTTTTTTTATTTGAAAACACATTTAACATTTATTAAAACAAAGTCTGACATCTGCCTATAGACTTGCAAATGAGCGAATTTTGGGTAAACAATTTCTATTTTTCCGCAGGAAATGTAATGACACTACAGATACGTTAGAGAGAGATTGGATTGGAGTATTTCTTTAATGAATGTTTGTATATTGTTTAAATGCACTTAAAATGGACGTTGTAAATATTTTGTAAAGTAAGTATACTTGTTTGACATGATGTAATTTTTAACATTGTGCTCTGCTGGAATCAGTTGAAGAATCCAATCTGAGTCATGTAGCACCATGGACCACCCCAATCCACCCCCACCACCCCTTACACACGCACACACACGTGGATACGTTTTTGTACGCCATCTTATTGTGAGCGTATCAACACCGCACAGAACTGACAGTTTTATTTTGCTTTAGTTTACCTTTTTTTTTCTTCAAAACTGGTGCTGATTCTCTACGCCATCACGTCTGAGCGAGAGATAATTTTAACATATTACATCTATACGGTGTAGGATTTGTGAAATGGCAGACTTCCATGCCATTGGTGCTCATAAATATAGGACTTTTGTGAATTTCTCATGACCAGGTAACATTCCACACACGATCGATCTCCCCCCCCCCCACCCCAACTCCTCGTTGTACTTTGCTGAATATTTCAAACCTTGGACGCAACTTGGAGTATGTTTGAAGCATACCTGAGCATGTACTATTTACATATGGCATTATATTTGACATTATGACAGAGTTCTCATTCTATATACCTCTTTCATGTAAATGTTAAAGCTAATCACAGCACTAATCACTGCTTAGTCATTTTTTTCTAAATATAAATATGCTTAAAAAAAAAAAAAAGTTAGCAGACGACTAGAAAATTTTACACAAATTCTCAGGTCAAGGACTCAAATCAGTCATACATGACAGGGTGTGTGCTGTTGTAGGAAAATAATCAATAGTGCAGAACAGATTTACGGATAGCTATTGATTGGGAAGTGAAGTAAAAGGAAAACAAAGTGTTTTCTTCCTCTTTCACCACACCTAGTAGTCAAAGATTAATTTTAAACGAATGACATGGCATAATCCTTATCCGATTTCATTACTTTTATTACAAGTGAAACAAATTCGCTTCTTATGTTCTAGCAGCTATAAATGAGCGTTCCCTCATCAGCTTCTTGTTGTGTTTTTTGTTTTCTCTCACATGAAGTTAACAGGACAAAAAACCCTGGCTTGTTATTTTACTGACAAGAAATCACAAAGAAGCATACATTCAAAACATTTACATTTGCAGATTACGCACTATTTTTAATGATAATGTTATTGTACATGCCCTTATGAATGAGATTTGCAGCTGCGCTAATGTCAAATGAATCGATGAGTCCAACAAAACACGTTGAAGAATTGCAAGTTAGTGGACACGAATTCATTCCTCCGGAAGCACACGGTGCCTCGCATCAGGCATTTTTTTTTTCTTTCTGCTGGCCAATATGAATATAACATATCATGACGTTTTGAGATGAACGTTAAAACTTTCATATAACCAGCAGCTATTAACTGGACTTTTCATCGTTGTCCCACTAACTAATTATCCCACCTCACCACACCTCGCCTCATCTTTCATGCATCGAATCGTTCGATTCCTGCACCATTTACTGTCTGTGTAAAGTTCTATGATGAGATTCCAGCTCTGTTTGATTCTAAATGTGTATAGTTGTTGTTAATAAGGGTATGGGGTACAATTTAATAGCAAAGCAAATGTGCAAAAGTTGCCCACTATTTAAACCTGGTTTTTATTTAACAGTTTTGAATACTTGAAATGAAGATAAAGTCCCATTGGGGAAAGTAAGACCAGTCCTGTGTCCTGCGTGAGTTCTGAGTCACTGTGTGATTTAACTTTTCTTTGTCTTGAGTTTCACAAATCACAAATCCTGCAAAGAAAGAACAAACATTTAAAAAATGTAAATAAAAAGAAAGAAATGGATATCATTCTAAAAACTGACATGAAAAAGAAAGAATGGATGAAAGAAATTAAGTAAAATAAAATAATAAAAGGAGGAAAAAGGTAAAAAAGAAAACTAATCAGAAATGTAAAAAATAAATAAAGAAAAGAGGTAGTGAGGAAGTGCAGAGGAAAAAGGAATTATTAAAGGACTGAAGCAAACATATCTTTTTCTTCTTTTGGCTTTTTGCCATTAGGGGTCGCCACAGTGGATCACCTGTCTCTATACCCCCCCTGTCCTCTACATCTGCCTCTTTCACACTAATAAACTAATTTCTAATCCTTGTCACTCCCAACGAAAATCTCAACATCTTCAGCTCTGCTACCTCCAGCGCCACCTCCTGTCCTCACAGATACCCTTCTATCACAAATCACTCCTGCCACTCTTCTGCACCCAATCCACCCTGCCTGCACTCTTCTCTAACACACTCTCCATTACCTTGCACTGTTGACCCCAGGTACCTGAACTCCTCCACCTTCTCCACCTCTTCTCCCTGCAACCGCACCACTCCACTGCCCTTCCTCTCATATACACACACCTCCACCTCTCCAGGCTCTACCACAAATCACAATATTATCCGCAAACATCATAGTCCATGGAGCTCGTCCATCAACCTGTCTACCACCACTGCAAACAGGAAAGGGCTCAGAGCCGATCCTTGATGCAGTCCGACCTTCACCATGAACCAGTCTGTCATTCATACTGCACACTTTACTGCTGTCACACTGTCCTCATACATGTCATGCACCACCCTCGCATACTTCTCTGACACACCTGACTTCCTCATACAATACCACAACTCCTCTCTCGGCACCCTGTTGTACACTTCTCTAAATCCACAAACACACAATGCAACTCCTTCTGACCTTCTCTATACTTCTCCATCAACATTCTTAAAGCAAATAAGGCATCTGTGGTGCTCTTCCTTGGCATGAAACCATACTGTTGCTCACAGATGGTCACCTCTTCTCTCAGCCTGGCTTTCACTACTCTTTCCCATACTTGATGATTTGACTTATCAACTTTATTCCCCTGTAGTTACTGCAGGTCTGCACATCTCCCTTATTCTTAAAGATCAGTACCAGCACACTCCTTCTCCGTTCTTCAGGCATCCTCTCACCCTCCAAAATCTTGTTAAACAATCTTGTTAAAAACTCCACTGCCATCTCTCCTAAACATCTCCATGCTTCTATTTGTATGTCATCTGGTCCAACCGACTTCCCACTCTTCATCCTCTTAATCGCTGCTCTCACTTCCTCCTTACTGATCATATCCACTTCCTTTTTCACCATCTCCACACCATCCAACCTTCTCTCTCTCTCTCATTTTCCTCATTCATCAGCTGCTCGAAATATTCCCTCTGTCTTCTCAACACACTCTCCTCACTAGTCAACACATTTTCATGTACATCCTTTATTGCTCTAACTTGCAGCACATCCTTCCCAGCTCGGTCCCTCTGCCTGGCCAATCGGTACAAAGCCTTTTCTCCCTTCTAATTGTCCAACTTCTCATACAGCTCTTCATATGCCTTTTCCTTGGCTTTTGCCACTTCCCTCTTTTCCTGCTGCCGCATCTCCTTGTACTCCTGCCTACTTTTCTCATCACTCTTTCGATCCCAATTCTGTTTTGCCAACCTCTTTCTCCTTATGCTCTCCTGCACCTCCTCATTCCACCACCACGTCTCTTTATCTTCCTTTCTATTTCCAGATGTCACACCAGGTACCTTTCTAGCTGTCTCCCTCTCACTTCTGCAGTAGTTGCCCAATCATCCAGCACCTCATCACCACCACTGAGCCCCTGTCTGACCTCTTCCCTGGATCTCACACTACAGTCTCCCTCCTTCAGTTCCCACCATCTTATTCTTCTTTAAGTCTTCACTCTCCTCCTCTTCTTCACCTCCAAAACCATCCTACAGAACACCATCCGATGCTGTGTAGCTTCACTGTCCCCTGCAAACACCTTACAGTCTCCAATCTCCTTCAGGTTGCATCTCCTACATAGAACATAGTCCACCTGTGTGCACCTTCCTCCACTCTTATATGTCACCCTATGATCCTCCTTCTTCTTAAAATACGTGTTCACCACTGCCTTTTCCATCCTTTTCGCAAAATCTACCACCATCTGCCCTACAACGTTCCTCTTCTTAAGACCATACCTACCCATCACCTCCTCATCCCCTCTGTTCCCTTCACCTACATGCCCATTAAAGTCTGCCACAATCACCAATCGTTCATTCCTAGGTACACCATCTACCACTTCATCTAATTCACTCCAGAATCTTTCCTTCTCCCCCATCTCACAGCCCACTTGTGGAGCGTAGGCACAGATGACATTTATCCTCACCCCTTCAACTCCCAGCTTCACGTTCATCACCCTTTTAGAAACTCTCTTCACCTCCACTACACTCTTACTGTAGACTGAAGCAAACTTATAAGGAAAAAATATTGCTTAAAAAAAGAAAAAAGAAACAAAAATGTATACGTTAGTGTGAGTCAAATTCAAACCTACATTTGTGCATTTATTTTTTGCTTGTTGTAAACCAGGTGTGATGCAGCAGCAGGACAGATATACATCAGACTCATCCTATTATTTTACATGTAGGCTTTAATGTGGGTAGTCCACCTTGGATTTCTAATTAAATATTAAAATTGTGATAAAAAAAGAAAGTGTGATTATTTCAGAGATTCACATGGTGGCGCTGTTTTCCTCTCTAACACTATTAAAAGAACCTTGCACTGCAGCTGCACTTTGGTGTTTGCTAATCAGTTCTAATGTGCTGCATGTAATTTAGGCGTTATTGCTGAGATCTCTCTCACACAGTGCACTGTGACGTATGCAGGGGGATGAAGGCGAATTATTCCTCTGTAAAGTGGTAGAAGAATCACATCTTGTGCGTCTGCCTCGTAAAGCAGAGCAGCTCATCTCGTGTTCGTCTGACGAGGGATTTCTTTGTGTGGTTTGCTCTTTGCCTAAGCTCTAACACGATTTATAAACTGTGATAGAATCGTGCTCTGTGCTGATCCCGTGGAGTCTCTCGACTCGCTGATTGCGATTCTCACTCAGGGTTGATGATGGGGAAGGAAACGTCTTTATTCTCTAAAGGATTTATTTATTCCAATTGCCTTTTTTACTGTAATGGAACAGGAGCACACTTTAACTCCTGGCTCAACAGCAGGAAGCCTACAAATTTCATCTCTTGTTTTTATCTAAATAGCAGAGCACCGAACTGACATTGCATTAGAACATACTTCGCTCTGATTTGTCCAGGAAGCTGTACAGAATGTCCATGTTTGGTGTGCTGTTTATGTAACTGTCCAATAAACCTGTACTGCTATCCATAAAGCTTGCTAGCATGTAGAGTGATCCGTGGTTACTTTGCTAGTTTGTTACTACTGAGTGATCGTGAATCATAACTTTTTTAAAAATATATATACAACAGTGCAGATGATGGCAATGTCCCAAAATGCCAGGTGATGCTACCGTCTAGCCGAAAGTCATATTGCTAACAAATGGTTGAGTGATAGTTTTGTTTAAATGCTAATCATGGTCATGTACACCGTTGGTCAGAAATGATTCTCGATGGCCTGCTCCTGTACTAAGATTGCTTAAAGAAAAAATTAAAATGCTTACAGCTTACAAAATTAAATTGCTTATTCACCTGAATTTCTACACATAATTTGGGGATGAGTTTATTCAGGCATATATCGTGGAGTCTAATCTGGATTGAGGCAGTCTGGTGATACATTTTTTGCATAACAGTGTGTAGGATTGATGGATAAACCCCCTATCCCTCAGTCATTTTGGGTAATGCAACAGCTTAATACATCTACAACAGACTATGCATCAGATCAAACCTAATTTTGTTAAAACCGTGCAAAACCAAACCCCACAACTATCATCTGACGATCTGCTGAAAGTTTACTGCACCTTCCTGCTGTTCCTGTCAGCCTCGTTTACAGGTGTTCATAACATCTAACAGTTGCTCTCTTTTTCCTGTCTAAAACTTTGTACCAAAACAAGTTATTTTCTGTTCCCTCGTTCGTGCGATGAAAAACATGAGCTGACAAGAGGAATTCAGCTTTTTACTGTCTTTAGCCTAATATTCGAAATGATTTTTGTCTATTTTCAGACTGTTTTCTGAATCACCCATTCAGTCACAGCTCTAGTATCCATTATTCCAATTTATTCTCAAAGGAAATATTTTCTCACAGGCAATATTTACTTTGTTACGCTAATAGACCCAAAGGCATTATGCTTTATTGCAGTGTTTATAACACATTTAGAAATCCTAAATCTTTAATAGATGTTCATATTTGTAATGACTTATGAATACATTTACATGCTATGATACATTTATTAGGCATTATACACTTTCCATGAAGGCCATTTCCATGACCTTTATTGTTTTATGACACATTTTGAAATCACTTTCCAATGCATTCATATGTGAAAAGACTTCTGAATATGTTTCCAGCATGTTATTATGGATTTATGTAGGCGTTATACACATTTAAATAATTATTTATGCAATCAATCTTAATTATTATAATTATATATGTATAATAATGGTTTACAAGAAGTCGTTATAACACATTACCTCCCCATTATACAGCACCTTCTATAGAACATGTCATGAACACTACTTCCTGTATAATTTTAATGATCCATACTGCATTGTTAAGCAAGTTATGAAGTTGAAAACATTTTCATCAAACTAATTATATAACCTGTGTACAATGCTTTAGAAATGCTTTATACCATAATAGACATGCAGTCATAGTTACTTAGCAATGCTGTATGACCTTAATGGATGAAAGAAACTAATTTAGACATTCCTTAACTTTACAGGCATAAATTCAGAATTTTATTATTAAAAAAATTTTTTAATTATTAACAAATCGCTCATAGCATGCTACAATGAAACTGAGTTATTATTACCACTCTGAAGTCAACTATTTCTCTACAACCGCACATTCCCAATCCCCCCAACTCTGTTTTTTTGAAGCCCCTCATCCTACATTTCTTTCGGTCAGGAGCTTCCTCTCTTTAAGCTATTTTTTTTCAATGTTATATTACAAACTTTCTTTGTTGTTGGAAGTAATGACAGAAACATTGACCCACTGCTCAGTGTTGGTGATGAAGACAATGGAGGATGAGTGAGTTTGTTTGTTTTTCCCCTGGCTGAGACTGTAAATGCTGGTAGTCCCAGTCTCCTGCTGACTGTGGCAGACCCCCTTTTATCCCACCTGCCCACCGCTGCACCATGGGAGCCTGTTGCCATGGAGATGTTCCCAGTTCCTTATCATTCGAAAGCTCACTGTTATGAAATTGCACAGTGGAAAAATAGGAGAATTGCAAAGAAGAACAGTGAACTGAGTAAATTCTTCGACATGAATCTATTTATTTATTTATTTATTTATTTATTTATTTATTTATTTATTTATTTGGAATGATGTATTCTTATTCAATTCATTTGTCTAAAAAACATGAATTAGCCCCATTTCCTCCTCCCTCAGATTAAGTCTTTAGTTTGTTCTTCAAATTCATTGTTTTTCATGCTTGTAGGTGACCTTTTTCGCCACATCCCATCAAGTCTGTTATACGTCAATTTCGGAGCAGACTGAATAACATTCTGAGACCAACTCTATAGTCCTCAGAATCTCTTTTATTTAGCTGTTAATAACAACTCTGCTTTCTTTTTTCAATGGTAACTGATTAGCTGGAAACTTTACAGTTTGTTATATTGTGTCCCATCCTGCACACCCTTTAAGTCTTTAAAGTTAAAACAAATATTTATTTTATTTATTGAAATGTGAAGGATAATGGAGAACCTACAGAATTTACATAACAAACTTTCTATCGTACGTATTGTATGCCATACGGCAAAACTGTACGCTGTATGTTTAACAAAGTTGTTTTAATGCCTTCAAAAGGCATTAGACACACGGGTATAACTGTAGAAGCACTGTCAGTGCAGTGATATAAAGCTTTTAGAAATTGTCCAAAATGTGTCCATATGTGACGTCCATATGTGTAATGAATATATTTACAGCATGCAGTAATCTATTAAACAGGCATTAAACACATACAATCATTATGTAATGTATCTGCATTAATATAGTAATATATGCAAAATAATGCGATATAAAATGTCCTTATGACACAGTATATAGCCAACATACATTATCTTCTGTAGTGTTCGGTCAAGTAATAATTGGTCATGTAAGTTTAATGCTTCATGTTAATGATTTATAATGCATAGTAAAGAGAGTCACATAGTCTAAAGCATTTTTATCAATAATTTGATATATATAATATAGTTTATGAAATGTATATGAATAATATACAATATACATAGGAGAAACATATATTTATACTAGAAGTGCATGAAAAATCAATTCTGTATGACTAGAAGTGCAATATTTTAGAACTGGATTTTAATGGTCATTTTTGAGGATGATCAGTTAGGAGAGTTTCAGAAGAGTTGAATTTGCTGATAATAAAAACATGGATTTATAGGGAACACTAGGTCTTTACATTGATTTTAAAGATGTTGAAATGCTGTTTCAGTTATTGAGTGCTATAAAGTTCTTCCAGAAGTTGAAAATATTCTCAAAGTTATAATTAATTCAGTAAATAAAAATTCCTTTGGCAGCTGAGTTTGGTATTGGTGATAAAGTGTGTTATATGCACTGTAATGCTCACGGTTCATATAACTCGGAAACATAGCTGTTGTGTTTATAGTTTGTTAATAAAAAACCTTTGTTTAAACCAGTCATATTATCAGCAAAGTTCTTGGCATCCCTACTTATTTTTTACCTAATAATCAATTGCTCTTATTATCCAGGAATGTTTATGTTTCCTCTTTATCTACATCTGATTTCCATGAGTTATAAATATCCTGAATGCTCTCTGGCTACAAATGCAGAATTTTCCCATGAGAGATTCTGCAATTTCACTGATGAATTTGACTAGGTCTCAATTTCTGTTTGTCTAACCGTGTCATGAACTTTTGCATCTCATTAGCAAACGATTATTAAATCTTCAGTAAGAGCCTTATCCTGTTTAGTGTGGTTAACAATGTATTCCCAGAGCCTATCCTGGGAATACGGGGTGTGAGGTGGGAGAACATCCTGGACATTAAGACAACATTCGTATGTGGGCGTCATTAAGAGTCTGTTCCACCTACCAACATGTTTTTGGCGCGTAGGAGTAAACCAGAGGACTTGGAGGAAAACCAGACACACACTCAACACACAAATACATATATATATATATATATATATATATATATATATATGTGTGTATGTATGTTGTTTCAGTTGAACTGCCATCTAAGAAAACAAACATGTTTCATAAGCCATCTAATATCCCTGTGTGATTTCTCTCAGCTCTCAGCACGCTGTGTAAACATAGAGTTGATGATCTTCAAGCAATTATTATTAAATGTGCAGATTTATGATTAGCAGAACAGTTTATACAACCACTTTGCATGTTCCTTTTTTATTATGTTGTACAAGAAGGTGAAAGAGTAAATTTATTTGAATTTGGAATAAACCAGGAATAAACGTTGCATTTTTCTGATCTGAAGCCATTATTGGTGGAAGCAGTCAAAACTTTGCTTCCTAAAGGTCAAAAATCTATTGTAAGCACACGTTAATATAACATAAGTTTGGATTTCTGTCTTACAGGATTATTGAAAAAAATTTGATTATGGCAGTTTGTCATGTGATCGATATTATTTGTGCCAGAAGCTTTTAAGCAACATATTTTGATCAAACAGGCTTATCTGAAATGTCAATGGATCCCCTGGGTCTGGGACAACTTCCCGTGTTGTTCTCTCAGTAACAGGGATATTTGTGGCTGCAAGGACATAAAGAGACAGTAGCCCCTTTTAAACAAATATTTATTTTCATTTATTCTCTCACTCTTTTAAAGGTCTAATACTGTAAATATATTGTACAATGTACAACAGCTGTGAAAATGTGTAGAGCATAAAGCTTAGTCTTTAAATATTAAATACAACACTAAGCCTATATAGGTTTCCTTTTAGTTTTTGACTGTTCTATTGTTCATAAAGAAGAGATTAAAATCTACGAGATACTATCACTATTGTGTAGTGTGTTTTCATTCCTGCTAACCATGGCAAATGTGAGAATATATATTGTGAGAATATATAATATTGTGGAACTGCTTATATATATATATATATATATATATATATATATATATATATATATATATATATATATATATATATATGTAGTTGCAGTAATATTGTGAAAATACTGCGAAAACAAGTTACCTCCTGTCCTCACTTACGTTACAGCTGCTGTAAACAGTCATTCCTTCCAACAGTCTCTTTGTTTTTGACTCTTCCAGAAATTAATAAACCATGCATACTGCTGAGAACCCTGCAAAGAGTAAACTCCCATTTTCTGAAGATTTGCTGAGACTGGAGATTCATCCATAAACATCTCCTTTCAGTAAATGTCCTCATATCAACTGTTGTTTTTTTAAATAGTACTTTTTAATGAACTTGCATCACGTCAAATCTGGCCTCAGTGAATAGCAATTCAGCAGCAGTGAGATTTAAATAATCTAATAATAAACATGATTTCAAAACTGATTTCATGACAAGGAACATGTTGGACTTCTGATCAGAAGGTCATAAAGGAATCAAATCCCACCACAACCACTAAGCTACCATTTGCATGAATGAGATAATTGTAAGTCGCTCAGAATAAGGTTGTCTGCCAAATGATATAAATGTAAATGTTCTGTATCTTCTACTATAACGATTACAGAACTTATCCAATACTCTTTCATTATTTACATGTGAGGTGTATGACATATTCATATGCGAATTCTATCCTAGTGCTTTAATGAGTTTACGGGCAACATCTTGAACAGTGATACACAATAAATCCACAAGCTCGCTGGCCGTTTCCACACAGCGCAATGCTGCCATTACCGGTATTCCTTTCAAATGTTTCAAAATTAATTGCACCCCCTGGCTAGTCTCTAACCAAACACTGAAGCTGAGCTGCCAGTGGTTAGTGACTGGTCTTTTGAAATCAAATCACACTCCGACTCTTCCTGAGCTGTAGGTGGTTATTCTGCCTCAAAATCTAATAGAACATGTTCCAGGCTTTCATAAACCTGACTCGGTGCTTCCACTCAAAACTCACTTAGAATCTTTTATTTGCCAGGTACAAGATGTGCAAGGATTTTATTCCATGGTGTAGGTGTTACTATACTGGACAAGGTGTGATGGTATGAATAAAAAGTGTGTAAAGTGTGAACAATTATTCTAGAAAAATTTAATTAATAAGCTGAATATCAGAAACAAAAACAGACTATAAAAAGAAAAATTTTCTTGTGAAGTATACTTGGGAACAACAGAGCAGCTTTCATTTCTTTTGTTATTTATAGACAGTTGTTTCAGTGCCTTAGATATTTCGTGTGTAGGTTTTCTACTAGAGGAGGCCAAGGCGTAAGTTGCGGTTGTTTATATGCATTGTAGCATTGGATGTGGTCTCAGATTGATGATATTGATGAAATGAACTCTTTAACAATGGCCCGTGAGTGAACCGTAATCAGAGATAGTTTCAGCATGCTTCATTTGTACTTCATTTTGTGGTCCACTTGAAATTGTGTTTTGCGAAAACAAAGCAGTCCTAATCTGCTTTTTTTGTTTTATTTCTAAATAGCTTAACATCCATACATAGCAGAGAAAAATGTGAAATAAAATTATGGCCTGTAAGGTCATGTAATAGAGACTTTTATTATGCTATTGAGGTTTGGTTTATTGTCATTATCATAGACATGGAAATTACAGGTTTAGCACTGAGAGGGTTAGCCTAACCCTAACCCTAAGAGCTTCTGCAGCCACAAACACTGCTGGAACCTTCTGGAAAACATTATCCACAATTCAGTGTTAAACAGCTGGGCTCTGAGTTCATGGTGTAAATGACAAGTGCTCATTAATTGGCAGATTGTCCAAAAAGTGAACCAAGCTCCCTTTTGAGTCTGTTTGTTTTGTGGACAAGCTGAAAGGTCATTTTTGAACCAGCATTAACATGACAAATTATGAGTCATTTAGATTGTTTATACTGTATATATAGTCCTTCTGAAATTAAACCTTGTCATGTTGCTATTTAACACTGTGCACTTTGTTGTGCCATTACAGACAGTTAAATTCATATTCATGAGGTGACAGAAAACTATCCAGCTATGTATTTTTGTTAGCCAGGTGGCAACATTTGAATTGGACAAGATGAACCACTAACAAACCTTACTGAGACCTGTGCAAATGGTCTTTATCTTGAAAGCTAAAAGTGTGAAAAACTCTAAATGATATATGTAATATACACTCCAAGGCAAAAAGTATGGGGACAACCTTTCTTCTTATTGATTTCTGTTTTTCTAGCTTCACTTATTGCAAACAGATGCATCAACCACATACCCATGCAGTCTTAATAAGTCAACACTGGCAGTAGAATTGAGCATTTCAAAGAGCTCAGGGACTTTTAACTAAGGCACTGCCACTGGATGCCACCTTTCACCTTTACCACTTACAGACTGGGGCTGTGGAGTGCTGAAGCATATAGCTTATATCCTCAACTATCCTCTGTTGCATCAGTCAATACAGAGTTCCAGACTGCCTCTGGAAGCAACATCAGCACAAAGACCAAGACGCCAGGAGTATTGTGAAATGGTTGCACACAAGTCTAAGATCACTACGAATAACACCAAGTGTCAGTTGGAGTGATGTTAAGCATGTTGTGTTCTCCAGAGTGATGAATCATACTTCACTAGCTGTCAGTGTGATGAATATATCTGGGTTTGGTGAATTCCTAGAGAATGCTACCTACCGGAATGCAGAGTGCCAGTGGTGAAGTGGGGTGAAGAATAATGGATAATGGTTTGGGGCTGTTCTTCAGTGATTGTGACTGTACACTGTATGCTTGTTTGGCTTCTTTAATAAAAACTGAATATTCCTTTAATCTTTTTTATTTTACATCTATCATTGCATTTATCCACATGTTGGGTGACCAGATATCTTGCATCCCGTAATTTTCTGTATTTGGATTGTTCCTACAATAGTATTTTGGTAAGTTCTAAATTTAAATTGATGGAATATGTCAGTTGCATTATCAAAAAAGCCATGACACCAAACAAATGCAAATAAAATTGAGTTTCAATAAAGAACGCCAATGGATAAGAGCTTTATGCAACCTGTACCAAAGTATTATTTTTTTTGTTTCCCACAGAGGTGAGTATGATGTAAAACACACAGCACATGAGAAAAGACAAAGAAAAAAAAAGACATTTAAATCTATGAACTACTTAATGTACTCAAGCAAAATGTGAGTTTTTTGTTTGCATTTTTTTGATACAAACTACAAATAAAGTGGGTAGAGTACATGTTTTGTCTTCATTTAGAAAGAACAAAGATCAAAATAGAAGGTCTCTCAGTGTCCAACATTCAGTCTGTTTGCATCTGGTCACCCTAACCACAAGTGAACCATATACTCAGAGACTCTCAGCATGCTTCATTTGGGGTGCATTTTGTGGTCCACTTGAGACTGTGTCTTGTAAAAATAAAGTTTTGATTTTGTTTGTTTTTATTTTTAAATATATGACTGTCCAAGTGGGAAAAAAAACTCTAAGGTTCTGCCCTTGCGATCGTGTTATAGAGACATTATTGAGAGTTCTGGATGAAGTTCCCAGCTCTTGGAAACCGCTCACTGCTGCTGAGCATGGTCTTACATGGCTAGCAAAATTAGATTAATATGAATGATGTGCAATTAATGCTAACTTTTTCTTGCCCAGAAGTGTACATAATATGGGTAAAAAATATGGAAACATTTAATCACATCTATGCTATGCACTTGTCAGACATCCCATTCCATAATTGAATTCACTTTCATTGAAATATATTTGTTTTAACAAGAGAGAAAGTCTCAAAACACCTTTGTTGAAATGTAATTTAATCATTTAATAGGAATAATGTTATTTACCAAGACAGTCCTATGAGGTGCTGAGGTGATAATAAATAACTGTAGCATATAGCTTTACAGACTTATTTTTATTTATTTTTTTGCCTTGAACACATTCTGTATTTTGGAACATTTTTAAAACAGTTGACATTCTGCCAGGCGGAACTTTATGGGGAAAAACTTAATGTGAATTGGCAAAACTGAGGCTCAAACGAGCAAACAAGAACAAGAAAGGTCAAGTATTGCAGGTATTACGGTTCGCTTTGGGCACGGGCGCCATTTTGAATACCCTCCTACTGCGTCCATTACGGTAGTGTTTGCGCTCGTGCTGGATTGTCGTGTTTGCCAAACTGTGCTGCTGCGATGTGAAAGATTTCCTCCCACACCGGGGATCGTGTATCTCATTTCTCTCCTAAAAGTACAAGGTAAGCGTGCTTTTTATTTATTTTCTTTATCATTCCTCGCTGTGGGTTTTCGCATTTATTTTTATTAATAAATTGAAAGTGTTAACAATTCGTACTTTTTTTCCCCCCACCACGTTATAGTGCACGTACCTGCATATAGTTTGTAAGGCGACAGTCTGAACGCGTTGCAGTAAATGTGTCCATATGTAATAGCAAACTTACACTTAAGAGTTACATGTAACTGCTTTACACAACTAATAAATCATCAGGGTGAACGTCTTGGAGCTTTTTTCAAACATTTCCTTACGTTTTTTGTCCATTTTTAATCGCGAGAGGTTTTTATGAGATGAATCTGATCTAAACATTGTAGTGAAGATCCTGGTCAATGTTTTGTCTTCATTTCTTGAGCCTAGTTAGAAATACTTAAAATATGAACTGTTGATACTTGTATGTAATATTTTTTGCTGACTTTAGGATCCGGAATAGAATAGGATATTTGTTAGGAATACATCCATATATATATATATATATATATATATATATATATATATATATATATATATATATATATATATATATTTTTTTTCTTTTTTTTTTCCCCATCCATTAAAACATCTAATCAGAGCATTCACTTTGAGTCTCTATTGATAGAGGATGGTGGGAAAAAAAAAAAATATATATATATATATATATATATATATATATATATATATTTTTGTTTTGTTTTGTTTTTTTTCCCCCCACCGTCCTCTATCAATAGAGACTCAAAGTGAATGCTCTGATTAGATGTTTTTAATGGATGGGGAATTTTTTATATATATATAATATATAATATATATAATTTTTTTCAGTCTCTACTGATAGAGTCCTTGGAGTCCTCGGACCCTGAGACTACTTTCTCGGGAATGTCTGATGTTCATGAGTGTGGAGTCGATGAGACACATCCACTGTCCAGAAATACAGTGTTAGAACAGAACTAGATCAGATCTGATACCAACTCATCACCGATCCTTTATAGGCCTTCATAAGCTCTATTTGGATGGGATTAGTTTCTGTTGCCAGATGTTATTAGACAAGGGTGTGTCAGTATAATGTATTGATAGCCATCACATACACATTTCCAGGCATCCTGCATGCACATCAGTTTAATAATAAGTTGGTAGTTTTCTCCTTTTCTCCTGTTCTTGTAGTGGGTATGGGAATGAGAGGTCACATGACTTGAACATGTATGTAAGCTCTTGTCTGTTTTGGAGCGCAACAACTTGAAACTGCTTCTCAGACACATCCTTCTATATTTTACTCGTTCAGGGGCTGTATCTCATATGGCCGTAATTACTACAGTGATCAAGTGTCCAGACAGAGAATCCCAAATCAATAGCTCCTATTATTCTCATGCCATTTAGGAGGGATTTATCTGACCTGGTGGTATTACGGTTCATTTTCTCGAAGGTAAACGTAAATTGTCTTGAAAGATCCATGCACGCACATGCAGGTTGGGTTGGGAATAAAATGACAGAGTATCTCTGGTAATAATTGTATTACCGCCACCTCCACATGAAAACGAACCTTAAAGTAGTGATTATTCCGCACGTTTCACTGTAAACACTGTTTCGTTTTCGTACCTTAAACTGGGCTGAGTGAGAATATTTCATCTTTTTTGTGTTTTTTTTTTTATGTTTTTGAACAAAATAAGCCTACTTGTTGAAGCTGAATTGCTCATTTTTGTTTGTTTGCTCTTTGGTTTGTTAATAATTATAGGCTGCCCGAATATATGAAAAGTGTTGGTTAAAGTGTGAGTGGGGCATCCGTATAAAACCCTTTGGTATATTAGTCAGAAATACAGTGAAGGTTAATCACACCTTTAACAAGCGCGCATAGAGAATGAACATTTTCTTGCCTCACATGTGCCTCATCAGTTTAAGTTTCCAAAATGCGAAAGTTAAAGCACTGCTACAGCTCTGTATTTTGGTTCAGTTTAGGTTTCAGTCTAATCATTTTTTTCTCACTTGTAAGCTCAGATTCGAGCTTGAGCCAGTTTTCTCAAGTGACTCAACTCGAATCTGAGTGTGGCTGCTGTGTGTTTTGTTCAAGAACAACATAAGGGTTCTCGTGCAAGTACCTTCTGTAGTTCGACAGTCACAGTTGCAGCTTATTTGCAGGAATTTGGAAACATTCTTCAGGTCTTGGTAAATTATTTACTTCCTGAACGGAGGTCAGGTTTGTGCTCAGACAGGCCTGAATGTGGGACAGATTGTGACGTTATCCAAACTTTTTAATCTTCCTGATCTATCTATCTATTTGTCTGTCTGTCTGTCTGTCTGTCTGTCTGTCTGTCTGTCTGTCTGTCTGTCTGTCTGTGTATTGATACACACACATAAAAATGCATATGTAATCATGCACAAGGCTGGAATGGGCTACAAGACAATCAGCAAGAAGCTTGGTGAGAAAGAGAACACTGTTGGCATGATAAATCGAGAATGAAAGAAATAAAGGATAAGTCAGTCTCCCTCACTCTGGAGCTCCATGCAGAATCTCAGCTCATGGGGTAAGGATGATACTAAGAAAGGTGAGCAGAGTGATGCAGAGAAGGCTTTGGAGAACGTGATGTGGTCAGATGAGACCAAAATTTAGCTTTTGGCATCAACTTGACTGGTCATGTTTGGAGGCAGAGAAATGCTGAATATGACCCCAAGAACACCATCCCCACTGTCAAACATGGAGGAGGAATCCTTCTGCTTTGGGGCTGTTTCTCTGCTAAGGGTACAGGAAAACTTCACCACAGGAACAGGACCATGCACTGTAGAATCTTGAATGAGAACCTCCTCGAATCAGCCAGAATGCAGAGGATGGGTCATGGATGATTCTTCCAGCATGACAATGACCAAAAACTTATAACCAAGGCAACAATCTGATGGTCTTGAAGCCCATTCCAGTCTTGTGCAGGTCTACAGTCTTGTCCCTCATGTCCTTTGACAGCTCTTTGGTTTTGCCCATGGTGGTGGAGAGGTTTATCCTGCGACTGCTGTCTTTTATACACACCATTAGTTGATATTAGAAGAACCTTCTAATTTGGGTGTGTGGGAGTCAGAATTCTTGCTGGTTGGTACAGGATCAAATATATATGTATGGATGTATTTAATATTTGTATATATGTGTGTGTGTGTGTGTGTGTGTGTGTGTGTGTGTGTGTGTGTGTGTGTGTGTGTGTATATATATATATATATATATATATATAAAATATACATTTTATTTATTTATTTATATACACACGTATAAGTGTGTATGTATGTATATATATATATATATATATATATATATATATATATATATATATATATATATTTATATAAAATCAATAAATACATTTAATTAGATGTGTAATGGTACATAAAATTCACAGTTCGATACGTCCCCTGGTTTTTAAGTCACAAAACTATTTTAAATAAAATACCTGTAGTCAATTAAATTGGCACAAATGAACTTGATTAAATTAAATCAAATGAATGGAAAAATGTAATTAAATAGTTTACATTTGATAGACCTCACCTGTGTGTGTGTTTATTTAATATTTAATTTTCTAAAAATATGATCTACTTAACTAGTTTTTTTATATCAGCATACTAACAAACATCTTCATTCTGTCCATCCTTCATTCATTCTCTACTTCGATTTTTTACTTCGAGAAATTCTTGAAGCTGGACATTAAACGCTAAAGAATCCACAGCGTTTTCATGCATTCGCAAAAACAAATCTTATTTCCAGTACGCAGTGAGTAGCCACAGGGACACTGCACTGACTCTAGTTTCTTTCTTTATACCCCTGATATTGTTGTGCACGTTTTCAAGTTTAAGAATAATCATTTTTTAAAATGTGCGATTTGGAGACTAAATAACATCGCGGTTATTTACCACTTAATATGAGCCTGTAGGAACTCTGAAGGAACACTGAGTAACAAATCATTTATTTATGTACCGAAAAAGAAATCCTTTTTTATTTGTAAAAAATATTATTTTATTTATTATTTAATCAAGCAGGCACTTTAATTTAAAATTGTTTAAAAACTATATATATATATATATATATATATATATATATATATATATATATATATATATATATAAAATTAATATTATTATTATTATTATTATTATTATTTTTTTTTTTTTTAAAGAACCCTTTCTGGTCAGTATTATAAATCCTGAGTGCTTGGACATGATTTTAATGTTCTTTTCTTGAAACCTTTAAAAAATAGCATTTCAGAATGCTGTGATTGCTGTTTCTATGGCAGTCATTATTTTTCAATTAACTTCGTGACCATAACTGGAAAGTGGAAGCTTTTGGCTTTACTGTGCCTAATCAGTGATTGAAGAAAAGTACACACTTTCTTTCCCCTTGTATACTGCGATTTCGGTGGCTGCCTCAGAAGAGCACAAGGCTACTGGGTCAGATTTATTTCCTGCACTTACAATAGCTGGAAATGAGCCTGTAACATGGTAGTAATTATGTAGTTATATTTAAAGTGACCTTGGCTTGATTTGAATCAAAATCCCTCTGTCGTCTGTAAATCATCCGGCTTTGTGTCGCTCAGAAAGCCGGACAGCTCGACACAGAAAGCCGCTGCGTCTCTGGAGCAAAGAACAAAACAGCAAGTAATATCAGTGTGCCCCTGTGTGATATATGTGCCCTAGTTTTAGTATCCATTACACTGAGGATTCACAGTTTTGCTTTTCTGTCACTCGCCTGAATCATTCCTCAGAAACGTTGACAGTGACTGATATAAGTGTGAGGGTTAATCAGAGCCAGAGAGTTGCTCCCTTGTTGTGTAGCTGTTATAATCAGAGGAAGTCAAATCCAGTGTTTTTCTCACATTGTTTCCCAAAAGAAGTACATGATTTTTTCGATAAGAGGACCTGCAGCTGCCTGCAGGTAAACAAGCCCCGTCATGTCCTGTTTCTTCACAAGGTCTTCATTAACTTGTTTTAGGGGAAAAGGAACATTACACTGTGATGAACTGTTCACACTGAGCTGTTTAAAAAGCAGTCTAGGAACTGATGCTTCGGGGCTCGTTTGCATCAGATGGTCTAGACCTGGGAGCGAACCGTAGAAGAACCTCTAGGGGGCAGGAAGAAGAAAAATTGGCACAAAATGATTTTTGAAAGATATATTGTGTCAGATGCTGCACTGACTATAATTTGTATTTCTTATATATGAGGTTCTGATTTCAGGCTTCTGATTGGTCAGAATGTGTTGATTTAAATTCTGTGAATGACTGTTTCATCACATCTCGTTTCGATGGTGATTATTTTCCCCATAACAGAACAACAGACTGAACTGTCAGTATGACCTCATGCTGATACATAAAATGTGTAAAAAAAAAAAATAAAAAAAAAATAAATCATCGAAGAATTTTTTGAAATGGTTTAATCTTTCTAGATGTCAGAACAGGATGATAAAGAAATAATCACGTGTTATGTCTTTTAAAAAATGAAACGCACACTGCCCTGTTTAAAGCTTCCTCCAGCCCTGGTGTGTTGTGTGTTGATTTCATTTATTTATTTTTGTCAGAAACTCCGAGCAGGGCGCGTGTGTGCTGCGTGAAGGGGAACATTAACAGCCTGCGGGTTAATGAGTCTTAACTCCACCCGATGTTCGGAGCACCAGAGGAAACCTGTGTGATTTGGGAGAGTCCACATTTGTATTTATTTCATTCATTTATTTGGTAGTCATGCTATGTAAGCACACGCATAAAGATCAGTCCGATGAAACCAGTTTTTATGATTTTTACATCTGTTGTCAACATTACAACAGTAAATCTGTGCCATTTAAGGAATAAAACACTGGGGGAGCGTGTGCTGTTATAGAAAAAGAATCAACTAGGAAGTAGTATGAAGAGGCAAAGTTACTGTTCTTACCTCTAATACACATGTTTTAGGCAAAGTTATTGTTCTTACATCCAGTACACATGTTTTAGGTGAAATGTTTCCTCTCACAAGTGCAAACGTTTTATTTATAAGTAAATGATTTGGGATTAATATATGATTGACGCGATATATTTTAAATCCACATGACTCAGCTGGAAATCATGCTCGCGTTCTTCTCTTTCTCGAAGGAAGGAGTTCAGTATTCAGGTCGATGCTCTCGTCTTGACTGCCTCTGTTTTACCAGCAAACATAATGCATTAAATCTACACAAATTTCCTTCACATTGAAAAGAACTCTAAGTACACAATGTCCACTTCATCAAAAGTTCTGTAGCATTTCTAGGAAAAGCTAATGAACCGTACGCTCTCGGAGCGGCTAAATGGATCCCGTCGGTTTCCGACCGACTCGTTTAAATGGGTTAAAAGCAAGCGGCAGGATGGCCTTGGCCTTTACATCAGAATTAAAATGACGTGTGGTCAGAGGGAAGTGGATTTGGTGCCCTTCTTTGTTCAGACTGACAGAGTACTTTTCAGACTCGAGCCTAATTAGACCTATGGATCTTCTCGGACACGGCCTGTCGAGAAACGGCAGCTCGATAAACGAACAGGTCCAGCGGAGCGGAAACCAGCCAAACTTGTTACCCTCTATGTGTATACACTAGATTACTTCTGGGATGTTTTACAAATGCGTAGATCTTGATAATTCAATTTATTTTAATTGTCAAGTAGTAAACATGTCTTTTTTTCTGGTTAATTTTAATATGTGTGGAGGAGGGACATGGGGGGTATATCAGTAGGAGAATGCTGAGGATGGAGCCACCAGTAAGGAGGAAAAGAGGGAGGCCAAGGAGGAGGTTTATTGATGATGTGAGGGAAGATATGCAGGTAGTTGGTGTGAAAGCGGCAGATGTAGAGCACAAAGGGGGGGAATGGTATGGCGACAGATGATCCGATGTAGAGCACTTATTAGTAAAGATATTTATGAAATATGGAGACATGGAGTCAGGATGGCTGCGGATGGTCTTCCTGTGCTTGTTTCCTTTTCAATCTGATTCCCTTTGTGGTTTCAGGAGTGTCATCTCAATAAGCGAATCTGTTCCCTCCGCCTTGATCATTAGGGTTGCATTTATACATTTTTATCCGGATTTGTGACCGTGTGCATGGTTGAAAGTGCTTTAAATAAATTCAAAATTTTATTCTGAGTAGCCTCATGCTTCTGACTCTCCGCCCTGTCCCTCTGTGAATAAAACCACTGTTTCCCATCTCTGTAGGCACAACGTAAAAACCGCCCTTTCCTGCCTCACAGTGGGCGTGAAACCCCCTTTTTTTTTTTTTTGCTTTTGTGAAAGTAAATGCTCTCTCCATTAGAGTAAAAACTTTCTTCACACGTGTTATAACCATACTGCTTCTGCCTCCACGAGACCAAAAACCTCCGTGTTCTCCCACCACATGAGTGGAAACTACCTCCATGAGTATAAAAGCGTCCTTCTTCTGCCTCTGTAAGAGTAAAATCTTCCTCCAGGAAAATAAAAGCTGCCCCAATGTGAGTAAAAACCTCCGTTAGAGTAACAACCGTCATTCGTAAATACAGAAAATAAAAAGTAGGGATGTGCTGCTTAATGTAGAAGGAATATAAACTCCAGCACACTGACTAATAACTCCACATTTACTGCCTCCTTTCCTTCCTCACTGCACTAACATAACCTCCTGACCGCACATTTTCGGAACATATGGAAGCGAAAAGTCTTAACTGTGTGTGTGTGTGTAGGTGTGTGTGTGTGTGTGTGTGTGGATTTGAAGTGAACTGCAGCAACCCTGCGTGAGTCTGATAAAAAGCCGTCCCCGCCGTTTCTCTGATTCACTTCATTAACTCTGTGTTATAGCGAGCAGGCCGTTTTCATCACCACTTCATCCCCCGCCTTTCACCCCAGTCAGCAGAGTGCGAGTTATTTATTCATTAATATTGTATATGTTTAGTTGCCGATAGCCTGATTTCCCTCTGGTCGAGTGAGCAATGAGTTGAGAGCAAATACTCAGACTTGAAAAGCAAATACGCCGATTCCCCTTGCATAAAAAACGTCATTAGATATACTCAAGGCTAAAGGTTGTTTTGCTTGTTTAAATGTTTTCACATCAAGCTTAATTCTATTAGATTATAAGGGTATTTGTGCAGTGTGTGAACAACCAGGCTGTTTGAAATTAGATTCGAAATGTAATAAGGGTTTAGGTGTGGCCACACTGGTGTAGATTTATGTTTTATTTATTTATTTATTTTTATTTATTTGTCCAAAGAATCTAGAACAGGGGTGCCTTAATACGTCGATCATGATCGACCTGTAGATTCCAAAGGTAGTATGGGTCGATCACATACCATTTAAAAAAAAAAAAAAAAAAAAAAAAAAAAAAAGGCAGAGACTCTATTCAGTGCAAGCCATTAGAGTATATATTTAGTAAACTTTTTTAATATTTAGCATTTTTAATGTAGGTGGATCATTTAGTTTTGGGCATTTCAAAATTAGCTCGCACGCTGAAAAAGCGTACGCAGCCCTGATCTAGAAGATATGTGTGTAGAACATGAATTCAAACATGAAATAAAAGCGTTTATTGTTCTATCAGCAATCACGTGTTACTTTGCAAGATTTTGAAAGGAATTACAGAACTAGATATAAAGCTTGTAGAACTCGTCTATGTAATCGCCAGTTCTGTTTGGGGAAACGCAGAAAAAGTCCGCCTACTTGGACAACAGTGCATCAATTTCACCAAGTGTTATCAAGGCATGCCTTTTATAGACTGCAAAATCTGCATCATTTTCACAACAGATTCATAACCCGAAGAAATCATTTTCTTAAACTCATGGTTGTATAAAATGTATCAAATCTTTACTGGTAATTGAGCCTTTTTTCCTTTCTCTGTGTGTGTGTGTGTGTGTGTGTGTGTGTGTGTGTGTGTGTGTGTGTGTGTGTGTGTGTGTGTGTGTGTGTGTGTGTCAATCAATAAGGGCTTTCTCGAGTGTGTATTTTAGTTTGACCGTGTGCAGTGGATCTTGGTCCGAATCTACAGAAAATCTGCTTTCATTAGGAAAAAATTGCAGTGTTCCCCAGATATTCTTCAATATTTTTTATATTTTTTATTATTATTTTTAATCACTGGATGCTTCATAAATGGAAGTAAAACAAGCAGTTTGAATGCTTGCCATGGGAACCGATTTCTTGCATGTGTATTTATTAAGTTTTTATTCAGGGCGATTAGAATATTGCCTTCATCCCATGTGAAAATCATGACTACGTTCACACGCTTTATTGTGTCAAAATATATGGCATCGGTCTTTTGCTGGGCGTCTGAGTGTGTAATGCGTTTTTAATAGAAGGAACGAAAGGCATGTGAGTGATGTGTGCCTACACACTGCTGCATTAAGCCCTCACGCTGTACAGCAGCTCCATCCTGTTGACGAATCTCCACTGGGGCTGGAATATGGAAATGAGTGCCTGTCCAGGATTCGCCGCAGCAAACACAATCTCTATATCGCACCCCATTTCCATTACGATGTCTCAGGCAGCTCAGGGTTTAAACGAAGCTTCGGGATGGGTATGTTACAGATCAGCGGTTTCAAGATTAAAAATGCACAATTTTTTGCGAATAAGAGAGTAAATCTTGGAAAAATCCGTAAAACTTCCAGAGAAAAGGAACAACCTTTTTTTCCCGCAAAACACTGTGTTTGAAATATACCGTTATGTTTTTTCTCATATGCGTTATTCTTGAAATATTAAGGCTTTTTCTTCTCCAAATATCCAATTTGTTCTCATAACATTTTAACCAAAAATGTTTTTCTTAACACAAACACAGATAGTTCTCTACTTACGATGGAGATACGTTACGGCGACCCTGTCGTAAGTCAGTAAGTGGAAGATGGTGTTATGACTTTGACAGTCTTTCCTACTTCATACTGATTTACAATTTTCATTTTCTGCTCTAAAGAGAATAGATGGCTTTCCTCTTCTTTTTTTTCACTAGCAGCAGGAGACATATTTGGGTGCTTGGAAGACAGGCTTTTATCACGAAAATTGCTGTTTGAAACAGAAAAAAAATACACAGAGAGAAGAATTTACTCCCTCGACCGCTAGCGAGAGTGGGGCATCTGACAGGGCGAGAGATACGCTCATCCCAGCTGTGCATCCAACGTGTCGGACATCGTCCACTGCTGCCTGTACAATTTAGACGTATCGCTATCGTCATCGTAAGTCGGACCATCGTAACTCGGGGACCATCCGTAATACACAGGCAATACTGAAAAAGAAACATTTCCCGTAATAATAAATGCAATAAAAGTATGTGCACCCCGATTTATATTTCACTCTGCTGATATTATAAGCTCCACTCGTTGGTGACGCGCATTTCTGCCTATCGAACCAATATGTCATAATACTGACAGTGTGAGAACAGATTGTATGAAGAGCTCGTTCTCAGAACTATATTTCTAAGAAAGAAGATTAGTTAGTTGTTCACAATAATTCCTGTATCGTACACGACTTTTACATGTGGCTCGTGAGCTTTCTCTTCATCTCTGTTTACTGGTTATGTACTTAGACTTTCCAGTCTATGAGTTTGACCGACGAGCGGCGCTTCCGGTGTTTTAAATAATAACACTGGGACATTTCGCTTGTCTATTTATTCGCCATCCAAAAATAAAAAAAATTCCAAATATAGCAACGGTTCTTCATATTGCAACTGATGCTGTAGTTCAGTGACGTCCGCACGGCGCCATGGCAAAATGCAACCCTCTGTAAATCTGTGTGAACTGTATTTCTTGCTAAAATAACCACATGGTGATTATGTACCGTAATTTCCGGACTATTAAGCGCACCCATATATAAGCCGCACCCACTGAATTTTACAAATATTTTTATTTTTAACATAAATAAGCCACACCTGTCTATAACTAAAACTAATGAACTTTACACAGGCTTTAACGAAAGACACGTTACACACGGTGTAACGGGTGAAATATGTTGCGCTTCCTTTAGGAGCATAGCGGTATTTTGGGAATAGAATGCCAGAAGCGAGCTCTCCCTTCACCCGACTTAACGTGTTACAACGGCTTGTATCTAAACAGTAGCCGACTAAGAAAGTCATTGTTCACTGTCTTCCTCCTTCCTTTCACAACCATTTCTCTCGGGAGTTTATCTTTTGGCATCGTCGTGCGTTTAAAAATCACCCGATGGAAGTTTTTTCTCCCGATGCCGTGCAGCTCAGAACACAGGCGAGGTGTGTTTTTTCGTTTCCGTTCGGAAATTTCATCGGTCTAATGTTATGGGGTTCAGTTTTTTGGCTTGAAGTTTGTGAAACCGGGAAAAACCCAGGAAAAATCCATAAATTAGCCGCTCCATTGTTTAAGCCGCGGGGTTCAAAACATGGGGAAAAAAGTAGCAGCTTATAGTCCGAAAAATACGGTAGTTAGTTTACGTCGGGATAATGTGCGTTATTTTTGTTTATTAATGCTCGTAAGTCATTGAGTTTTTTAAACTTTAATTTTTTTTATAGTAGGTTTGTTGTTCTTTAAGTTGAAATAAACAGTGCTGCAAAACTAATAATGAGGACTGGCCAGTTCTAAAACTGTCTGGGTTGTTAGCAAGAAACCACGAGTCTTATATAGGTTCGATTAATCACAGGAACCGAAGAAAAAGAGTGGCCTTTTTTTTTTTAGGTTTTACACATGGCTGCTAGTTCTCTTCCCAGAGCTGGAAAAGGAAATCCGGAAGGCAAGCTGATTAACCGCATCCCTCGTTCATGCCATTTCCCCATTTGTATTCCCTGCTTCACCCGGCAGTGTTTAACGTCTCCGATTGTGTAACATTCACACCACAGATTTTATCCACATCTGCCCTGACCTTTTTTTTCCCCTAGCCAGAGAGTTTGTTGCCATGGCAAAAGGAATGCAAGTGAGGATACTGGCTGTGGCACGGATCAGGACACTAATCGCATCTCCGTCACCTTCGCTTTCACTCGTTCTTTCCTTG
Source organism: Silurus meridionalis (assembly GCF_014805685.1). Classification (NCBI taxonomy): domain Eukaryota; kingdom Metazoa; phylum Chordata; class Actinopteri; order Siluriformes; family Siluridae; genus Silurus; species Silurus meridionalis. The sequence continues at coordinate 16,288,170 of NC_060892.1, forward strand.
AACCCGAGGACGTGTGCGAGTGAACGACATCTGAGCTATTTATTAAATATAAACGCAGATTTTTTTGTTTTTGTTAAAAAACTGAAGACGAGACCTGCATCCCCAGAAGTGAGCGGTGGGCAGGACGCGTGCGTTCGATGCATGATGGCGGATCTATTTTAAAGCCCTCGTTGACGTGCAGTAGGTGTGAAGCTTGTGTCAGAGGAACACGTGGTGGTGAGAAGGTGTTTATAACGACCCGCTGAAGCACTTCCTCTGGAACGTAAACCGTTCTGCTAACACCAGTTCTCAGAGAAATTCAGCTAATTTTAGAGTGCCCTTTTATTATTATTATTTTTTTATTGCCAGCCTGAAGCACACCTGTGCAATAATCATGCTGTGTAATCAGCATCATGATACGCCACACCTGTGAGGTGGATGGATTCTCTCTGTAAAGAGAAAGTGCTCACTAACACAGATTTGTGAACCCTATTTGAGAGAAATAGGCCTTTTGTGTACAGCTCATGAAAAATGGGGGCAAAAACAAGTGTTGCATTTATAATTTTGTTTAGTGTGTGTGTGTGTGTGTGTGTGTGTGTATATATGTATGTATGTATATGTATTTATTTATATATATATTTATATAAATAAAAGGAAAAATGTTTTTACAGCACAGATTTTATTCACGATTAATGCAGCGTGCATTTCTGTTGGACCATTTTTTATTGAAAATAGAAATAAATAGATATTTTTATATCTTCATCATATTCACTACTTCCTTTCTTTACTCAGATATATTTAAAAAATTATAATAAATACAATGGAATTTTTTTTTTTCATTACTAAACATTTGTTTTACTGAAGCGCCAAGCACCAAAATCCACCATGATGCATACATCTGGTAATTAAACCCGTATGTGTGAAAACATACTAAAAGTTTCGTTTAGTGTCCTGATGATTTAAGTAATTTAAAACACCATAATTACTTTAAACCAAGAATATTTTGTGTTCATGCTCTATGTTGAGTATGGATTAATTAATAATTAATATTTTCATAAAGCATCTATATTTGTCTATGGTCATGTTGATTAGAGTACAAAAAAATCTGAAAATTATTAATTGAAGGTACATTTAAAACAGGTAAAAATGTTGCGATTAAATAATTAAATTATTAATTGATTGGCAGGCAGGCAGATATACAGTACAGACCAAAAGTTTGGACACACCTTCTCATTCAAAGAGTTTTCTTTATTTTTATGACAATGAAAATTGTAGATTCACACTGAAGGCATCAAAACTATGAATTAACACGTGGAATTATATATGGAATTATATACATAACAAAAAAGTGTGAAACAACTGAAAATATGTCATATTCTAGGTTCTTCAATGTAGCCACCTTTTGCTTTGATTACTGCTTTGCACACTCTTGGCATTCTCTTGATGAGCTTCAAGAGGTAGTCACCTGAAATGGTTTTCACTTCACAGGTGTGCCCTGTCAGGTTTAATAAGTGTGATTTCTTGCCTTATAAATGGGGTTGGGACCATCAGTTGTGTTGTGCAGAAGTCAGGTGGATACACAGCTGATAGTCCTACTGAATAGACTGTTAGAATTTGTATTATGGCAAGAAAAAAGCAGCTAAGTACAGAAAAACGAGTGGCCATCATTACTTTAAGAAATGAAGGTCAGTCAGTCCGAAAAATTGGGAAAACTTTGAAAGTGTCCCCAAGTGCAGTCACAAAACCATCAAGCGCTACAAAGAAACTGGCTCACATGCGGACCGCCCAGGAAAGGAAGACCAAGAGTCACCTCTGCTGCGGAGGATAAGTTCATCCGAGTCACCAGCCTCAGAAATCGCAGGTTAACAGCAGCTCAGATTAGAGACCAGGTCAATGGCACACAGAGTTCTAGCAGCAGACACATCTCTACAACAACTGTTAAGAGGAGACTGTGTGAATCAGTCCTTCATGGTAGAATATCTGCTAGGAAACCACTGCTAAAGAAAGGCAACAAGCAGAAGAGACTTGTTTGGGCTAAAGAACACAAGGAATGGACATTAGACCAGTGGAAATCTGTGCTTTGGTCTGATGAGTCCAAATTTGAGATCTTTGGTTCCAACCACCGTGTCTTTGTGCGACGTAGAAAAGGTGAAAGGATGGACTCTACATGCCTGGTTCCCACCGTGAAGCATGGAGGAGGAGGTGTGATGGTGTGGAGGTGCTTTGCTGGTGACACTGTTGGGGATTTATTAAAAATTGAAGGCATACTGAACCAGCATGGCTACCACAGCATCTTGCAGCGGCATGCTATTCCATCCGGTTTGCGTTTAGTTGGACCATCATTTATTTTTCAACAGGGCAATGACCCCAAACACACCTCCAGGCTGTGTAAGGGCTATTTGACCAAGAAGGAGAGTGATGGGGTGCTGCGCCAGATGACCTGGCCTCCACAGTCACCGGACCTGAACCCAATCGAGATGGTTTAGGGGTGAGCTGGACCGCAGAGTGAAGGCAAAAGGGCCAACAAGTGCTAAGCATCTCAGTCCTTCAAGACTGTTGGAAGACCATTTCAGGTGACTACCTCTTGAAGCTCATCAAGAGAATGCCAAGAGTGTGCAAAGCAGTAATCAAAGCAAAAGGTGGCTACTTTGAAGAACCTAGAATATGACATATTTTCAGTTGTTTCACACTTTTTTGTTATGTATATAATTCCACGTGTTAATTCATAGTTTTGATGCCTTCAGTGTGAATCTACAATTTTCATAGTCATTAAAATAAAGAAAACTCTTTGAATGAGAAGGTGTGTGTGTATATACACAAAATACATGATGCAGATGCACTGGGACACATCATCAGTGATGTATCCTGGGGTCATTGGGTCTTTCAACTTCGACACCCTCATCCAGGCGACCCAGCCGGGGTTGATCAGACTCCGGCCTGTGTCCCAGCAGCAATTGCTCACGGTTCTGCCCTCTTAAACCAAAGCCATCTAGTGGTTTTCTCTGCGGCTTCAGTGGCGGTTCTAATCGCCTTCCTCTTTGCCTCCCCAGTAATTCCTAGTAGAGTAAGTACTTTGCAGAGTGAATGCTCTGCAAAACCTCTAAACCCCACCTCCAATGGCCCACAATGAGTTTTCCAGCCCTGCCTTCTACACTCTTCAACACACTCTTGGTACTTAGCCCGCTTCCTCTCGTTGGCCTCTTCCATGCGCTCTTCCCAGGGGACAGTGAGCTCCAATAAAATCAAATGCTTGGTGGAATCGGAGATAATGATCACATCTGGACGAAGTTGTGTAGATGTTTTTCTGGTAGGGATCTTCAGCTGTTTTTCTCGATCCACCTGCAATTGCCAGTCTGTAGTGGAAGTGAGAAAACAAGACGTTACTCTGGATTGTGGGTGGGTCTTCTCTCTGGCTCTTAAAAACTGGATGGTCTTTGGCTTGAAATGGCCTTTGTTGGCATTAATGGTTATGGCTAAGCTCTCAGCAATTGCCTTAAGCACTTTGTCGTGGCGCCAACGATAGCATACGTCCCAAAGGGCTTTTGAGCAGCTGCTGAGGATATGTTCTAGCGATCCCCTTCCTAAGAACCTGATACGATAGAAATCTACTTTCCAAAAATCAGTCCAGGTGATCTTACACCGCCGAACATTAACACATTTAGTCCAAGCTCCTTGTTGTCCCAATCCCACCATCCGGCTAGCTCTTTCTATTATTTATATTTTAGAAAAATTTTTGTTTTTATATTTGTAATAGTATGTAACTTAGTGTCGACTTTAAAGTTTTGCAGATATTTTTTTTCCCAGCAAATGAAGTGCTTTCAAAAAGCATCTAATTATTAAGTTTAATAGCTTCTTCTTCTTCTTCTTCTTTTTTTTTTTTTTTTTAAACTAAAATCATATAAGAATCAGTATTGGTTGAAACATGAGGTTTCAGCATCTCCTTGTCCAGTCAGTTTAATCAGACTCCAAACAGCGTAAAAAGTCGCTGAGAAACGGAAAGCTCAGCGCTTGAGTTAAAAGAGAGAAAGACAAGAATGACAGGAAGCCCCCTGATAATTAGAGGTTGATTATCAGGGAAACATCAGCCACAAACGTGTGTGTGTGTGTGTGTGTGTGTGTGTGTGTGTGTGTGTGAGATCCCATGAAAAGCACAAAGTTCACGCCATTCAGTGTTGCCAAGCAACTACATCTTAACATTTGCCATCGGGATAAAGAGAGATGAAGGAATAATTGAATGAGCTGTCATGTCAGAGATAATAATCATAATAATAATAATAATAATAATGGTGATAATGTATAACAGTGGAAGTGACGGTGTGGGAAGCGTTTTCGTTCACCGGAGAGGCACCGGTCACTTAAGCCGCTTCGGACCTCCATCAGAACGAGCGACAGGTGTGAAATCAGCAGGTGCTGTCGCCCATGACCAGGTGGACGCTTGATTCAGACTGGAGACTGCCCTCTGTCTGTATACATTAAAGCTATATTTATTATTTCATCATCTGACGATCAACAGCGCACTGCTTCTGTATTAATGGCACTAGTTTCTTAACTTGAATGGTGTTGTGATACTTGAAAGCATTTCCCCAAAGGCAAAAAAGTAGCAATTTTTAACATTAGTAATATTGTAATGCATTAACACACAGATAAAAGATCAGCAAAGGTTCAAACAAACTTATTCATTTCTGCAACTGAACTAAAAGGAAACACAGAGAAGCAGGAAAAGTTTTGAAAGATTATGAAAAGATATTGAATCTTAGAATTAGAAAAAATTGATGTTTGTAGAAATGTCAGGTCTGGGGGGGATATAGGTGAGAAATTCTGAGTCATAATACTTAAACATACCAGTCCAGTAGTTCTACATTTCAAATATTTCTAAAAATGAACGAAAACCGGAACACTGAAAAGCCAGAGGTGGAAAAAGCATAAATTTTATACAAAGCTTTCTGTTATGGTGGAAAGTGATCAGTTTGCAAACAAAACAATTATATGGGGGGAAAAAAAGTTATGTTTTAAACACTTTTGCAAAGTGATTCGATCTCCGCTGTTGCAACATTTTGTGAAATATCGAACAAAACCGATCTGAAAAGCAAATCCCTTCAACACAAGTTAACGCTGTGGGTCTGTTTATCCATGTTGCTGCTTTCCTAAAATTTCAAGTCATTAAACCAGACCTTTTGAAAGGTTTTATTTTAGTTCCCCTTTTTTTTTCTCTCATATTATTATATTCCATGAGCTTCTACATGCCCATTGTGTGTGGACATTGAGCTGTTGTGTTTCTAGTGAATGTCCCGACACATCCGTCTCGTTCGCTCAGAGTCGTCTGAGAGCGAGCGCATAAATGCCCCGATACATTTCAGACAACAGATGGTTCTCTTATAAAGGCTGAGCATTATAATAAACTCTTTTTAGGTTTTTTTTTTTTTCTTTTTTTTTTTTTTTATTCTCATATTTCTGCTATTTTGCATGAGAAGACCCGTTGCCGTTTGTGCGTGACGTTGTAATGATGAAAAGGTCTTTCTGTGGAAATAAAGCGTCATTAACTGAGGAACTGGACGTCTGGACGCCGGATCTGTTATCACTGAGGGCCATTTTGATCTCTGAAACTTTTTCTCTTCTAGAGAATCACTTATTTTAATGGTTTCATAGAATTAAACATGTCTCATAGAATGAGATTATTTGTTTGTCCTCTTGATGACATTTTTAACAATATAAACAAATTAGTCATTTAAAGCAGCGACACACAATCACCCTGAACCAGTATTAAATAGATTTATACTATATGGACTGAGACGTGGCAGACATTTGTTTAGGATGTCAATGGATGTGGTAGCAGTAAATTTTCTCTTCCCCTTGAACTAGGAGACCCAAACCTGTTCCAGCATGACAGTACCCCTGTGTACAAGGGGGAACTCCATGAAGATACGGTTTACATGGGCGGGATCTTGAGTGGCCTGCTGTAGAGCTCTGACTTCAATCCTGTTCAACACCTTTTGAATGAATTTGAATATTGACTGCACCCCAGGCCTCCTCACTTCACCTACATCTGTACCTGACTTTACAGTCAACACCCTTGTGGCTGAACGAGCACAAATCTCCACAAACACACTCCAAAATCTAGTAGAACATCTCAGAAGAGTGGAGGATATTAATGATTGGTATGGAATTGTTGGTTTGGTGTGCATGGGATTAACACACATGCTCATGGTTTTATCCTGGTTATGATCTGGTCACTTCCCAGCACTGAAAGTTAAAGCAGTGTAAAACTGACTGAATGCTTCAAAATATAATGGTTTATTTTCGTTCGTTTTTCTTTTTTATATATGGTTCATTAGATCTAGAATTCTGCTGCTCTAAATCTCACACAGAGATAAAGAAGCTTTATAAGATATAGTAAATAGTTCAAACGTGTGTGTGTGTGTTTACTAATAACGATGAGGTTGGTGTTGGTCTTGGTGTCCCATTTTTCTTTCTAATGCTCATTTTAACAGTTTCTTTGCCAGTTTTCTTCAACCCACGGAACTGTAACTGCACGTTACTATGGTTACAGTTGTTTTTAAGGCAGCGGATTTATTTCGAACGCTGATTAAACTGACCGCAATTACCTGCGTGTTTAACATCCTGTACACACGTCTTTCATTCCAACCATTCAGAATAGAGTATTCACACAGACCTTGGCATAAACATATTTAACCGAGCTCTCAGGAACGCTCCTGAATAAATGTAATAATGGTATATTGTGATTTCAGTCATTATAAGTAAAAATACGGACTTTCTAACTACAATCAAACCTTTGTCTTTCTGCAGCAGGTCTCCAATCCAATGCAGTTCTTTCAGCTAAATAACTTCTGAAAGTAATCGGACACAGTGAAACCGATACAGTGGACGAGTCGGCTAATGTTTAGGAAAATGGATTCACTGAGCGGGGGTCATTTTGTTGCAAAAGTTTTATCAGCCGTGATATTTTTGTTTTTTTGGTGTGGTCTGATCTTTTGCCGTCTCTGCTTCTGAATCACGTTCCTTCTTTTAAAAAACCTTTTTACTGTAAAGTTGGAAACCACCTTGTTTTCTTTTCTTTCTTCTGCCTCTTTTTTAACATTAACTGTCGCATTCATTAAGGATTTGCAGCACTAATCGAATCAGAAATGTTTATTAATCTCATACATTCCTTTTATATTAGATCAAGTTAAGCAGTATTACCTTTTTTCCACCTGCTGTTCGGCACGACCACGAATAGTCGGATTTTCGATGCTTTGATAGGAGGAGCCTGCCTCGACTACCAATTTCACAGTCGAATCTTTGCACAGATGTTATGAAACGAGGATTGTGCCATTTTGGTTATATCGGGGAGCTTAATATGTGATTTCACAGAGAACTACAGTTTTTTCCCAATAAGTTACTATATAGCCCATTATTATAATTCTGTAAAAAGAAAGAAGTATAAATATGTTTACTGTACACAAATAATTCCAACCCCCCGTGACAGATTTGTTTCACCTTCCATGATCCGTAATCGACACAGGAGCATTTTGGCAGCAGGGATTTAAATATTTAACAATGAGATTAAAAGTATATTCTTTTTTAATGCATCGATGTTGCGCTGTACTGCTCATGCTTGCTAACGTGTATATGCAGTATCGCACAAGTAAATACACCCCTCACGTTTCAGCAACCATTTTATTATATCGTCTCAAGAGACAAAACTACAGAAATAAAACTTTTACGGTAGTCACTGTGCAGCTTGTATAGCAGTTCAGTTTTATTGGACTCTAAAAGTAACTCGCCATACAGCCATTATTGTTAAAATAACTGTTCGGAATCCATGTTTCCCTCAATGAACCTCAGTACCATCAGCACTCATGCAGCCCCAGACCATGATGCTACCACCACCACCATGCTTGACTGTAGGCAAGACACAATTTTCTTGGTGCTCCTTTACCAGAGCCTTGCCACACATGCTGGACACCATCTGAGCCAAGTTTATCTTAGTCTCATCAGACCACAGGACATGGTTCCAGTAATTCATACTCTTGGACAGGTTGTCTTCAGTAGACTTTTTTTTGTAAGACAGCTTCAGAAAAGACATCATTCTGGGACCTCTAAAGCAATGCTGCAGCACTCAGGCAAATGTTTTTCTAAACCAGAAACCAGACGCACAGCACGAGTACTCAACTTTTTGATGGACCCTTGCGATGTCTGTTCCGAGTGGAACCTGTGTTGGAAAACCTCTGTATGACCCTGACCACTGCACTGTAACTCAGTTTCAGGATGTTACCGATCTTCTTATAGCCTCGGCATCTTTGTGGAGAGCAACAATTGTAATTCTTAAATCCTCAGTTTTCTTTTCCATGAGGTGCCATGTTGAAAATCCAGCGGTCAGTATGAGAGAATTGTACTCAAAGCACCAAATTTCAACTGCTCTAATACACGATACACAAATGTATATGTTCCTATCAAGCAGAAAAAAACTTGAACATGATGAATAGGACATGTGGCTTTGCATAGTTACACGACAGATGTACAGATGTTTTCATTTAGAGTGTACTCACTTTTGTTGCCAACTATTTTGACAATGACTGTGTGTCGAGTTATTTTTAGAGGACAGTAAATCTGTACTGCTACACAAGCTATAAATATATCCAAGATTCATTTCTATTGTATTGTCCCTTGAGAAGATACACTAAAATGGTTGCTGAAATGTGAGGGGTGACTCATTTTTGTGAGATACTGTATGCACGCGCGCACACACACACACACACACACACACACACACACACACACACACACACACACACACACGTATATATGAATATATGATTTATTATCGGTCCTGGCACAGGTCAAAGGAAATGAGTGCAGAACTGGTGTCCGGATGTTTGCTCAAATTGTTTTTGCATTACCTTGCTAGCAAGCCAACCATTGTTCACTATCTGACAGGAAGTTTTAAGTGCTACTACACTGCTGCATTCGTGAACATGGTAGTGTTCGAAAGGGCCATCTTGGATTATTTTTTCCCCTCGCATTTCCAGCCACGTTGACCTTTTCAGCGGAATCTGATCTGTCAGTCTGAGTGCGTTGATGCGTTTCAAAAAGATAAATAGTCTCTCTGCTCGCTTCTCTCTTTGTTACACCGAGTGCTAAAGAGCTGAGCACTTTGTGAGTGCTAGAAAAATATGTATACTCTATAATGCTGTAGAACTCCTAATTCAACATGTTTTGCACAATTGTAAGTATTGTGTTTAGGTTTTGGGAGAGATGTTCATTATATGGGTTAGATGTGTTTTTGAGTATTTCTTGTTTTCATTCGATTTGGCTTCTCTGGGGACCTGAGGTCCGATTGTTATTTTAATGCCTTGGAAGGAATAATACATCAATTAACAACAGGTAGAATGTTTTCTTATGTTATAGCAGCTTGTTCGTTACATCACCAGCATCTCTGTTTTATTTCATTTTTTTTCTTCAAAATGCAGCCAATGTAATGTTAGTGGACAGTATGGAAATACAATCACTTTGCCACTGTATTGAAAAACCTTTTTGATGGACTGTACTTTAGGAATATTTCATTAGGAATGTGTAATTAATTCTCCACAAAATTGGATCCTTGCTTCTTCGAATGAATGTTGAATGAGAAGTTGTTGTGAGAGCAGAAGTGTGACCCCACAGTGGTGAGAGTTGATTTGGGGTAAGGGCTTCTTTTACTGTGTGTCTGTAACAATAGACCACTCTCTCATTAAAAAGGTAGAATGTGCAGAATCAAGTGTCCGACAACTTTTACTTAAGTAGAAATGTAACAGGAGTCATATTTAAGCAGGCGATTGTATTTTAGTTAGTACACAAGTACAGAAATAGTGTATTTCCTGTTTAGTTCCTGTAAAAATGCAGCTTTGTTCCATCAGCGTTCTAAAAATGTAGCCAAAAATCTCAGCATGCTTAGACCTATTTATTTCCTCACCTTTTTGTTCATTACTAGCAGACCGCCTGGGTGTTACTATAGAGACGATGATGTATTAGAATAAACATGATACTATTTGACCAATCAGAATTCAACAGCACCATAGGTATTACACATGCATTCTGAGCGAATGAACAAAACGGGGTTAAAAAAATGACAACTGTGATTAACTCACTATCTTTCTTTCTTGTGTTTAGCTCCTTCTCTACACCATGGCTTCCAAACCTCCGCTCATGAAAAAACACAGTCAGACCGACTTAGTTAGCCGCCTCAAAACACGCAAAATCTTGGGTGTTGGAGGAGAAGATGACGATGGCGAAGTTCACAGATCAAAGGTAAATAAATATATATAAACAAAAAGACCATCTATTTTTCTGTCTGAGCACAGGGTAATGATTTGTTTATCTTGGCCCAAACAAGCAGAAATATACAGCACATGGTTTAAAGGAGAGCAGAAGGTGTTTAGAGAAATCTACCAGATATATATATAACAGATACAGACCGAGAGCGAGCGCTTTCTAATCGGCTCCTATCTTTAACTCTTACACATTAGAAGGACTGATTTAAATACAATTAAGATTAATCGTTAACCAGCGTTGGCATGATGGCAGCTATTTTGTGACGTTTCAGTTGTTCACGATACCTAGAATGAATTTGTATGTTTTAGATAAATAACAGAAACAAATATGTCGGTTATTAAATAAGTAGTTATTACCTCCTGATGAACGCTCATGTCCACAGCCATGCCCCAAAATGTGTAGGAAAGCTTTCCTAGAGGAGTGGAGCTCTTTATAACTGTATTCTGGTATAAGACGTTTAACAAAAGCATATCAGTGTGAAGTGCATTATACCGGTTCCTAAATTCATCTTTGTCCAATATTTCATACTTATACAATCTCTCTTTCTTGCTTTCTTTGCTTTTCTTTCCTTTCATTCTTCCCTGTGCAATAGGTAGGGACATTCATTTAGGGGAGCAAAGACTGTAAATAGAAAGTACATCATTCATTGTAACTACCGTATTTTCCAGACTATAAGCTGCTTCTTTTTTCTCCACGCTTTGAAACCCGCAGCTTAAACAATGAAGCGGCTAATTTATGGATTTTTCTGTGGTTTTTCCCAGTTTCACAAACTTCAAGCCAAAAAACCGAGCCCCATAACATTAGACCAATGATATTGCTGAACGGGTTCAGGTGAACCAATGAAACTTTTTATATTAAATCAGATGCGCTCCCACTGAATCGGGCCGCACCACATAATCAAGTCAAGTCAAGTCAAGTCAAGTCAAGTTTATTTGTATAGCGCTTTTCACAACAGACATTGTCTCAAAGCAGCTTTACACAAATCAACAGTGATGGTGAATGGTGTGCATTTGTCCCTGATGAGCAAGCCGTGGCGACTGTGGCAAGGAAAAACTCCCTTAGATGTTATGAGGAAGAAACCTTGAGAGGAACCAGACTCAAAAGGGGAACCCATCCTCATCTGGGTGACATCAAGAGTTTGATCATAAATCTTTCAACAATACAGAACACTGGAGAGTGAGAACTAACATGATTACTGGAGTATAAGATTATAAGTAATGTTCTTTCTGCAGTCTTATACAGTCTATATGGTTAGTAGCTCCGAGTTTTATAAGCTCAGCATTTGTGATCACCACAGATCCAGCATCAGCTTCTCCATGCCAGAGCCTTTAAACACTCCAGGAGGTCCAATGTCAAAACTCCACACATGTAGCGGGATCCAAATGGCACTGGTACGCCTCTAGATGGTTCAGGATGTTTGTGAGTTCGGCATCTACTTCTTTAAAGGTCCGTAATCATCACGAGGTGGGAGGTGACTGGAGCTGGAGCAACCTCAGGATGCCTCGGGATGGGGAGAGAAAGAGAAGCAGTGGAGAGGAATTAGCGTAGCTGCTGTTCATGATATTAACAGCACAAGTTGATAATGTGCATGTGATCAGATGTTCTGGAGCACAAGGTTATGATGTGATGTGTGTTATGTGTAGGCTTTGCTAAAAGATACGTTTTAATCTACACTTAAATTGGGTGAGTGTGTCTGAGCCCCGAACACCGTCAGGAAGACTATTCCAGAGTTTAGGAGCTAAATGTGAAAATGCTCTACCACCTTTAGTGGACTTTGCTATTCTAGGAACTACTAGAAGCCCAGAGTTTTGAGATCTCAGGGGCGTGGCGGATTGTAGCGTGTTAAAAGACTGGATAGATACACGGAGCCAAACCATTTAGTGCTTTATAAGTGAGAAGTAATAGTTTGTAGTCTATTCGAAACTTAACAGGAAGCCAATGTAGGGACGATAAGATCGGGGTTATGTGATCATATTTTTTTGACCTTGTAAGAACTCTGGCTGCTGCATTCTGGACTAACTGAAGCTTGTTTATTAATGAAGCAGGACATCCACCTAGTAACGCATTACAGTAGTCTATTCTGGAGGTCATAAACGCATGGACGAGCTTCTCTGCATCGGATATAGACAACATATTTCTTAGCTTAGAAATATTTCTAAGGTGAAAGAAGGCTGTTTTGTAACCTGATTGATGTGATTTTTGAAAGACAAGTCGCTGTCTAAAATAACACCCAGGTCTTTTACCGTTGAACTAGTGGTTACAGAACATCCGTCTAAATGCAGGTTGAGATGCTGGAGCGTCTGTATACCAGTTTTGGGCGATGAGCAAAATCTCAGTCTTATCAGAATTTAAAAGTAGAAAGTTATGGGTCATCCAATCTCTTAGTTCCTTAACACACTCAGTCATCCGGGTTAATTGAGCTGTATCGCCTGGTTTAGATGAAATATATAGCTGAGTATCATCAGCATAACAATGGAAGCTAATTCCATGCCTTCTAATAATATTTCCTAACGGAAGCATGTATATTGTGAAGAGCAGGGGTCCTAGAACTGAACCTTGCGGCACGCCATAATTTACTTGCATTAGCCTGGATAGCTCTCCATTCAAATCTACGAAATGGTAACGATCGGACAGGTAGGATTTAAACCAGCTTAATGCCTGTCCCTGAATGCCGATGTAATTTTGTAAGCGATCTAGGAGGAGATCATGGTCTATAGTGTCGAATGCAGCACTAAGATCTAGTAAAACCAACAGCGAGATGAAGCCTTGGTCTGAAGCTAAAAACAGGTCATTAGTTATTTTAACTAGAGCAGTTTCTGTGCTATGATGGGGCCTAAAACCTGACTGAAATTCTTCAAAGATATTGTTCTCTTGCAGGTAGGAACATAACTGTGCAGCGACAATCTTTTCTAAAATCTTAGACAAAAATGGGAGATTTGAAATTGGTCTGTAATTTGATAACGTGTTTGGATCCAGATTAGGTTTTTTAATGAGGGGCTTAATAATAAATATGGATGAGGTTCCTCTGATGTTTGACCTGCCGCTCACTCGGACTGTCAACAGGGAATGCGAAGTATTCATCACGCTAAATACAACCGGGCATGAAAAACCGCACTTCACCTGTGTTCTGAGCTGCACAGCATCGGGAGAAAAGCTTCACTGATGGTGATTTTTAAACGCACGACGATGCAGAAAGATAAACTCCCGAGAGAAATTGTTATGAAGGGAAGGAGGAAGACAGTGAACCATGACTTTCTTGGTGGGCTACTGTTTAGATACAAGTCGTGTAACAGACACTGTCTTTTGTTAAAGCCTGTGTAAAGTTCATTAGTTTCAATGTAGACACCTGCGGCTTATAGACAGGTGCAGCGTATTTATGTTCAAAATAAAAATCTTTGTCAAATTCAGGGGGTGCGGCTTATTTTTGGGTGCGCTTAATAGTCAAGAAATTACGGTAGATGTTTTTGTTTTTGGGAATAAAATATCACTTTGGGAAAATATGAATCGAGGCAATGTTGATTTTTTTTTTAATCAGAGATATTATTACCAACATTTTGTAATAATAAAACAAATTATTAAAACATGACATATTTAAGAATTATTACATACTCGTTCCCCTCTGCCTTATTATATACATCGTGTGCCACTCTATCTATCTCTCTCCGTCTGGCCGGTGGTGGGAGACCCTCTGACTGATGTGACAGGAAGGTCAACATGAAGCACAGCTCGTATTCAGAAGCAGCTGTTCTTCTATCTTCGTGTTGTGCATTATCGTCCTCTCTGCGCTAGGCAGCTAAAATCAAAGAAACACCCATTAAAGCGCGCTCGCTCATCGCCTTCCTATTGAACAGCGACCCAAACTTTGTGTGTCTGTACATAAGTACAGCCGTAGACAGCATTCACTGCCTTTTAATAGAAAAAAAGATGCAAAAGATTTCGTTCTCTTGCTCAAACTGTCGCTCTCTGTCTCCTTCTAGCGTATGAATTAGTCACGGTGTACTACAGGAAGTCAGCTGTGAACACAGCAGGATATGGATGTGGTTCATGCCACATTTTTATAGTAGAGTTTTCTGTGTACTTCCTGTCAATCTCCTTGTCAGTGTATAATATCCTCAGAACGCGACCGGTTGTGTAATCTCGACTGTAAACTCGCGGTTTGCGGTTCAATGAAAGTCTTCGATCGAAGCGCAAAGCTGAGAGACCGGCTCTGTGTAAAAAATGATTCGTTGTGCTCAAGATGCAGTTCAGCGTTCCACTTTTCTTGGCTTAGTCACATTCTGCAGTGTTCGTTCACTTTTCTTCAACTACCCAACATTACATTTGATTGCATTATGTTAATTAAATGTATTTGTACGGTGCACTTTAAACAGTGGACTTTTCCCAAAGCAACTTTTCAGAATGGAATAGATTATATCAATTTCGTCAATATGTCAATATATCAAAATCATACATTTTGATTGCCACTACTGACCACTTGAGGCGCTTAACCCTCAATTGCTCAGCTAAATAACTGAGGTAACTGTAAGTCGTTCTGAATAAGGGCATCTGCCCTATGCCATAAAGGTAAATTAGTCGCCATATGTTTATCCCTAATGAACACGCCAGTGGCAAGTGTGGCAATAAAAAAAAAAAAAAATCCCTTGGATGCTATAAGGAGAAATGAGAAATGGGAACCCATCTGTGTCTGGGTGACTCGGAATGTCGATTCATTATAATTCCTTTATTGTTAAGTTTATCAGCTGTTCACTGATGGACACTTGAATGCAAATCTGTTCTTGGCAATTGCAGGCCTAAGCATCATTATCATAAAACCTCATGATAAGGAGGAGCTGAAGATTTGAACAAAGAAAATAATAAAATCAATCTTCTGAATGCAACTCACTGAGACACACTATAACACTGATACAGATGTTCGCCATTATAATGCGTGATGTTGGAAGAAACACAAGGACTGTGCATGTTTTTGAAGTGGTGATATTTTGATGGTGTCTGGTTATATTATTAAAGAAATAGTTTACATTACCTGCCGACCAAACTACAGAGAGAGTAGCCAGAAGGCTGTGCTGGTTTCTATGATACGAGTTTAACAGCATGCGTCGCTAATTTTAACTTTTCTGAAAATCTTGGTCAGCGCTCACACCCACAGCACGAGCTCCAGGGAACACTGAGTTTCACCATCCCAAAATATCCCACATCAACACCCAGGTCTAGGTGAACAAGAGATCTGTCCTTCCTTCCTTCGCTCCTGTTTTTCTTTGTTCCTTCCTTCCTTACGTTTTTCCTTCCTTCCTTCATTTCTTCCTATTTTCCTTGCCTTCCTTCCTTCTTTCTTTTCTCCATCTAAACATCGATCCATCAAAAAATTCATCTAAAATTGCCTGACGCTCCATTTACTGAAGGAACACTGTGTTTTTCCACACCACATCCTTTTTTACTTCTTTTCTTGTTTTCTTTTTTTTGGACCAGACTCACATTTTCCTGGCTACTGTTTCTCTAAAACCCCTTCAATCCTTGTGCAATTCCTCCTTGCCTTCACAACCTTTTCTAATTTCTCCACTTTGGCCTTAATGACCTTTACATAAGAGTGTTTTGCCCAGCGTTTTAAGTCTTTCTTCTCTCTCTCGTTCTCTCACTCTCTCTTTTTCTTTCTTTCTCTCTCTCATTCTTTCTCTCTCTCTCCCTTTCTCCCTCTTTCACACAAACACACACGCACGCACGCATGTATGCACATGCCAAAGCTTTTAACCGAGCCTGATGGAACGAGACGCGAACTGATCCTTCACTCTTATCGGTCTTACAGAAACGCAGTCTACTTCATTTAATACGTCCCTGAAATAATTGGAGCTTTTAACGCAGCTCGCCCTTCCATCTTTCAGAGACTTAATCAGCAAATAACAAGAAAAACACACATCAGAACTCGCTTTAATCTTTTATGGACTCCATCCAAGGCACTGAAGTAAATTTAAATAATTGGTTATAAATGCAAATTGTTTGTTTTGCTCCATTTATTTGAGGCATTAGTCGTTTATCAAAGTGTGCATGAAAAATTTCCAAATGCCACAATGCAGAGTTGTCGTGACGACGTGCTTAGGGTTAATGGCAGCATTTGTAAACTAAAGGAACTTTTGTACTTTAACAAGTCCCTTTATGGACTTTAATACAATTTTATTTGACCCAGTTGCAATATAAGTCATTTGAAATGAAGCAAAAATACACCAGCTATATGAGGCTGTTCCCCAAACTTTTACCACAATATCGGAGGTACACAGTTGTATACTGGGTTTCTGTGGGGTCTTAAAAAAGTCTAAATTTTAAAAAAATAAAAAATTTTAGGCCTGAAAAGTCTTAAATCTCGCTGGTCTAGGTCTTAAATAATTCTAAAGAGGTCTTCCTTCTCTGATGTCCAGGTAACACTACCTCTGATGCCCATTGAAATGCTCTCACAGCACTAGAATGTTTTTGTTTGTTAGTGGTGATGTAGTTCTTTGTTTCATTAGTCTAAATATAAGTCACTGTATTACAACTACAAATGTGTCCAACATGTAACAGCCAATCAGCTTTCTGTTATGCAAATCTCTCTTGGATTGTACCACAGTTGTAAAAACTGATTTTATTTTTCAGCTCTAGGGAAGTGGAAGTTTAGCGATACTTGGTTTGGGGAAAAAAAAAGAATTAATAGTTTGGTTAAGCAACGCTAGCAATGTATTTGTGTGTTTTTAATGCCTTGAGCCAAACCAAGCCTGAAATGTTTTTCTGTGAAAACTATTACCCATTAAAATGCTGTTTATTTGTGTTTATCTGTTTGTTGTTGTTGTATTTTATTGCACAAAGATGCAACTTTTTAAAAAATATGTGTATATTAAAACAAAGTAAAAAATATTATAAAATAAATATTTTAACATTTAACTAATAACTAGTGTTATCTAATGTAATAAACCCAACAATTTTGCTTTGTAAATGTAGCAGTACTTTTTAAACTCACTATATATAAATAATCGTTGAGATTTCAACGATTATTTCAGTGCTTTCGCACTGGACTTTTGTGGTCGTGGCTAAAAGTAAATTAGCTGCACAGTGTATGTGCATGATAATTCATCAACCTATTAAGATAAGTATGATCAGTTTAAAATCAGTTTAAAAATTAAAGCAATCACACTATTTGCAAGTAGCATTGAAATACAGCATGTAAATAACTAGTGTAATATCCTGTCGAAATATATATATTTTTTGTAATTCTGCTTTTTTTTTTTTCCCCCATCTCCAGATCAGTCAGATGTTGGGTAACGAAATTAAGTTTGCTGTACGAGAACCGATAGGACTCAGGTAAGTGGAAACTAAATTGACTTTATGTCTGTAAAAGTCAAAACCGATTCTTTCTCATCAGTTTTTCTGATGAGAAATTTTGGAACTGAGACCACTTTTCATTAACTTTAGTGGGTCTCTTCAAATCTCCTTCAACACCTGAGCAATAATCTCAGTCCTGAAGTAGTGATTTTTTTTTTTCCTTTCATGTGAATTGTTTTTCATTACAGACTCTGGATCTTCATATCCGCAGTCTTGTTCACAGCAACCTCTTTAGTGGTGAGTGTTTTTTTTGTTGTTGCTCGAACTGACTGCCTTTTTATGTGTTCGCTAAAAAGATTTTAGGAAGTATATTTCAGGCGTCCATGCCATAGTGCTGAGTTCTACTTGTTTATACACATCGATTATCCATAACAAATAGGCCATATTAAAACCCAACTGCCGAAATATTGTGTAGCTTCACCAGAACAGTTGTGAGTTGTGGACTAGACCTCTGACTGCGTGCTGTAACTTTAGGATGTGAAATGCGGTCTCCGTGGATTGGATCATTTTATACTGTATAGCATGTATAGCAACTTTGAAATGTAGGGAAGTTAAAGTCTCCCCAAATGGAAATACTTAAGTAAACTACAGATACCTGAAAAAACGACATAAGTGCAGTAACAAATTGCATTTACTTCATTACTGTCCACCACTGGAAATTGGATATCGGATATTTGGAAGCAGAGCCAACACCTTCAGCCCTTTGATTTAATTTGATTCAAATCCTCCTTATCATTTTTTTTTACAGACAGAAAAAACAACCACTTTTATTAAGAAAAACCGTTGCCATTAAGGAGCGTAACTCGGTTTGCAACTTGGTTTAGGCATGTGATGCGTAAAATTTAAAGCAACATCTGAATGAATGACCCAAGGTTTCATTACCCACAATGTCTCAACTGCCTTCTTCAGCTTGGCCTCTTCCCATAGTGCATCTAAGTGCCATCTCTTCCTTAGTTAAGTAAAGCAGATGATGTACCAAAAACACATGATTCATTCTTCTATTCCATTATATGTTCCCATTGTAGGAGCTTTCAGTGTTGTACAGGGGTCAGCACAGGAACACTGACTTCTTTGCAGCTACTCACTGTCTTCTATAGCAAGTTGTGATGCACTGTGACTCTTTTCTCTCAGAGCCAACATTAATATTTTTTTTTAAGCAGTTTGTG
This sequence comes from Silurus meridionalis, assembly GCF_014805685.1. Lineage (NCBI taxonomy): Eukaryota > Metazoa > Chordata > Actinopteri > Siluriformes > Siluridae > Silurus > Silurus meridionalis. The sequence goes on from NC_060892.1 coordinate 16,306,967, forward strand.
CTACAGAAGCTCTTCTATGGGATCGGTGCAGATGCACAAGACCTGTCATTTTGGAGGTGTTCTGACTCAGTCGTCTAGGCATCACGATTTGGACTTGTCAAAGCCGCTCAGATCCTTCTAAGATGTTCAAATTTGTACTGCTTTCAACACATCAGCCTCCACCAGTGACTGTTAAATTGCTGCCAAATCGATCCCTCCATTTATGACAGGTGCTATTGTATCAAGATAATCACCGTTATTCATTGTCAGTGGTATGACTCAGATCAGTTATGACTGATCGATGAACACAGTGAGGTCTGAGATTAAATTGACAAACTGGGAATTGTTGATTTAAAATGGAAAAGTATTTTTTTCATTTGTAAATATTTCGAACAAGAAAAGGCGATAGGTTGTCAGTAGGTTGAATATTTAATATTGAAATTCTGTAGCATTTCTATGTCCCTATTCAAATTTAAGCAAATGTGTAAAACCGATACAGATCATCTAAACAACAATGCTGTGTACAAAACAGTTAGAGTTACTCTCATATCTAATGTTTTCCAGTGAAGCTTGTGATTAGACGACACCCCGATTAATTTTAATCCAAATTGCCAGCTCAAGTGCACAGTTTCATTAAAGGAAAAAGTGGAAAAAGCCAAATACCAATAAACTCTGAAATTGATGTAAATGATCAAGTTTTCATTGTTGTCAGTGTCTTACTTGTGTTGAACATTTGCTTATTAAATGAGAAAATAATGCAAAATTAAGCATTTCTATTCTCAGATCTCTATAATTCACTGTATATCTGCTTTGCACATACTGACAATGTGCAGTGTTAAGAAATTCAGGAAGATTAGACAATTAAGAAGAACATAAGCATGTTAAACTCATGAGTATCTTAAATGAAGTGAAACAATAAAAAAAAAAAAAATAAAATAAAAGAACCGACAGTTGCATTTGGAATCCTGATAAACAAAATGAAATTGTGCATCTTTGCTGCTGTTGGGTACGGAGCTCATGTACACATCAGTTATTCAAATTAGTTACAGACTCGTTTGTTTGTTTAACACCGATTTGTAATTATTAGTCACTTTTTAAACTGAGTAAAGGATCCAATTACACAGACTTTAATCGTATTGTTTGCTTCTTGCAGTGACTAAGGCGACTGCAGTATCATCCATTATACACAATACATGTTTCGGTGTGTCTGGCCAAGTTGCCTATCCTGATGTGTGCTGCGCTGTGTGTTTCAGGCCTTGGCTTTCCCTAGTCAGCTCTACGAGATTGTCTTTGAGCTTGCCACCGCTAGGGTCTCCATCCGACTCTACGGAGGAGCTCTTCTGAGTATGTTAAGTATTTTTTTTTCCCTTTGCATTTCAGAAAAAATCTCATTTTACTGTGACACGATTCTACCAGTATCGCTGTTGGTACAGGCTGATGCTGAACAGATTGTGGTTCATATTGTGACAGGTGTTTTGGCTGTTGTTAAATAAACCACTGAGACACAAAGCAACTGACCCTGATACTGATATCCCACTCGTGTTGACCTGTGAGGAATGTGAGCTAGGTCAGAAGCTGGATCATTTAGATATGAAGATATATATAGGTTATGGGGCAACCAATAAGTAATGTAGATAAATAATGAATAATATAGCATGGTTAGGATTCCCACAGATGTCACAGCACTACAACTACTACTGATAATGATAATAACTGTAAAGATTTACTTTGTCCATGTGGGTTCTGTGTAAATGTAGCAATATTTCTAATACTGAGAATAACAATAACAGTAATAATTTTTTTATTAGACAATCAGCAAATGATCGGTTGATTGTGTTGAAATATAGCATTTTAACCACTTTTTACAGTAGCCAAGGACACTACAGATAAGCTTAATAGTAACAATAAGAAGATTGTACAACTGTAACGGTGTCCATTTATTTGTTGTTTTTTTTTTTTTATATAAATGCAGCAGTAGTATTAATCAGAAGAAAAACTATCAATCAATCAGTAGATAACCCGGTTTATATATCCAGTGTATTAAAAAAGTGAGTACACCCCTCACATTTCAGCAACCATTTTAGTATTTCTTCTAAAGGGTCAATACAATAGAAATGAAACTTGGATATATTTTAGAGTAGTCAATATGCAGCTTGTATAGCAGTACAGGTTTACTCTCCTCTAAAAATAACTCACAATACAGCCATTCTTGTCTAAATAGCTGGCAACAAAGGTGAGTACGCCCACTTTTTTCAATAATTTTATTGTCCATTGTTAATATTTTGTGAGAGCACCACTGTTATCCAGCACTGCCTTAATCCTCCTTGGCATGAAATTCACCAGAGCTGCACAGGTTGTTGCTGGGATCCTCTTCCACTCCTTCATAATGACATCACGGAGCTGCTGGATGTTAGACACCTGGCGCTTCTGCACCTTCCACTTCAGGCTGCTTTATTATGTTGCAAAACTGCCATAAAGTGCAACAATTCTAATTCTCAAATCCTCCAGTTTTCTTTTCCATGAGGTGCCATGTTGAACATCCAGTGGTCAGTATGAGAGAATTGTACTCAAAGCACCAAATTTTAACTGCTAAACACAAGATACATACATTTGTATAGTCGTGTCAAGCAGACAAAAACATGATGAATAGGACATGTGGCTTTGCATAGTTACACGACATATAGATGTTCTCATTTAGAGTGTACTCACTTTTGTTGCCAGTTATTTAGACAATAATGGCTGTATGTTGAGTTGACTACTTTAAAATATATCCAAGTTTCATTTCTATTGCATTGTCCCTTGAGAAGATACACTAAAATGCTTGCTGAAATGAGGGGTGAACAGATATTAAGAGATATCAGGAATATATAAAAATAGGGACTTTTCATAGGATTCTAGGACTCAGATGTCAGATATTCAGATGTCACAGCACAGAAATGATGAAGATGATAAAAATGATAATAATATAAAGAAGAAGAATGATACAAGTGTAGAGATGAACCTTAGTGATTTTGGTTCTTTGTAAACACAGTAGCAATAATACATTTTAAATAACAGAACAAAAATGAAAGCGAGAATAATAACACCAAAATTCATATGTATGAGATGATAAACTGATTTAGAGGAAATATTAGAATGCACAAATAAGATGGATGAATATGAATCAGTAGGCCCAACAGTATATTTTTATAAGGGGGATGAGAAGTGCAAGCTGGAGTTTTACCAAAACATAAAATTATAATCATTTTATTTCAGCGGTTTAAATTGGCATCCTGACGCAGCTTGTTCTAGTTTGCTTCCTAGTGACGGTTTGTAAATTCTCCAACAATTTATTTTCTGCTCTTTCACTCCTGCTCTCTGACAGTGTTCTCCTCTGTGTTTACGTGAGTGACAGGTCCATGTCGGCTCGTCTTATTACCTTTCGCTGAGCGACTGATACACACCCAATATTCTCAGTCCTCCACAGACATAAGCAATACCTCGCTTTTTTATTTTCCCTGCTGAATGAATTCCGGATAGCGAGCAGTATAAATATTTGAAAGCCTGAGCTTTTTAAAAAATTGATGACTCTGTCATGGTTCCCCTTGTCTTTTTCTCTCTCTCTGTGTATGTCTCATGCAGAGCAGAGTTGCAGCAGTGGGTTTAATAAGAACAGCCGCTCCCCTGCTAATCCTGGGTCATTTTTCCAAAGGCAGCACTAATCAAACCCCGCAGGAGGTCTGAGAACGCAACAGAAAATGACTGTGCCGTGATGGAGAAGTGGGGAAAGGGAATATATTCTGCGAGTACAAACTTGTGATCCGATTATAAATTTAGAGGGAGGGAGGGAGGGAGGATATATATATATATATATATATATATATATATATATATATATATATATATATATATATATATATAAAAGCAAACATAAATGGTAAATGAATTTTATTAATATAAATATTGTTTAAACTAAAACTTCACAGTTAAACTCTTTAAATATAATTCTTAAATATCAAATCATACTTAACAAAAAATAAATTTTTTAAATGTTTCCATATTCTAAACTATTATTTTTATTTTTTTCAAATCTAAATCCAATCTTTGGCATCCACTGTGTTCCGATTTTCGATCCAAAATGTGTTTTTGCTGGGTACTTTTTGGACTTAAGTATCAAAAGTTCAAGTCATGAACTTTGATACTCAGAATTTGATCTGAATCATTGATGCTGTTTAGTTTCCATTCTCCTGCATGCAATACCTTTTTAATGAGAGATTTTTAAAGAAAACCCCATACTCCACACACACACACACACACACACACACACACACACACACACACACACACACACACACACACACACGCACTTTCTCCAGAACTGCAGGGTTACACTTGTATTCTCACAACAGCTTCTCATTTAACGCAGTTTATGTATATTCAATTCAAAGTATTAAGGAACAGCATGTTTTTCTGAAATTTTGTGGAATATAAAAGATATTACACATTAAAATCCTACAATTACAAATTAAAGTCCTACTAAAAGTACAAGATTTGTTTATAAACGATTTAATTTTACTGAGCATAAGAATATGACATTAAACATTTGACATATTTTGGATGTAATTTTTAAACCTTTTCCATCCATTCTATTCATACACATGGGCAATACTGCTTATTATCTTATATATTATTATATACTGATATAATTTCAGATATATCAGTATTATTTATACATCATCTAAACAGATTTGGTTTGAAATATCCTATGCATGAAGGGGTTTATTTTTCCAGTCTGTGCAAATCAGAATTTTTCTATCTCGCATTACGTAACCATGCCTCTATGAACCTCTGTGACTCTGCCGCCTGCTTCTATGATCTTTATTTCATAACTGGCACAAAGCAAGGTGTAGCTGCTTATGATCATCTTTGTGCCAGATGGTTTATAGGAGGAGGCAGAGAAGCAGCAGCTGGTCTCCATGTTATCCGCATCCGGAGTCACGGGAGGAGATCAGAGGGATTCTCCACGTGTTCCTCATCTCCCGGGCCCAATCATCAAAAAGCCTATGCATCTAAAACTCGAGTTTTAAGTCCGAAGTCTATGTTTGGCCTGCCATAACACGAGAACTTTATAGCGTGTGTGTGTGTGTGTGTGTGTGTGTGTGAAGTGATCTACTTGATGCACTAATCAGAGATTAGTGTTTGACCCTGACCCGCTTGCATGTGACCTTTTCTCAACAGGTATCTCGTTAATCTTGTGGAATGGCCTCTACACAGCAGAGAAAGTCATCATACAGTGGACTCTGCTCACTGAAGCGTGTTACTTGGGTGTACAGTTTCTCGGTAAGATGAAGCTCCGACGTAGGCGTTTGCTATTTTCATTTTCTTCTCTCACACACGGTTTCGTGCAGATCAGCTGAATAGCAAGCTTTCAAACATTTCTCTGGTAAGGATTGACGCAGTCCATGTCATGCTGTGACAGGAAAATAATCAGTGACATACACCGATCTGGTATATATCAGCATAGCATTGACATCATAACATTATGATTGAATCACACTGATTATCTCTTCGTCATGGCACCTGTTAGTGGGTGGGATTTATTAGGCAGCAAGTGAACATTTTGTCTTTAAGGTTGATGTGTTAGAAGCAGGAACAATGGGCATGTTTGACAAGGAGCAAATTGTGATTGCTAGACGACTGGTTCAGAACATCTCCAAAACTGCAGCTTTTGTGGGAATGTTCTCGGTCTGCAGTGGTCAGAATCTATCAAAAGTGGTCCTAGGAAGGAACAGGTGAACCATCGGATAAGGTCATGGGCAGCCAAGGCACATTGATGCGCGTGGGTCCGTTCTAACACACAAGCTTCTGTAGCTCAAAATGCTAAAGTTGCGTCTTCACCTCTGACTCTTATAAATCGCTGACACTGCAGACTCCTTCCACAGCGTAATGTAAATGAACGAACCGTTACTATAGAAACCATAACGTATCCGAATGACTGTCGGAGTCGGTGATTGAAATGAAGAAACACCTTCTGATCAAATTTGAGAGGTCTCGTAATCTTAAATACGGATTAGAGTTCATGCCTCAGGGAGTTGGTCATGTCTCAGCTCTTTTCTCCCCGCAATATTCCAAGGCATGTTCAGTAAACTGCCAGGGTTACGGCGCCCTCTGCTGGTTTTGGCATTAATGGCAATTGCGCATTACTATCGCTCGAGGGCAGCATAATGATGTCATGACCTAAATTCACACACACCATCGCTCGAGGTTCTCAGCCTTCTGGCTGCCAAATGTGTTTCATTTTCACTCGGGATCGTGTCTAAAAGCGATCGTGTTTTTACAGTGACGTCCGTCTCGCTCCTGGAGATAGGCGCGCTGTCCAATGGAGCCGCTCTCCTCCTCCTCAGCGACGCCGTGTTCCTCCTCATCACCCTGTCCTACTACAGTCAGCTCAGCCGCCGGCCCAAGAAGATCTGAGACCCACTGACACGTGTGTGTGTGTGTGTGTGTGTGAATGCAGTGACAGTATAATACTGAGTGCACATTACAGGATTTTCTTGACATGTTTACAAGAACAGTGACTCAGGTCACATGGTTAATTTTGTTATTACACAAATTCATCTTGATAGTTATTGCATCTACGTAAAAGTTTCGTTAAAAAGGAATGTATTAACAAGAAAAGTGTTATACATTACAAAAAGTGGAGATTTTAACATCCAAACAGTTGCATGCAAGAGCAAAAATGATATGCTCTGAAGTTTAGTGTAAGATTTAGTTTCTGAACAGTTTCTCGCTGTGAACATTGTCGTAATCTAGTCATCTGATGACACTTTGCGACGCTGACGTTTTATTAACCTAAACGTCGTTGGTAAATAAGTGAACCATCTCAGAAATGTTGTGTTTGTTTTGGAGTGATTAGAGCTACAGTTGTCTTTTTTTTTTGCTCTACATCGTCTCTTTGACTCCCTCGTCTCTGAGCAAGATCTGTTTTTAGGATTAGCTTTTAAACACCAGCCTGCTAACCTACTTCTGCTTCTGCTTCATCCAGCCGAGAGCTTCTGTACTACATGACGTGAATTTGACCAACATGACTCTTCCCACACTAGGAGACATCAGGAGCTTAATATCAGCACTTAATAACAAGATTTGTTTCAGTCTCAGGCATTTAAATAGAATTAATCAAGACTCCTGATTCACGTAGATGCAATAACAAGACACAAACTTTGGAAAGTAATTCGCTTTAAGTCCTCTGGGCCAAACCAAACTAACAAAAAAAACCTAAACGAAACTTGTTTGTCGATAGCAGCGCTTTATTCTACAATGTTGATAGTTTAAGCATTTAAGACGAATGAGGTTTGCTTTTCGAACTCTCATAACGTTCCAGACTGAATACTCAGGTGTATAGGACCAAATCTGTGTGATCATTTCCTCAAACACTTTGACAGTCCTGTAAATCAACAACACCTCAATTTGATAGAAAAGCAATTGCATTATTTGGAAGTGGTGGAGTGAAAGACTGAAAAACACCACCAAGACTCAGCTGTAATGCAACCACTCAGTGGAAAAGGAGGCCAAAACTTACAGAAAAAGCTTACAGGTTTGTACACACTCAGTGTGCTGACATAAAAAAATTAAACAGAAATGAAACCAAGTACTCTCTCTCTCTTTCTCTCTCTCACTCTCTCTCTCTCTCTCTCACTCTCTCTCTCTCTCTCTCACTTTCTCTCTCTCTCTCTCTCTCTCTCTCTCTCTCTCTCACATTTTTTTTGAGGATATTACAAGACTGAAATCCAATAAAAGCTTCAAGATGTGCAGTCAGTTTTCAGACTAGCGGTCTTCACCACTTCCTTTATATATATATATATATATATATATATATATATATATATATATATATATATATATATATATATATATATATATATATATATATAAATTGCGTAATCCTGTACTGTGTGCTCAGTTTCTTCAGGCTGTTTTTACACTTGAGACATTTCTTTTTAAACCGCAGTGCATGTTTGTCATGTTATCTCATGGGAATCAGCTGATTTTAAAAGGCGCTGATGATGCTTGGTTTATTTGTGTCACATTAGAGCTTCCACTATTTCTTAACAAATTGGATCACAGGCTGAGGGACAGAAAAGAAAGAATTAAAGAAAAACAGGAGGGAGGGAGGAAGGAGATTAGGTCAGGTCAAGTCAGCTTCAATTGGCTAAAAATCCTTCAATAAAAAACAAAAACTTCTGTAGAGTTACACCAATCCTGATTTTCACCACTCAATTCAAGAAGATAAATCTGTTCCACAGAGCACGTGAGATTAGACTTGGCTGACCAAAAAAGCCAAGTGTGAAAGCAGCCTCTTTTTTTTAATCGATTCAGCTGAACATTCCTGGTTTACTGTAGCTCTTCTTTTAGGACCATATCCGGTTCGTGTAGCACCCTCTATCTCTGAACGCTTTCAGTTTCACCATGCCATGGTGTACAGATTCCGACTGACCAGTTTGGGAATGCAGGGGAATATCTGGTCAGGGATTCTTTGGGTGTTTTCCTGAAGATGAGCTCCTTTGCTGATGTTTGTCCACTGGGTAAAAAAAAAAGAAATAAATTCATTTTAGAGATTTATTTTTCACTAGATATACAATATACTTATAATATTCCATTACAGTATACAATAATGTATATAGCGGTTGAAGACGTAAATATCCAATGTGTACAATTCAGACCTGCCAGCCTTATTCTGTAGAAGCGCCGCTTCCTGGGAAAGCTCCATCTGCCCTCTTCCACATACACGAGCATACGCTGTTGTCTAGTGTCACTTCGATTGACAGGGCAGAGTGAATATGCCCTGCCCTTCCTGAGAGCATGTTTTGCTTTCTTGGCCAAAAATAGCCATGGAATCGTCTAGAATTTAAAAACACAACCGATCAGTTTGCTTAATGCCGACTTAGTAACTATTAGTAGCTATTTAAATGCTGTTTAAACGTTTGCTATGTTCCTCATGGATGACGCTAAACATTTTCAACCAATAGCATGGCATCTCTATTTCTATTGGGCAGAATTGGTTCAATCGGCCAGATATTGCATGCAACAAAATATTTGACAGCTAATGATCATTCGAAGCTAATTATATACAATGTTTAAACATTGTCATGATAGTGTTTTCATAAGAGAAACAGGACATTGGAGAAAAGAAGAAGAAAAAGCATTTGAAATACACACTTAAAAATGTACATACACTATTATCGATTGCAGCACGTATATTTTTTTAGAGCGGCTTCTACTTCAGAAATGATTTACACTACGACGCATTTTTCCTCTTTATGGTTGGCAGGTCTGAGATGTTAAACTCGTACGTTTCGAACGCATCAGTCATTAAAGCAGCGTTCATGACAATCGTGAAGGTTTTATGTCGTTGGTAGGTCTGTTGTTGTAAACAATCCAGAAATAACACTAGATAGAATTTGTTAAAGCGCATTTTGGTCAATAAAGCTCAAGACCTACGTTCTACGTTTCGCAGAGTATTAAGAGCCGTCATCGATTATTGTTGGGGTTGAAAAGTTTGTACTTAATTTTTTTTTTTATTATATATTAATTAGTAAGGATATTTGTGACTAATGTAGAGCACGGATCAGAATAGAGCTTTGGGGTGATATAGGCATGTAAACACACATTTTTGCTAACATTTTTCTCTCTTTTTAATTTTTTTGTTTGGAGGTTGTTTTTGTGTCGTCCTAGCGTAGCAGTACAAATGTAGCATTAATGAAATACAGACACCGAATACCCTTTTCCTAGTGGAAAGATATAAACGGTTTTACATTTGTGCTGTCCGTGTCAAATTGAATTCACAATAACACCTACTCAAGGTCAACTGTGTTCCAGTTCTTCTTACATCAGTATTGATATCATTTCTACAATAAAAGTACTAGGTGATTTCTTTGATATACATGGATGATTTATTTGTTTTGCTCTTATTTTAGGTCAGTATATGTGAATAACAGGACTGAGGTTATGAATAAAAAGCTGCATTCTTGTTTTTTTTTTTCCCAAGTTGTTGCTATTTAAAACATCTTTAATTCATTTTTTTTACGATGCACAGCCATGATTTGATTACTTTTTTAATCACATGACTTTTCAAGATTGTTTTTTTATTTATCATGCTAAAGAGGTTACATCGCAATTAAGCCAAATACAAAAAGTGCAAGTACAATTTGAACAAGCAGGACGTGTTTCACTGTGTTTCTAATCTACATATGTGTGAATAAAAAAAGTTCGAAAACATTAATGTGATGGTACTTATTTGCGTTATTATTGTTATAAAATTTATTTGGTGACCATAAAGGGAATGGAAATGTTTTGTCTCAAAATTAGCGAATCAGTGGAAAAATCTTTTTATTAGATTTTTACTAGATGACTTTATAATATTTGAATTTCCAAACACAACTCATGGGTTATTTTGTGTTGATTTTTTTTTGCTGTATAGTTGCTTTGCACGGTGACTTTTAGCATCTTGAGCACAGTGTGCTTTCACCAAAAAAAAAAAAAAACACAACATGGCTGTTACTCCGCCTTATCATTACTGAATGCGTGTTCTTGTGTTGAAAAACAATGTACATATGAACGTACACTCACAGTTCTGTAAAAACTTTTGTAGAGCGAGAATATGAAGTGCTTCAGAAATAAATACTCCGTTTTGCAAATGCCTTATGTTTACATTTGTTGTTTTTTTTTAACTTTTCTTCCAGGTGAAGCAAAACATATATGCTTTAATGTTTATTTGTTAGACAGAAATTTATTTCATTATTTATTTTTTAAATGATTTCAATTATTTTGTGTGAAGATTCATTTTTTTATTAGACTTTTTTTTTTTTAGTGTTACCCTTCAGAAGCTACACAGGATCAACTAATAACAGCTTGATCATGCTGTTTAAATGTTTATACCCCTCTGGCTCTAGTATCCGGTTCGTGTATCACCTCGTGTCTGAACGCTTTCAGTTTCAACATGCCATGGCGTACTGTAGAGATTCAGTTTGGTAATACAGGGGAATATCTGGTCAGGGATTTTTAGGGGGTTTCCTTAACATGAGTTTCTTTGCTAAGGAAGGTTTGAGGTCATCCACAAGCTAAGCCACAAAAACAGATCATCATCCCAAACTCACGACATTCATTGCACAGCGTTGGACTCATCATCTGTGGGAGGTGGTACCTCACTGGATATGATGCTGAACTTCTGATCTGAAGATTGTGAGGTCAAATCCCAGCAACATTAACTGCCATTGGAGGGCCGATACCCCTCAACTCCTCAGTTGTATAAATGTCAACTCTGGAGAAAGGTGTCTGCAAAATACCGTAAATGTTAAACTTGTAGGTCTCTAATTGTAGAGGTGACACGTTACCCTCATGTAGCGCCACTGCATTCTGAGATGTTTTATATCAATCTGCATTAACGATGATGATGTCTCTGTGCACCACCAGAGATATTCTACCCTCTTACACCAACAAATATGTCTACTGGGTACAAAAAGGATCTATTTTAGAGATGTTTTTAGTAGAATAATGCATAAAGCAGTTGAAATAAAGATGTAATAATATCTAATGTGTAGACTTTGAACCTGCTGGTCTTTTCTGCAGGAGCTCCACTTCCTAAGACAGCACTGTTTTTAAAAAAAGAATGAGCACAACACAATTGTCCATGAAGCAGTGCACAGTAAGAATCAAGAGTGTGTAAATGTTTGAATTGGTGGTTTATTTGTACAATTCATTTATTATTGTTTTTTGTGGACTATACAGTATATAAGCAGCTATTTGAAATAGCTTAAGGTCAATACTGAAAAATTATATATTTTTTTCAATTAAGCATATTTAACAGATTCTGCAAAGCGCATGGATTCCTATGAACTTATTACCTCAAGTAATGTGAACATATCAGCGTCTTGAGGTCTGTTTAGTCTGCTCTGAATGTACTGGAACATGACCGTTTCCCTGAAATCTCGTACTGTATAAATAGACTGAGGAAGTGCAAAGACACCCCCTATATTTTACTATGGGGCACCAGAAGGTCCCAGCTCCTGATAACAGTCCAGCTATGGCTACAGAGCTCCTCCTCATTCCTGATAACAGTGCTGAACTCAGCGTCATGATCTGGCAGGGGGTTTTACTCATTCTGTTCTAAAAGGGCGAAATGATGCCGAAACATTTGAATACTTTGACATACTTTTGTAGTGTATAAACATACTTTATAAATAATAATACTTTATAATCATTTTTTTTACTTGTTTATAAATAAAAGTCTATAAATAAAAGACCTTAAAAGTCAAATTTGGCTGCTCTATTATTTTACATTTCTTTTTAAATAAAATGTTCTTCAAATGTTGCATATTGCAACAAACTTGATATCAATGTTATATATTATATCGCTAAGCAGGTCGTGTCATCAGCAAACTTGATGATGTGGTTCGAGCTGTGCATTGCTACACAGTCGTGAGTCATCAGAGTGAACAGCAGTGGGCTGAGCACGCAGCCCTGAGGGGCCCCAGTGCTTAGTGTGGTGGTGCTGGAGATGCTGATCCGGACTGATGGAGGTCTCCCAGTCAGGAAGTCCAGGATCAGGTTGCAGAGGGAGGTGTTCAGGCCCAGTAGGCTCAGCTTCTCAATCAGGTGCTGAAGGATGATTGTGTTGAATGCTAAACTTAAGTCTATGAACAGCATTATGTACTGGATGTGTCCTTATTGTCCATGTGGGCGAGGGCCAGATGGAGAGTCGTAGCGATGGCATCGTCCATGGAACGGTTTTGATGATACGCAAACTGCATGGGGTCCTATGAGGGTAATAGCTGGGTCTAGATGACTAACCTCTCGAATGGGTGTGAGTGCGACGGGACATTAGTCATTGAGGCAAGAGACTGTAGACTTCTTTAGCACGGGGACAATGGTGGTTGTCTTGAGGCACGTAGAAACAACGGTGCTGCCCAGAGAGATGTTGAACATGTCAGTGAAGACATCCGCTAGCTGTTCTGCACATTCCATAAGCATTCCAGGACTGTTGTCTAGTCCAGGAGACTTTAGTGGGTTAACCCTGCATAGGGTTTTCCTCACGTCAGCCATAGTTAGACAGAGCACCTAGTCGTTGGGAGTAGGGGGTGGTCTTTCTTGCCGCCACGTTGTTTTGCACCTCAAACCGGGCATACAAGTTGTTCAGTGCCTCTGGGAGGGAGGCATCATTGTCACAAGCAGGTGAAGTTGTCTTGTAGGTCGTGATCGCCTGGATGCTCCACCACATGCTCTGGGTATCTCCGCTGTCCTGAAAGTGGCCGTGGATTCTCTTGGCATGTGCACGCTTCGCCTCTCTGATGGCTCGGTACAGTTTGGCCCTTGCTGTTCTTAAGGCCGTCTTGTCCCCTGCTCTGAAGGCTGTGTCTAGACTTTAACAGCGTACGCATCTTTGAGGTCATCCACAAGCAAAGCCACAAAAACAGATCATCATCTCAAACTCACAAGCTTCATTGCACAACGTTGGACTCGTCATCTGTGGGAGGTCAAGTCAGGTTTATTTCTATAGCGCTTTTCACAACAGACATTGTCTCAAAGCAGCTTTACAGAAATCAACAGTCAAGGTGAACGGTGTGCATTTATCCCTGATGAGCAAGCCGTGGCGACTGTGGCAAAGAAAGACTCCCTTAGGTGTAATGAGGAAACCTTGAGAGGAACCAGACTCAAAAGGGGAACCTATCCTCATTTGGGTGACATCAAGAGTTTGATCATTAATCTTTCAACAATACAGAACACTGGAGAGTGAGAACTAACATGAGTACTGAAGTATAAGATTATAAGTAATGCTCTTTCTGCAGTCTTATACAGTCTATATGGTTAGTAGCTCCTAGTTTTATGAGCTCAACATTTGTGATCATCACAGATCCAGCATCAGCTTCTCCATGACAGAGCCTTTAAAACTCTAGGAGGTCCAATGTCAAAACCACACATGTAGCGGGATCCAATTGGCACCGGTACGTCTCTAGATGGTTCGGGATGTTTGCAAGTTCGGCATCTACTTCTTCAAAGGTCCATAATCATCATGAGGTGGGATGTGACTGAAGCTGGCCAAACCTCAGGATGCCTTGGGATGGGTAGAGAAAGAGAAGCAGTGGAGAGAAATTAGCGTAGCTGCTTTTCATGATATTAAAAGCACAAGTTGATAATGTGCATGTGATCAGATGTTCTTGAGCACAAGGTTATGATGTGAGACGTATGTTATGTGTAGGCTTGGCTAAAAAGATATGTTTTTAATCTGCACTTAAACTGGGAGAGTGTGTCTGAGCCCCGAACACTGTCAGGAAGACTATTCCAAAGTTTGGGAGCTAAATGTGAAAATGATCTACTGCCTTTAGTGGACTTTGCTATTCTAGGAACTACTAGAAGCCCAGAGTTTTGAGATTTTGGGGAGCGTGACGTATTGTAGCGTGTTAAAAGACTGGAGAGATATTTAGGAACAAAACCATTTAGTGTTTTATAAATGAGAAGCAGTAATTTGAAGTCTATTTGAAACTTAACAGGAAGCCAGTGCAGGGAAGATAAGATTGGGGTTATATGGTCATATTTTCTTGACCTTGTAAGAACACTTGCTGCCGCATTCTGAACTAACTGAAGCTTGTTTATTAAACTGAAGCTTTTTGAAGCTTGGTGGTACCTCACTGGGTATGATGCTGAAATTCTGATCTGAAGGTTGTGAGTTCAGATCCCTTCCACATTAACTGCCATTGGAAAGCCGATACCCCTCAACTCCTCAGTTGTATAAATGAAATAAATGTAAGTTACTCTGGAGAAAGGTGTTTTCCAAATGCCGCAAATGTTGATCTTGTAGGTCTCTAATTGTACAGGTGACACATTACCCTTGTGTAGCGCCACTGCATTCTGAGACGTTTTATATCAATCTGCATCAACGATGACTGCATTAAAGATGTGCAGCCATTCTACATATATATATATATATATATATATATATATATATATATATATATATATATATATATATATATATATATATATATGTGTGTGTGTGTGTGTGTGTGTGTGTGTGTGTGTGTGTGTCTCCATGTGGGTTTAAGTATGTGTTTGAGTGTGTGTGTATATGTGCGCGCGCCCGTGTGTTTGAGTGTTTGATCGTCTTCCATGACGATCCTCTGCCGCTTGGTGGAGAGCGCGAGCGCGAGCGCTTGCGTGGGAGTGAATTGTGCATTCTGCCACATTGTGTAAGTGTGTGTGTGAGTCTGAGTTCAGGCGTCACTTCAGTCAACAACACAGTGCTTCCGGACGCTGACTGCAGTGCGCGACTGACAGCTGTTGGACTCTTACATTTTTCTTCAGAAAAAAAAGCAAAATATTAAACCCAGGTGAGTGTTACAGACAGTGCGGCTCGTCGGAGGGAGAATGTATAGAGAGAGTGAGACAGAGAGAGAGACAGAGAGACAGAGACAGAGAGAGATCTCGGGAAAAGCTTTTCGTGTTAAATCCTCGTGCATATTAGACAGAAAACTGCGCCTGTTTGGGGCGCGTGCTGTAGTTTTGTTACATCAGATGAGTCCTCGTGGAGTTTGTGTGTGTGTGAGCGCGAGCGCGTTAGTGAAAGAGAGACGCTGATGTGGCGCGAGCTGCGCTCGAGATCCTCAGTAATTTCTGAGGTGAAAGAAAAAAAAAAAAAACAGTCTGTCGTTGTGTTTCTGACTGAAAACCAAAATGGAGTTCGACGCGCAGCCTAAAGATGTTAAACTAAAAAATCATTTTGAGTTCTTTTATTATCTAATTTCCAAAACCATCTAATTTCCCCATTAATAGGGTTCCGACGATTTTAGATGTGATACCCCGATACACGATGTGATTGTTTGCTTGATTTTATTACAGAAACTAAAAAAATAAACCATCGTTCATTCCCAAAACTTTATATACAATCGTTAGTAGAAATGGAAGTAATGAAATGGAAAATGAACAGTACTAACAAAACAATGCAAAAAAAAAGAAAAAAGAGTTTTAGAAAACTTTCCAAAACCTTTTCCAAAGTAGGTAATTTTTGTTTAGAACTAAAAAGAAAATTCCAACATCTCAGATAAAAAGTAATATGACTATGATTTTAGATTTGAGATTCTCCTGAGGTGATTTCTATTATGTTGATTCTAGGAGCTAAGTGGTGTTTCTACTTTTTGCTTTTGGTATTATCATTAAATTTAATAATAAAAATTGTTGATATTTATTTTTAAACAGTTTTATATGTATAAAACTGAGACTTTTCTTTATAGTCTCTGTGTCTTGACTCCTTGGTAAGGTTTATTTACGTTCCACAGAGAGTCGTAAACAGAAAGTGCAACCAAATGACAAATATTCAGCTGTTTGTGAGTTCGTCAAGCTTTTGATTGAATCAACACTGCAGTTAAATACCATCGCTGTGTGTCAGCTTCTTCTGCTTTTTTTTTTCTTCCTCCCAGTGAATTAATAGGACATCTGTCACTGGGGGTTAATGCCCTCCTTATGATGATAGTGGTGATGAAGGAGGGAACGCTTTTTCGAAATGTAGGTCAACTCCGGCTTTCCAGCAGAATCTGGCGTAGGTTTTTCGATGTGAAGTTCTAACGGGAAACACATGTTTCGCTGTTGAACACAGTTGGCTGTAATTTAATGTCTCTCCGCTGTGCGATGTAAACTGTGTACGTTTCAGTAAATGTTCCCTAAAATAGTGTACACTTTTAGCCCGTCCTGTCATCTTTCACTCGAAGGCGACATGGCCATTACCGAGCTTTCAAAAAGCTTTCTAGTTCATCTGCATTCCACATTTGTCTTCAATCCAGCAGGAAGTTTACTTTGAGCATCCGTTTTTTTGTATTGTGCAACTGTACACTTCTTCAATGAGACTTTTTTACACCCCGGAACTCAAAAACGTGCCTTTGTTGTTTGTAACTGATTGTTTTGTTTAACTGATTTTGTAACAAAACATTTATTTTTAATTTTTTTGCAATTTTCTCTGTAAAATTGACTAAAGGGGATGGAGTTACAGTATCCAATCACGTCCAAGAATAAAAGAATCATGATATTGCATGCTAGCTTAGCTGATGATGTTCAGATTTTTCTAACGTGAGCTGGTTCACTTAACGTTAAACACTAAACAGACTCGTTTTGCTAAATGACTGTTTTTATGGATTTCAGTTGATAATTTGCATATTCATGCATATTTTTACAAAGCTATAATTTGAATTTTTTTATGAATGTTATGTTTAATGGTTTAAATGTCTCTTTCATGGACTCTTGACTAGCTTGACTATAGCTAGCTTTGCCCCATGTTTCCTAATGATAAAACAATGTATTGAATAGGGATGTAAGCGGTTTCTCACGTTTCAGGAGAGACGTTCATAGAGAGTAAAACAGCAAGAGTAACATTAAACATAAATAAATAAAAAGTCGACATTAAACATTCTTATGTAAAATGTAAATGTATGTAACATGTAAAATGTTCTTTTTTACATGTTATATGGAATAAAAGAAAAAGTGCAGACCCACATGCGACAAGCAGTGTTTTACTTGCTTGAATGAATGGGCGTAGGGTTAAGCTTTTCCTATCGGCCTTTTCGAGGACCACATCCAGGACCCCACTTGATGAGATTGACTACGAGTCGTTGTCTTCAGGTGCCAGATTTAACCCTCCAAATCAGACCCTGCTTCAAACACTCCCCCTCGGTCCTGTGTACATGTCACGGAGCGTGAGAGTGTTTGCTTTCTCAAGAGGATCCACTTGTGCGCCTCATTTTCTTTTACCCTTCCATTCCTATGGTTGCCTTAGCAACCCGACCAGGGCATTCACGAGACTGAATTAAGTTGTCTGGGACAGGGAGAAAGAATGGACGGGTTTTTATTTAAATGGCCGTGCAGTCGTCGTCTGCTTTCACCAGGAGTCGGGTCGGGTCAGGACATGTGCAGCGGTGCTGCTTGCTGTCACATTTAGGGACTGATATGTTCTTATTTGGCTCGATTGGGGAAGCGTGTTTTTGGGGATCCTTGATCGAATTTCACGCTCCTCATTTTGGAAGGAAAACAAAAAAGAAGCGCAACTCATTGTGTGGCATTTAAGCCAGTGTGCGTCTTTAGTGTGTGTAGAGTTTCTCCTTTTGTAAGCTGTGAAAAGCGTCGTTTGAAAGCTCCCTTTGTTGTTGTGGGAAATCAAAGCTGGCCCTGTCTCTCTGCAGGGTGTGTGTGTGTGTGTGTGTTTGGTTAGATAGAGGAAGAACCTTTGGTGTTAACTAGATCCTTAGTGTGTGTGCACGTGCATGTATTTTTTTGTGTGTGTGTGTGTGTGTGTGTGTATATACACGTTGCATCCTAAGGAACTTCAGCTCTTCCCCCCTTAGGGAACTTCTAACACTTCTTCCAGATGTTTTTAGAAGTCCAGATGTTCTAACATGCACACCTGAAACAGATCATACATGCTTAAAGTAGCTTCATTAGTCATCTATTATGACGCCCCCTCCCCCTCCTTCTCATAGACCCGATATATTTTCTTTCTTTCTTTTTCTTCCTTTTTTTATTTTATTTGATTTTATTTTTTTCAAATAAATGCATGCAAAAAAGTTGTGTGTGTTTCTCCCAGAGGCTGGAACAGTTGCCTTATTTATCTGCTCACAGAAGAATACCAGTGTTCTTTTAGGATTATTTTCCACATCTCAGCATTGACATGATCAGGATTTCATTTAGGATTCGTTTATTAAAGGAGGAAGGGATTAGTCGTAGTCACGTGAAGTTTTTCTGTTTGTTTCTTTTCTCTCTTCACTTTTGTATAGTTTTAACTGGTTTGGAAAATTTTCAAGGATTTTTTTTTTTCCTTCTTTCTCTTCTTCCTCAGTTCTTCATCATCTTGTACTTTTTCACGAGTGTCTGATAAGCAAATGGAGCAAGTATCAGGCAGTAATGTGATCCTTCATACTTTTGCTCTTCCCTCAGACATACAGATAAAAATAGCAGTGCTTTGAAATTTACGATTTAGACGAGGAAATTGAGCAGAGGAGGATTTTATAAGGTTGGAGAGAAGTGGCATGGAGTCTTTTAACTTGATATTTTTTGGCTGCTTTTTGCTCAGTCAGAACAGACATTTGTGGGAATTTCAAGTTTCGCTGGAGACGATAACCTTCCACACGAAAATCCTAAATACACGATACGTTCATTAATGTTGACTTACTTTTATTTTCTCAAATATCTTTGATGTTATAAATGGACACATTACCTTGCTAATTTACTCTGGTTTACGTTTTAGTTTTTTTTTAAAAGAATCATCCACAAACAAACCCTGATCTTTCGGTTGTTATAAATCCCGCCAAAAATGTTAGCTGTCCCTTAAAAAGGTGGCGGGAAAACAGGAAACACTTATTAATGCTCATCTTATTTTTTCTTCATGGCTACAGTTGCATCATTGTCTGTCTTGTTTATAAATAAAGTGTTACTTGACATGTTTGTATCTTGACTGGTTCAGTAAAACATGGAAGCAAGAAAAAAAGATTTATGCACAAAAAACTAGTCAACTGAACATCTTGTTGCACTATTTTAATAAATAAGTAATGGATATATAAAATGAGTTTGAAAATGTATACAAATTTAAGATTTGTCTTTGATAGAAATCATTCAAAATGTAAAGTTTATTTGATTTAAATGCGACGTTTCCAAATTGTATATGGTCGTACTGTACGACTATGGAGAAACTTTCTGTGTCTGTACATTCGCTGGCCAATCACAAATGAGGTGGGCGGGTCTCTGTTTTGTTTTTGTTTTTTTTAGTGCACTGCCTGATCGTTTTTTTCTTCCTTTCTGTTATAACAACGCTCCTCTTCTGAATTCAATTTTTTGTGTTTCTCTACAGTCTCGTTTGTTAGCTATGCATTCACAAGGGTATTACATCTCTTTATTCCCTGATTAGCCTCCGGCATTTTCACACACACACACACGCAAACCGGTTTCTTGTCTTTTATTGTCATAAAACTGAAGTACGTTGTAGCACTGTGCCTTCGCACTGTTTATAAGCCGATCTAGGTAAGAGAATTGTTTATTGATTGTTATTAATATCGATTCATAATAATAATTGCAATCGTTTTGGTTATGTATTTATTTTATTTCTATATCTAACATTCAGATTTTTTGAAAGCTATCTCTATGATGCGTGAATTGCAGCATAGCATGTAGGTAAAGTTTGTATGTATATACAACAACAAAACCTAAATAAGAATCTCAATACGTTTCTGGTTATCAGTGTGTACATAAGATAATGCTCATGACCAGAATGATGAAACTTCCCATTGTGTTATTGATTAAACATTTTGGTTGTAAAAATGAATTCGCTGTTTATAGATGTCACGAGACACTACAAGGGAAGTTTCTGATTTTTCGGATTCTTTTACTGATTTAACCTGTGACATTGACTGCGTAATGTCTGACACCTTTGTTGCACAGTTAGCGTGTTAGCTTTTCTGTATTAATATGTAATATAACTGCAGCATTACAGATTCCTGAAAGATCCCGAACCATCTTAAGCCCTGTATCTGCGTTCTGTTCTATACTTTGTAATATTTGTTCGAACTTGCCCTCGTTTTACTCACATTCTTTCATGTGTTTTCATGTAATCATCACTTATGTTTTGAATATACACTGTCCTGAAAAATCTTTTTTGATCTGTTGTTTTTTTTTCTGTTTCAGAGTCAGCAAAATGGGCAAAGTTTGCATCTCAGTCACCAAGTACTTTCTGTTTCTCTTCAACTTCCTGTTCTTTGTGAGTATGCTTCTCGTCAACTTTAAGACTCCACAAACCTGACTTCAATCAATCAATCAATAAATAAATAAATGCACAATTTTCATGCACTGGTTTTGGGTGGGCAGGGCTTTAAGGTGAGTGGGTGACTTTATGTAACTTCCATCGAAACTATGCAACCGTTCTTTGTATATTTTGGCACGCCCTCACAGTTCTAGTCAGTCACCCCCCTCCCCCCAATCTACTGATTAAATTGTAGTTATAGGTCAAGGATTCCTCTATGCTATGTATTTGTTTTGGTTGTAAGAAATAGGAAGCAGTGTGTACACTAGTGCAGTTACAAATGTGCTGTTTAAAGAAGTGCTGTTTAAAGTGCTGGGGCAGTTACCAAAATAACTTTTTTATTCCTCCTGGGATTACTTTTTAAGCAACTTTCAATGTCGAATTTGTGCAAAATCCACCGCAGAAGAAGTGAGGATACGTGCTAAAGTATTCTTCGAAGGTTCCAAAGTCTCACAATGCACTCCAGCTGTACAAGGACAAAGATTGCGATCTGCTGGATGACGAGAGAGACGGCATAGTTGCAAGATGAGTTCCAGGAGATAAGAGAATAAACGCTGAGGGGGTCGAACAGGATAAAACATTCATGCGCCACCACATTACACAGTAGAGCTGGATAGAGAGAAGGAGAAATTTAAACGCAACACTATCAGCCGCTTGTGGGTAACATAGGAAACCGTAAGATCTCGTTAAGTTATATCTATCCATCTAGCTAGCTAGCTAGCATTCTATTCCTCTTTCTATCAGTCAATCTCTCTCCCAAAACTCTGTCTCAAACCGTTCCTGTAATTACAGAGGAGATAACTACCCGGTTCTCTGCTGGTCCCCGTGTCTGCTGCGTCTGCTCCAACCCTGAGTAAATGAAAACTCTAACCCAGGAGTCCGCCCTCTAAATCACAGCCTTCAATCATTCGTTCCTAACAAATTTTACAGGAGCTGTAGAATTAACCCCCACACATATGTTTGGATCAAAGCTGCGCCACAGGAGGACGATAAAAAAAAAAAAACCTTGAGATGTTTGGGCTTGAAGTTGTACTGGGAATGAAAGAGAGAAATGAGTAGAGAAATGATGAATGGATAGATGGATTACAGCCTTCGTTACTACAATGTGTAATTCAGGAGCACCGGTTATTTCAGGAGCAGCGATTTTATTTTTAGAGATCTGGTATATCTATACTGACGATCCTCTAACGTACAGAACTTTATCCACTGTATGGTCTTATTCTGTAATTGCGTATTAGAACCGTATTAAATTGAGTGTTCAGAAGGTGTGGATAAAATTTTTTTTTAATGATCTGTTTAGTCTGATGCAGTCCAGTTTCTGTAGTAACAGCTCGTTCCTAATGTTGCTAAATGTATGTGAAGCTGCTGATGCAGTGAAGTTCTGCGAGGGGATTTAATATTTATTTAATTTTGCAACCTGTATGGAAGGAGTCTCCAGTGTCAGCGCTTGGTATCTTGAAGTGTTATGACATCTGCAGGACATTGGAGTTTGCGAGTTTCTCATAAACATGGCGACAACCAACTTGGGTCATGGACATCAAAAGAAAGTGAGGGAATGGAAATACACTGACAGGAACACATTGGATTCACGGATGTTCCACAGCTTTAAATGTGACGGTGAAAACATAATTGAGTTTTCTCTATGTTGCGGTTTCCCAGGAACAAAAGAGCATGCTGTGTATCAATTTGTTTCATTGTTAACTTCTACAGAGAGGTTTTTGAGGGAATGGCTGTTTTCTTGCTGCTATAATGTAATTGAGATCTGAAGCTAACTTAGTTCGACAATGTGAAGTTTTCCTTAGTCAAAAAGTGGAATTGATGGCAGATTGCTGTGTTTAAAGAGAAATAAAAGGCATCATGATACAGTGGTGCTACTGTACACAATGCAGCAAAAGCTATTGGAAAAGCTAAAAATACAAAAAAACGACAAAAAACAGCAGAGCCTAGTGTTGAACTAATCTATGAACTGAAGATTGATGGGGTGCGTTTAAGGCAGGTTATGGTGTTCTCCAACAGAGGCCACATCCGCTGTAACTCTTCCTCCTCTCCTCCTCCTCTTCATCCTGCTGCCACGCAGAGCCACTGCTCAATCAATTCCAGATGTTTGAAAGAGAGAGAGAGAGAGAGAGAGAGAGAGAGAGAGAGAGAGAGAGAGAGAGAGAGAGAGAGAGACGGCTCCTGGAAAAAACTTATGGTTAAAACTTCTTACTGTCTCAAGTAATTTCTGGCAGAGTGTATACACACACACACACACACACACACACACACACGCTTTCCTCATTTCTTCCTGTCCAAGTGATTTGGAACAACTAACTTGTAAATGTAAAATGTGAGGCCCTGCTTTCCCCCTTTTTCTCCAGTTTTTGATTCATTTTTGTTTTCTCTCTGTACTTTTTAGGTCTTTGGAGCCCTGATTATGGGTTTTGGACTCTGGATCCTCCTGGACAATCAGAGCTTCATTGCCATCTTGCGTAAGCATTCTCCGTGTAATCAAAGTGCAATCGACCTCATGATAAGAAAATCCAATAATAATTAGGATTTCTCTCTTTTTCACTGTCTTTCTCTTTTTCACTGTCTCTCTCTTTTTCACTGTCTCTCTCTCTCTCTCTCTCTCTCTCTCTCTCTCTCACTGTCTCTCTATGTGTATGAGATAATCTATTTAATTTCATATAATGTAATTTTGTTTCTGGACAGAGTAGGGCATAAAATAAGGCCTTTTCATTTGCTCGTTTCATGTAGTTTTAATTTCATTGTTGTTAAGAGGCAATGAGAGGGCTTTTTTTTTTTTTTTTTTTGGCTTTGCTTTTACACTCTCTCATTAGCAGCAGCTCTTGTTAGCTCTCACCCTGAGCTGCCTTTCTGACTCACGATGTTGTGACTCGGCAGTGTGGGACCTTTTTTTACATGACCATCTGTGTGTGATTTTGCAGGGGCGTCTGTTTGCGACATCGTGTGATGTAGGCTGTTAGACAGATTCTGTAAGACAAAATTCGTTTTTGTGCACTCGTATTAATGCGCACACACGAGAGCACAAAAACAGACATGGACAGGTCAGTGGGTCTGTGTGTTCTGTGGAATAGAGCCCGGGTTCACAAGTGGTGCGGATAACCAGCCTGCCAGCACGAGGGTGACGCATCGTGACCCGAGGCAGCATGCAGGTGCTATAATCACTTCACACTGGACTCATTTATGTGCTTGTTCATTAGCATGCATCGCGTCAGCTCTGAGATACCCGTTAGTCATCGGCGTGAATGAATCTGCTTTGCGACACGATCTGAGATGAGCAGATGAACAGAGTCGTCTCTTTCCACACATCAGCTTAACGCGTCGAGGATTCCAAACAGCTGAAGGCTCTTTTTTTTTTTTACACTCTTGATATCGGTTCTGCACCAAAGTTAATATAGAACATCTCAGTTACTGAAGAACGCCTACTGTAAACACCACACAGCTAGGAATACACGCCAGGCAATTTATTACACATCAGAAAAAACAAACCACACATCTTCCCTCCTCCACTGATAGGTCGATTTGGAGCAAGCGAAAGCTCTCTAGGTGTTTTGAGCGCTACGAAATCAATGCTGCAATCTATTAAACTCCACTGAAGCGGTCATTCAACTCAGAATTCCTGCCTAAACCGAGTTCATAAACAAACATCTGACATCCCAACATGTTGTAGCTCTAAACACACAGTTAACATTAAACAGATTCATTCACCCTTTTCATCATTATCTACTTACTTTTTTTTATCCTTGATTTTACTCGATCTGTCATTTTCATTAGTCGCTCAGGAATCATTCTGACTCATCAAAACTTAGAGAAAAGCCAGACACATAATAATCTGTTCTGGAAACTGGAACTGAACTCAAATGTATAACTGAAATGTTGTAGATTGGACTACAAGCCCATCCACCTTTTCCTCGCATCTTTAGTCATGTTGTCTCATCTGTTCTGTCTTGATCAATGAAAATTGTTCAAATAACAATTTAATAACATGAAGTACATGTTTGACATTTCATCCTGTATTTATTTCCACTCTTCTGTGAAGATTTTGGATTTTGGAGCACGGCTGGAAGGAATTTGTGTTTATTCAGCTACAAGAGCTTTAGAGAAATCAGGCTCTGATGTTGTTGTGGAGGTCTGGGGTGCAGTTGGTGTTCCAGTTCATCCCAAAATAAGTTCAGTGGGGTTTAAGGCGCTGTGTAGGACGTTCAAGGTCTTTTATTGCAACGTTAACCTTCATGAAGGGGCATCTTCATGCTGGAACATTACAACATTAGTTCTAAAAGAAATCTCAATGCTAAAGCGTACAAAGACATGCTAAACAACATTCTGGGGTAGTACAATACGAATATGACAAACTGACATGAGACATTTTCTCCACACTGGCACTCCAAACACCCAGCGGTGTAAACGACACCAGAACAGGCCTCAGGGTTCACATTTGGTGCAGTGAAATGCAGCTATGAGTGAAATCTGAGCTGTTTTTCCGTTGCTCAGCACAGTAACCTGTAATTGTTTAACCCTTATTTCACATGAACTTAACCTTCATTTTTGGGGGTTTGATGAGCTGTAAGTAAACTTTTCCCTGCTTCTTTTATTGTATTATTTAGTGTCCATGTCGTGGAACGCTTCATGACCTCTATAGGTCTGGGTCATGAACAAACCTGTATGTTTCAGCACACGGGCTCATTCCTGCCGTTAGCGATAGTTGGTGGACATTTGTTGGTTCTCTCAGGGATCCCTCTTCCGTCCCCCCTTGCTTGCTCAGTTTTTTTTATGTCCCTTTTTTTTCCATGGATTGAAAAGAAAGCAAGTTTACAGAACACTATTGTTCCTCTGATCCAGCCGCTAGCAGCTTTTGCAGCCCTCTGATCCCCGGGGACTCGTCATGTTTCCGTTACACACGGAGCTATCCGGGCCGAACATACACAATGCAAAGAACACGTGTGTGAAACTGCGTACAGCTTGAGAACACGGTCACGTCTGCATATTCCCTTTCCCTTTACGGATTCTTCTAGTTGATGAACTTTGCTTTTGTTTATTGTTAAAACTTGTTTCTCTGATGCTTTGAGGTTCAGTCTCTGCGGTTAAGCTTGCAGAAAGCAATATGCTTTTCTTTTTTTAAATATCTCATAAGGATTTAACGTTCATTTGGCTCTTGCTGCTGGAGATATAGTAATTAGGAGCACTTTTTTTTTTATTCGACAGAAAAACGTTTAATGATCTGTAATGAACTATGACTTAGAGTTGGGTCACAAAACCCCTTTAAAATCCCTTTAAACTACTTTTTTGTATTTTAAAGAACTTGTACATTTGTATATAATGTATATAATATAATGTGTAGTGAAGTTAACGTATTGTAGATATGGAATCCTTAACTGTGAACACTTTTATAACAGGTTATAACATCCATGTGCAATTGTTTTTGTTCCTTTTACACCATAGCAGATTTCCCAATGAGTACAATTTTGAATTTATTGAATAGCATGTTTTTTTCTTTTTTGTCTTGTTGTGAAACAAGTTGTTAGTCTTTAATTCAAAGTTAATCAAATAATGTTTCATGCTTTTTATCCGTGTAATTTTATGGAAAATGCTGGGTTTTTTTTCACTTATGTTCGAAGTGAATAGTCATATTAATAGTATAGGTGGTATAAATAGTCCTTTCCTTGCTAGGTTCTTTTTTCTCTCTCTTGAAGTTTATAAGGGAAAAAGAAATTAGCTTCTTTTGTTTCTATATAATTTCTGGCCTGACTGTTTTGGAAAGTTGTTACAGACTACAGCTTGTTACTGTACAACGTTAATACAGAAACAGCAATCGGGTCTGTCTTTATTAAACAGCAGGACATTTGTAAAACCTATTTACTTATTTTTTTATTTTTTTATTTATTTTTTTATCTTTAGTTAATGTTGATCATCTTGTTATAAAAAAACAACAGCACATTAGAAGGGCTCACTGACCAATCAGAATTGAAAGCACAATAGCACTGTGTTGTAACAGGTCATTTAATGATTGACTCTAGTACTTTTTTCCGCTTATGAATCTCTATTTTTGATGTGTGAAATCTGCTGACCAACTTGAGAAGCATTCCATAAGGCTCCTCTGATCTATTGCTATGATTGACTGTCCATGATTAACGTGTCTTCTGTGTTTGCATCATGCTCGTCAGTGTGATAAGACACACATTGGAGTGGTACTGCTGATTACATCAGGTCATTATGTCACATTGTTACGTCGTAGGTCTTTTTCCATACACTGTGCTATTGTTCAGAGAGGTGGCTGGTGGTGGTGCTAATGTTCTCACCATGGAGTAGACATATAGGATGATGGGTAAAAAAAATATAAAATCAGAAGATCAGAAGGTACTGCTGCAATCTGACAGTGAAAGTGTGACATCATTGGGGTTTAACAAAGAGGTTTACGAGCCGCCTCGCAATTCCTGTGGTTTTTACATGGAACCGTTGTCATGTCATCAGACAGTATGTTTGAGTCACACAGAGGTTCCTTTAACTGGAGCTCTGACGTCCTGCTTGGACCTGATTGTATGATTACCTCAGCTGAGAGTGACATCCCCATCACATATTGTTTTCTTTGCTAAGCTCAGATGCCTTTCTGTACTTATTCATACGCAACTCATGGTGCAAAAACTCTCTTTGTATTTGCAAACATTTCCAGGTCCAAAAGTAATTTTTTGGGATTTTTATTCCATTTTCATCCAAATGTCTGATTCTGTGTATTCAGTCTCCAATCAGTTCAATCTCTCTAAATAATTAAGAAAATAACTTCACAAAAAAAAAAAAGCTACTTTCTTTTATACCATGGTCAGAAGATTGGATTCTGATTTGCTAGAAGAGTCAATCAGGTGTGAGTTCCAAGCATTGAAGTCACGAGTAATTCTGGTCAGTTTAATCAGCACTTTAGCTTCTTGCTTAACATCTGTAACCATAGTAACATATGGTTTCCTAATGCCCTCCTAACATTTCTGAATATCCTCACTGAGGTAAAGAGAGGACTTGTATTGTATTATTTAACTGATCGGGTGAATATGGTGATTTTGATAAAGGATTTGATGAACTGGAGAAAAAAAAAACAATGAGAAAAAGCACAAGGAGTTAACACCAACAGCTTCTTTATTTGTGAAGACAAATGCAATAGATTGGTCTGAATGATCTGTGAATAATCCTAGAACTTATTAAATCTGCCCAACACACTAAATGACCTGTTAATACAAGCTTATGTTTATAACAGTCTCTCCTCAGAGCATACGATTTAATTAAATGCATGTCCAGAGAAGTCATCCATGACCTCCTGATCCGAGCACCAGTGTGTTGTGTGTTATTACAGAACCAGATGTGGACAGCACGGTCATGTGGGTTTAAATGAATTTCAAGTAGCAGCGATAAAATGTGGCTGTAATAAGATCATCTGGTACTTCTGAAATGTCAGATGGGAACAAACTGCTCAAAAGGCCCTGGGGCTTCGCTTTTTGTTGGCCAAGCAGAGAAATATCCAACCACATTGGATAAATAAGAGACTCCAAGCGATATCTGTTCCTGGGAAACATCCGAGGCATGATTTCGACATGCTCTGGAACATGTTCTGTCATGGGTTTGCATGCAAGGCCTCAGGTGGTGACATAGAAAATGGGCAAATGCTTGTGGACACCTGAAATTAGTCTCGTCTGTGCTTTTTCAACATCCCCTTCCACATTAAGTCCCTATTTACTGTTCTAATAACTCTTGTGGGAAAACATTCCACTAGATTTTGGAGTGTGCTTGTGGAGATGTGTGATCATTACGTCAAAAGGGCATCAGGAAAATCAGGGGTGCAGTCAACGTTCCAATTCATCCCAGAGGTGTTCAGAGCTCTATATCAGGCTACTTAAGATCTTCCACTCCAACCTGGAACAGGTTTGGCTCTCCTAGTTCAAGTGAAGGGACTTTTTTTATGTTACTGCATCCAGAGACATTAAATACAAATGTATACCTCCAACTTTGTGGTCCCAGTAAGGGAAAGAACCACACATGGCTGGAAAAGTCCGGTTGGCCGATAATTCTGTCCATACAGTGTCTGTCTATGACCTAGCAATTTAGAAGTGTTTATAGTTAATGCATCAAAGTAAATATCTATTAATTACACTTATTAATTTATCTACATCAAGTAAAAGACATGGAAACACCTAAAACATATACATTTGCATCTCTTCCCCCCAGTAAGGCAAATAAGCCTTGCTGTGAGCTAATCTTTGGACTGTTTTGTATTTTGGCAGAGGAGGACTCTTCAGAGCTCAAGGTGGGCTCCTACATTGTGATTGGTATCGGTGCATTCACCATGGTGATGGGCTTCGTGGGTTGTCTGGGAGCAATCTATGAGATCCGCTGTCTGCTCGGACTGGTAACACACACACACACACACACACACACGAACATGCACACACCTACATGCATACAATGATCTAAATACACAAATGTTTTACAGTGTAAAGAATAACAGTTCCCTTTTTTTTTTGCTGAATACGCAGGGCTTTCACATACAGTGTTTAGCGAGTTGGAATGGTGATCTGTTCTCATATTTTTTGTAGTTCTTAAAGTTGAGAACACTGGTGATCACACTCAGGTGTGAGTGTGCTGCTAGGGTTACCCTATCTGTGTCATGGAAATGTAAAAAGTGGACTATTCGGACGCATCACATAAAATCTTACACTCGTGGAGATAAAGAAAACAGGCCAGCTGTTCGTAATCCTATCCCTTGTGGATCCCATTACACCAGAGACTTTCTGTTTCAGGATTCGTGCTCAGACACGCTACATTAATCTCCTGACTAACGTGCTCTTGTCCCACAGTACTTCACTCTCCTGCTCCTCATCCTCATCGCTCAGGTGGTTGCTGCAGTCCTGATCTTTTTCCAGCGTGATGTGGTGAGTGACGTCATTGCTCAGGCATCTGTCTCCTGCCTTGTTTTATTTGTTTATTATTTTTTTTTATTATACCCTGAAAGAATGCACTTGCATAAACATTTTCACATGTTTCACAGTCTCTGGACTGGATTTTCCACTACTTTATTCAGGTTACCAGAACAATGGAGTTTGACAAAAAGCATATGAGTGGTAAATAGTAATACGCATAACTTGTGAACACACTGCCCCCTATTGCACACACGGGGTACATACACTTTTCTTTAAAAACTAATTAGTGCTTTTTCTTTTTTTCTTTTTGTGTTTTTCATTAAACTAAAGCACTCAGTGGAGCTTTCACAAAACTGCAGTTTCACACAACAATTATTTTAATTGCAATAATAAAGACTAATAATCACAGAAATCATATGCAACATTTCAAGGTTTTTTCCTATTTATAAACGGATCTACTTTTTCCCCTTTGTGATAAATACACTTTTTTGAGCTATTCAAGCCGGTTTTGACATATTTCTACAAACTAAAAACTTCTGCTCACATTAAACAAACTCTGTCTGGCACATATATATATATATATATATATATATATATATATATATATATATATATATATATATATATATATATATATATATATATGTGTGTGTGTGTGTGTGTGTGTGTGTGTGTGTGTGTGTGTGTGTGTGTGTGTGTGTGTGTGTATTTGACATATATTGGTGTCCAGAGATTTGTGTTTTCAGCCAAACCAGACATTTCCCCTGTGCTCCTTTGTTAACTTCTTTGTTGAATTTTTATCTTGTGTTGTTTTAAAGCTGTATAGAATAGCATTACAAATAATAAAGATAGTTTCATATTTCCTGGTTATACATCAGCTTCTGTTCATGCAGGAGCATCCTGAATATTATCTGGGAATTGTGCTCTGTTAGATTTCAGCTTCGTTCCAGTTTCACTCCCACTACTCGTTTTTCATAATGAATTAGTCAGCACTGAGAGTTCAGCACACACACGCACACACACGCGCGCACACACACATTGATGGTGGGATTCTTCCAACTTCAGTTTATTCTTCGTCCCTAAAGAGAAATTTGACCAGGATCTCCAGCAAAGCAAGCATTCATTTCTGAGACAGATTATATATATATCTCAGATTTATTTCACTATTAAAGAAAGATTTGGATTACAATATAAAATCTGCTGCCAGGTGGCTTTCTTGAACTGTGGAGCAGGAGATTTTTCAGCATAAATATCCTTCCACTTTTTTTTTCCTCATGTTCACATCACACAGGGGTTTCTGTGGTTCAGAGTGAGTTCATTTTAGGTCAGATTATTATTCTTTCTGTCTCAGTAGCTCCTCAGTTTTGTCTACCAATTTGTGCATCCTTAAAACTTTTTTTTTTTTTTTTTATAATTTTTTTCATTTCTTTCTAAATGAAAAAAAAAAACAAGAATTATTAATACAATTATTTCAAGAAATGTATTTCAATATTTTTTCTGTGTAAATTGTCTTAAAATATATACAAAATGTAATATTATAATACTATTACTTTTTTTTATTCAATTAAATTAGGGCTTTGTTCTAGTATAGCACCCAATTTTGAAAGTGGAAAGAGCTTTTGCACAGCTGGTGCAGGTCTGTGAAATAATTTATTTTCTTTACTTTTTTTGTTCTTACACAGCTTAGGAGTTCAGCATCTAATGTTGTAACCAAAATTGTGGAGAGCTACCAGGGACAGAACAAGACTGCAGAACATGCCTGGGACTACATCCAGATGAGTGTGAGTAACGAATAAACGACGAGAGATTGTCAGGAAGCAACAATGTAGTCATGCCTCAGTAAAAATGTGCCTGTGCAGCATTCTCTTACCTTGAGAGTCAATATAAATCTTACAGAGCATAACTGATCAATAAAAGTGGCAACACGCAGAAAACATACCGCGCTGAAAAGCAAAACCTTCATTGCCCCGTTAGTACATCAGCAGGGGAGCTGTTAAGGAATTAAAAGAAAAATTGATGATTGCAAGAATTCTGCAAGAAAAGCAATAATTCCATCCACAAACAGTATATGTGGAGTGTCGTTAGAGACGTGCTAAAAATGTGTTATGCTGAAAAGAAATATTGTTGCATTGGTTTCTAATCAGCAGATCATTTATTGCTGACTTTTTGTGAAAGTAAATGGAATGCTGTGTTTCTTTAGTACGGTGTAATTGTGCTACACAGAAATTCATTCACTCGCCACTGACATTTATGTTTTAAGTCAAAATAACAAGAAGATTGCTTGAGAAATGAGTAAAATAAAAATAATGACAGATAATGAGATACTAAGTCAAAATTATGAGATGCTTTGGAAGCTTTAAGCAACATACCAGGTCAAAATGAATAAACAAACAAAAAAAAAAAATAGGTACTAAGTCAAACTTACTTGTAGGAAGTAAGTCAAAATTTTGATATACATAGTATGTGGAGAAAAAAGCGTTCTTTACGTGAACATCACTAAACTAAAACTAAACTAAAAAAAAGTTACTAAACATAACTAAAAACAAATACTAAGTCAAAAGGATGAAATACTAGTGCATCCAGATGAGGTAATAGTAACTCATTGTTTGCAGATATTTAGTTAAAATGCCAAAATAACGCTTAAATTATCGAGCTTGATAGCGTCACATTTCGATGAATAGTTTCAGATCATAAAAGTCGACCTTTTGTCGAAGCTTTTTCTCGTCTGTGTGTTTAAGTTAAAGCTCAGGTTCTACCGAGGGGCTGCGTTTCAGGGTGGAGTTGTGTTCAATTACAGAGCAGCAGATTTCTCACTGTTGTGCATGTGGGCGTGGGCGTGTTTGTAGATGAACTGCTGTGGCTGGACAGGCCCCGATGACTGGCGCAAAAACCCTGTGATCAAAAACAGCTCTTATACGCTGTACCCCTGCTCCTGTCGCAACGTCTCCACCTCACCAGAGAACGTTACAGACGGCAGCTTCTGCGAGTCTCCTGATTGGCCTACGTACAGCACGGTATCGTACTAACACACACATTAACATCTGCAATCCAGAATACTTCAACACTGCAACAAAATATTCCCATATCTATTCAATATTGCTAATATCAAATAACACTGAAAACACTGTTTATACCTTATACGTGTCATTTTACTCAGTTGTTGTTGTTGTTGTTGTTGTTGTTGACATGTTGCATGTATGCTCTATCTCAGGGCTGCGTGTTCAGTGTGGAGAGCTGGCTCTTCACCAACTATGGAGTCATTCTAGGAATCTGCCTTGGGGTTGCTGTCATTGAGGTATTACAAATGTTCTGTACACACACACACACACACACACACACACACACACACACAGCATTACTATTTGATTCTTGAACTTTATTGTCATTGTAATTTTGCTAGCCTCAGCAGTACACATAAGTAGCATGTGTTAGAAGTTTATGTAAAATGTTAAACACAGTTTAGGGGATTATTGATGGATTTTGAGAGATTAAATAACTAAATATTACAGAACAATTTCATACATGAATTAAACATAATATATTGTTTACACACTAATGGAAAGTCAGCACGTCAATCGGGCTAAAAGTAATCTAGAAGTGTTCATTGTGTTTTTTATTTATTAAAATTGTGTGAATGTGCGTTTGTGCAATATTTCCTTCCTCTATTTTCTGAGTTTGGTAAATAACCATCGTTTCTCCTGCAGCTCCTCGCCATGATCCTGTCCATGGGCCTGTGTAAGAGCGTACACCAGGAAGATTACACCAAAGTGCCAAAGTATTAAAGAAAAATCACACACACACACTTTACACTTTACACTTAAACTATATTGACCTTCCCTGAATAGTTTACATGGTTTTGTTTTGTGATATTATTTTTTTCTTGCCCAAAAAAACAAAGCTTTAGCTGTAGAAAAATGTGTGACGTGTGAAACATGTTCTACTTTCTTTAATTCACCACTTTTGTTTTTGGTTTTTTGTCGTGAGCTTTGGTTCAGAAAACTTCCTCGGTGAAGTAATGCGAGGTTTTTTGAGTGTTTCTCTAAACGCTCCTCTTCACACACTCCTCGCTACTGACATCGCTCGCACTTTTATTTTCTTTTTTCTTTGTATGTCCATGTTGTTTTTTTTTGTTGTTATTCATTTGTATATAATTTAGTAATGCTTTAAATCTTGTGTTTGTGGATAAAATGGGCTGTTACTCTTTGAAAGAAAGAAAAAAAAAAATTTCCATCATAGTTATGTACAGATTCCTTTTTTTTTTTTTTTTTTTACATACATTTTTGAACTGTTGGGCTTTTTTTTCAGTCAGGGCAAACCTGATACCTTATTTGTAATCTTACTGCTTTTTTTTTGTTGTTTGCTTGTAAATCCTTTTGGTGTTTTATGAAAGAAGATTAATCATAACACGTACTCTAGAACACCCGAATCTCCACTCTGTTTTGAGAAAAAAAGAAAACAGTCGAGGCATCCTTTAAAAAAAATGAATAAATAAATAAAATAAAAAAGATGAACATTATTATTATTATGAAGTTATTTTAATATTTGTAGCTTTCCTTTTTTTCCTAAACTTTTTTTTTTTTTGTATATCTGAAGACAGAAATATAGACTGGAAAAGCAGTCAGAACATCTCGTGTTTTGTTTGTATTAAATTGTCCTGAGAAGTAATGTTAAACATTTTATGGTACGAAAACAAACACGTTTTTATATATCTGGAAAACATTTAGCAGCATGTGTGAAACAAGACGCACACAGGTAAAGTAAAATCTTTTAGAATAAATTGAACTGACCCTGACTGAACTGTTTTTGTGTTGGGATTTCTTTGAGTGTTTGTGGTGATGGATGGATGTTGTGTAAGTGTGTCCTCAGGCGAACACTAGATGGCAGTACAGTATTATCAGGTACATTTAAAGATGAGCACATGTCTCTATGCATGTAAGTGTCTTAATCTTAAATGTTTTTCCTGAAAGGCTAGTTTATAGAAAGAAAGAAAGAAAGAAAGAAAGAAAGAAAGAAAGAAAGAAAGAAAGAAATATAACCGAATTCACACGTCATAATTTAAAATTGTGTGATAATGGGAATTTGCAAGAGGAAAAGAAAGATAAAGTCAATACACATTATTTTGTTTAAATTCTTCTCTATATTAGAAATATATTCCTGATAATATTCATAAGACAACAGTAGGTTAAATGTGTAAATTTTTCTTACATAATAATATTATTATTATTATTATTATTATATATTATTTTTATTATTGTTGTTATTCAAATTGTACGTAAATGTTGCTAAACTATGACATATTTCTGATTTATGAATATGATCTGCTCTGTAATCCCCTTTATCTCAGTATCTTCGCAGTACATCTTCTACATTAAGACATGGTTCTAGCAATTGTATGGACATGTATTGCATTTCATTTGTATCATTTTAGATTAGATTTGCCTTATTTATTTCAAGTAAGAGAAATAGCAGAAGATGCGCACACACACACACACACACACACACACACACACACACACACTCTTCATTTCTTACTGTTATTGAGAATGAACCCAAATAAAATGCATACATGTTTCACTTGTTTTGAGAAAAAGAAAAAAAAAAGTTTTCTATAAAAGAAGACCTTGGTGCTCATTAACCCTAGCTCAATCTGGCAACCCAGTCATTCACCATCCTCTCCATTTCTCCTTCTTTTCCTTTTTTTTCATCCTTCAATGAAAATACGAGCGAGTGTGGGGGAAATATTCTGCCCATATTAGCTTTTGCTGATGTTCCCACTTTGGATTCTGGTATAATGATAAAAATTTGTCAACCAACAGTCTCTCAACTTGATCTGAATAAGAAATAGTTGCTTTTTCTTTCAAAGGAACGTGATCTGTATGGAGCTGTGACTCATGACTTTGTGAAAATAATTAATAAATGGCTGATGGACATTTGCTATTTTGGCTTTTCATTTGAATTGTAGCTCTGATCCACATCTAGTGTTGTAATGTAGTAATGAGGAAAGTCTATACAAACAGAAGACATGAAAACAACTAAACAGATCCTGATCTAGAAGCCATAAACCGCTGAACAACTAAGGAGGACAAACAAAGAGTGCTTTGAAGTCCAAGGCCATATTCCTGACAGTCTTTAAGTTATTAAGGGACGTCGCTTTGACCTTCATCCTGCTTCAATACTAATCGCATTATTTCCACCTGTTTTACTCTTCACCTCTGTCCTGAACACACTTTCACATCCTGTTTTCAAAACAAAGTGACCTTGTGCACCAGTGGTGGACAGTAATATACTAAATGTAATTTAGACTTTAACTTCACTACATTTCAAAGTCAAATATCTTTTTGCTCAATTACATTCTGCAAAATCAGTCGTTCCTTTTTATTTATGAGCGAATAAAAACTTAACTGGTCAAACACACAGAAAGCCACCAATCAGTGTAGAGCACACGCTCTGTTTTAGACCCGTTTTGATTGCCGCTGTGAAGTGGTGAATTTAAGCGATACGTAAAAAAAAAATTTTAGATTTGTATTTTATTTTACTGACCATTTGCATGGTTGCATCAATTATTATATCATGTCAAGGAACCTGGTCGGGCCTCGGATTGTGTTGATTGTGTTGGATAAATGTTGTATGTATTTTATGGCTACAATTAGACCAGGAGGTTTATGATGCTTTTTTGTTGAGAGTTTGATAAATTGCGCAGAATGACGTGCATTTAATTGTGCAATAAATGCATTTTTGGGTGATATTTATACATGAATTGGAGTTTAGAAATCTAAATTTGTGAACTGCTCGGAGAATATGTTTTTACTCATCCAGTGACGGTAGCTAAAGCATAAAGGAGCTTTTCAAAGCTGAAACTAATCAATGTTGGAGATGTTGAGTCATGGCGTGGTTCACTCAGGGCATCACTCAATGTAGAACAGGCACTGCTGCTTGGTGCTATCTACTTAACATGAACATACAGTTTAGCGTCAGTTAAACATCAAGCACAACATTATGATGGGAGAACCTCCTGACTCTTACTTGCCACAGAACCCGTGGCCTTATTTGCATCATTGTTTAAGTCGTTGAAAAGGAGGTTTTGGGCTCATGATAATTTATTAAATATCAATCAGTGTTTAACAAATAAATATCATTCTATTAATAAATTGGTGCGCTAAGAGTAACATTAGAGTTTTTTAACATAAACTAAGTTGATTAAGCAAAGAGTCTTGCGAAGAAAATGATAATAGGAATATAGATAGGATACAGCCATAATAAGTACTTGGATAATTAAGTACATTTGAAGGCAAATACTTTTGTACTTTTACTCAAGTGTAAGTTTACAGGGAGCACTTTTACTTTTACTGGATTAAAATATTACAAACTGTATCTCTACCCTTTCTCAGGGACATGCTTTGTGCACTTCGTCCACCACTGCTGCGCACCCACACACATAAACACACACTTCCTGTTTAAGTCTTGGTGTATTGCAAATTTGCTTGTTGTTGTTATTATTATTTATTTATTTATTTATTTATTTATTTATTTATTTATTTATTTATTTATTTCAAAGGTTTGGCTTTGTTTCAACAAGTTGTATTAAATTGTTTACAATTGTTAAAACTGTTTCTGTTTTTCAGGGTGTTCATTTTGATAATCTCAAAAATCTATAATCTATTCACTAAATATAATATAATATAATATTATATATATATATATATATATATATATATATATATATATATATATATATATATATATAAAACATTACAAATGTTTAAACTGAGAATATATACCATTCTAAGAAAAAATTTGGTCATTTTGAATTTGATGCCTGCAACAGGTTTAAAAACATTTGGCACAGCACCATGTTTAACACTGTATGACATCATGTCTTATGTCCATATAGATCTGAGAAACTGAGGAGGCCAGTTGCTGAGCTAAAGCGTTGGGAGAGGAATGTTTTTCCATATGTGTCTGATGCAGGATTTTAGCTGCTTAAGAGTTCTGGGTGTCCTTTGTTGTATTTTTGCACCAAATGTTTTCAAATGGTGAAAGGTCTAGACTGCAGGCAGTCACGTTCAGCACCCAGAATCTTCTACTACTTGGCAGTAGTAGTTCTACTACATACTACCACTAAGAAGTCATGCTATTAAAATAGATGCAGTATGCAGCATTGATAGAGCCTTTTCAAATGTTCAAGTGGGCCATTCCACAGGCAATAATGCACTCCCGCACCATCAGATATGCAGCTTTTTTGAGCCGAGCACTGATAATAAGCCAGATGATCCCTTTCCTCTTTAGTCTGGAGGACGTGGTGTCAATGGTTTCCAAAAAGAAATTTCAATTTCAATTCTTCTGACCACAGAATCGTTTTCCACTTTGCCTTAGTAAATTTTAAATGAGCTTTGGCCCAGAGCGGATGGTGGCGAGATTTAACTTGCAATTGTGACGCAAAAATCTAACTTTGTGGTAACAGTTTGGGGAAAAAACACATATTGTCCCAAAACCTTTGTCCATATAATGTAAAAAGCATAAAGGAAAAAAGTGTTGTGGTGTTGTGTCTGTTTTTCTTATTAATAAGTAAAATATTTTTAGATTTATCAGGGTGTGTAGCAACAGTAACAATGATAGTGATGTTTGAAGGGCGAACTTTAATGAGCTCTGTGAGAAACTGTTTTTGACAGGAAGGAACAGAGACACATGTGACTACAGGATACAGTGCTGTCCTTCACACACACACACACACACACACACACACACACACACACACACACACACACACACACACACACACAGGCTCGTCCACAGCGGTTATCCTGTCTGACTAAATCTAATTTCATCATACAGACATGGCTAATGAGGGAAAAGAGGAAGAGTAATAGAAGAGAGAGCAAAGAGATCCAGAGCTGATTAAAAAACTGCATAATTTTTTAACATTTTATATATAATTTTAGTCTCAGTATATTATGCATTTCTAAACCAGTAATTTGAGCATAAATGCTTTAGAGATAAGTAGTTTTCCATCAGGTCTGCTGTCAGTTCATAATTGATCCACTCTGATCCCCCGTGATGTCTTTCTGTTCTAAGGCACTGAAGCGTAGGTCATGCCGCATGCACACATCAATCTGTAGGGAGTGAGCTTTTTATTTTTTATTTTTTTTACATTTTTTTCCTTGGAGAGAGAATGTATAAAGTGAGCAAGTACATCTCCAATGTCAGAAAACATTATGTCTGCCATCAATTTATATTCTATAATAAAGGTTTTATATTTTTCAAACAATAACAATTCACCATTCATTACAACATTCCATTTATTAAAGAATGACATCGTTCTGTTTTATCCATTTATAGTTATATTTAACATTGTGGAGTATCCAAGAAACAAGTTCTTATGGCAGCTATAAACAGTTATTCCATCACCAGCCTCTTTTTTATTTCCTCTCTTGTAGTTAATAAGAGAGGAAAGCAGTTTTTGCTCTGTTTTGTTCAGAATGTTTCTTGTACTCTCCCCAAACAGTAAGACAAATTTTACTTTTTACCAGACAGTTTTATGGGCTGCTATAGACAGATGATGAGGAAAAAGGAGAAGATGATTGTGTGTGTGTGTGTGTGTGTGTGTGTGTGTTTTGGCCAAGTTCAGAGACAGTGCTGGAGCTTCATGACTGCTGTATAGTTTAACGAGACTGTCAGTGGCATGTCTGGAATTCTCATCTCTATATGCACTCAGCAGCAGGACAAGGGTTTGTTTTAAAGCCAGGATCTTTAACACCTCCTCAAACCCACCCTCCAGACCTTCCTCCACTTTTCAAACGTTTTCCTCCAACAAACCCAATAAGACACACACACACACACACACACACACACACACACACACACACACACACACACACACACAAATACCCATCCTCCAGTTAACCTCATCAGAAGTTTTCCCCCCTCTTTCACTGTGTGCTTTGCCTTGTTAAAGCGCTCACTCTGAGCACTGCAAGTAAATAGACGGTTAAAGGGAAAGTAAAAGAGGCCTCTGACAGCGTTAAGCAGACTTTTCTGTCTTCAGTCAAAAGCTTTAGCTGCATTAAAAAAAGTTGCTTAGTATTTGTACATTTTCAGGAAAACCTAGCAAAGCAATAGAAAAAAGAATCTACAATGATGTATTTAGTTTGGTAGAAAAAACTCAGAACTTCAGAGTTTTTCTTAAGATTTTCTTAAGATAAGTTGTTGTTGATGTACAGTACAGACCAAAAGTTTGGACACACCTTCTCATTCTCATTATTCTCATTATTTTCATGACTATGAAAATTGTAGATTCACACTGAAGGCATCAAAACTATGAATTAACACATGTGGAATTATATATGGAATTATATACATAACAAAAAAGTGTGAAACAACTGAAAATATGTCATATTCTAGGTTCTTCAAAGTAGCCACCTTTTGCTTTGATTACTGCTTTGCACACTCTTGGCATTCTCTTGATGAGCTTCAAGAGGTAGTCACCTGAAATGGTCTTCCAACAGTCTTGAAGGACTGTGGAGGCCAGGTCATCTGGCGCAGCACCCCATCACTCTCCTTCTTGGTCAAATAGCCCTTGATGCCTTCAGTGTGACTCTACAATTTTCATAGTCATGAAAATAAAGAAAACTCTTTGAATGAGAAGGTGTGTCCAAACTTTTGGTCTGTACTGTATGTATTTCGAACTATTAATTTATTATATGATATACTTCTTAAAATGATTCCAACGCTACTATTCTGTACAAATTCCTACCTGGGTGGTGCAGCAGGTAGCATTTTATGCCTCATCATTCCACTATGTCCTTTCAGGTTGGTTTCCTCAGGGTTCTCCAGCTTTCTCCATCCTCCTAAAAAGAGGAACAATATGAAGGGTAATGGTTCATTTGCAGATGCTACATGATCTGGGGAAAACATTTACTGTAAGTATATTTGGTACTATTATGTTTTAAGCAAATATGCATGAAATGTAATAATATGTGAAATATACACTTTATTTTCATTTATGCACTGTAAGTTTCTGCTTGGGTTAGAAAATAGGCTTAAAATCACAAATATTTAAACAATAAAATAGTCAAATATTTACCTGATCCAAAACAGGACAGATCTGTTCAAAACCCAAAATAGTTCATGCCACATTTCCATAAATCATTCCAAATGTAAACTGGTTAAATTTAATTTGGAAAGAATGTATTTATTTATTTTAAATACTGTATAGCAGCATACAATTTAGGTTCAGCTCCAGTGCTTAGCTTTCAGAGCTTCATGCTATGACATTTTCAGGGAAATGTGTGCAGGTATGTGAGAACCAAATGGACTGTGGTGAGCTGAAGTGAAAGATGTACCAAAGGTTAATGCACTGCCACTGTAAACACACACACACATGCACATATACACACAGGTTTGTTAGAAAGGATGAACGTGATCACGCTTTTCACACCCTCCCACAAGTTCTCACTACATTATCACAAGTCTGCACTCGTCATGACGCTTTAATTCTGCTCCAGTCTCTTATCGGTAACATTAAACCGGAGCTTAAGTACACACCTTAAACAAGTGAATCTATCCAACATCTCCATGCAATAATAAAGCAGTCAGTCATTGTAATGACTTAAAGATTTCACTTTACCGCAAAATGAAACAGACATACACAATGAATTAGCGTTGAACAGTTATTTTCAATACACTTTTTCAGAGTTCTAAACCCTTGAAAGGTCAT
The DNA here is from genome assembly GCF_014805685.1 of Silurus meridionalis. Taxonomy (NCBI): domain Eukaryota; kingdom Metazoa; phylum Chordata; class Actinopteri; order Siluriformes; family Siluridae; genus Silurus; species Silurus meridionalis. The sequence continues at coordinate 16,348,362 of NC_060892.1, forward strand.
TTGGTTCTTCTGGGATCCGAGAGGAACCATTTTTGTATGCACAAAACCAATAATTATGCAAAGAACCATTTAAGAACCTGTTGAAGAACATTTTGTTGTTTTAAATGGACATTTTGCAGATCTAATGTTGTTAACACTATATTTACAGGGGACCTACACTATGACATATTCATTAGAGGTACATAAATATTTTAATATTTAATTAATTGCATTAATATGCAATATGGCAAGATTTGTAGGTAATGTTTTACCAAAATTAACTACTACTATTACTAACAGTGGTGGGCAGTCAGGGCCAGCAAAGCATTCTCTGCTGGCATAAACACTATCAGAAGCACTGACCTACATTTTCACTCTAAATTCTAATATTTGTTCCATGTAATTGTATTAATTTATTCCCAACAGTTTATTCTCTTCATTTCGTATTGTTTCTTTTGGTTGCACTGCTTCCAGTACGTGTATGTGGATGTTAGATTTTTTTTGTCCAATCAAATTTTAGCCTCTATGTGCTGCCATATCAATATAATCTGCCCAGGGCCTGCAAAGTGTCAGAAATCCATCTGCCACGCCCCCCTCAGCAGCTGTCATGCTGCCTCGTTCTGCCGCTCCCGGCATTAACAAGAGACAGGTGTCTCTCATTACTGATTTCCCCATATAAGCCTCCGTTTCCCATCTCACTCGTGTTGGACATACTCAATGGCTATGGACACCGACCTTACTCAGCTCAACTAAACTGGATTAGTTTCGTTCTAAAGATTACCATAGTTCTGTGGATTACCTTCGTTCAGAGGATTACCTTAGTTCCGTGGATTACTATCCTACCGTAGTTTGTTTCCGTACCATGGATTACTTACATCCCATGGATTATACTCGCGATTCGGTTCGTATCTCTACATGACTTGTGTGTGCTTGTGTGTTCATGATAAACACGATAGAGCTACTCCCGCTTCCAGTTCGTGGTCTGAACAGATGGTCCGACCAGTACTGAAAGAGGAATCGCACTGCCACGATGGTTCGGCAGCCAAACTACACTTCGGGTTTTACCCGGAAGCTCGCTGCCGCTCCTCGCGGATCATGCTTCCCGGCTCCGGAGCATGCAAGCGCGGCTGTGCTGCGCCCCTCAGAGAGCCCAGGGGAATTTCCGGCTCGCTTCTCCGGCGAGATGGCCGAGTGGGGGAGCGTCGGCAGGTACGTGGATGTGCAGTCATCCCAATTCCCTACCGAGCGGGCCAAGATCGCCTTTTGCATTTCCCTCCTGTCTGGAGATGCTCTCTCTAGAGCCAGCAGGCTGTGAAGTGCCAAGGGGGGGCAATTTTGGGTCTTACGCCGATTTTATGAGACAACTCCTGGGGATGTTCAGGATAACAATGGCAGATCTCCACATCTGCTCATCAGTTCCTAGGAGCGCACCGCTCTGTTCCAGAGTTCCTACGAGCGTACCGCTCCGTTTCAGAGTTCCTATGAATGCGGTGCTCCGTTTGAGAGTTCCTACAAGCGCTTCGCTCCATTCCAGCGTTCCTACGAGCGCACCGCCCCGCTCCAGTGTTCCGCCGAGGGTGCCACTCAGCTCCAGTGTTCGCCGAGGGTGCCGCTCAGCTCCAGTGTTCTGCTGAGGGTGCTTTGTATTGCTGCCAGACAGTGACGTCTCGCCTCGAAGTTTCCCACAAGGCGACGTCTCGCCTCCAAGGTCCCCACAAGGTGAAGTACCACCTACAAGTTTCCCACAAGGCGACGTCTCGCCTCCAAGTTCCCCACAAGGCAATGTCTCACCTCCAAGTTCCTCACAAGGCGACGTCTCGCCTCCAAGTCCCTCTGATGGCCCCGTCTCGCCTCCAAGCCTCTCACAGGGTGACGACGTAGACCAAGACCTTTCTAAAGTCAACGTCACGCCTCCAAGTTCCTCTCCAGGCAACGTCTCTCCTCAAAGTTCCTCTGAAGACTACGAAGCACTCAGAGATTCCTCCCAGTGTGCTGTCACACCTTAAACACCTGCAGAGGGCACCACAGTACCTCGGATATCCAGAGGACACCCTCATGCCACAGAGTCCTACCACCTCCTTCCTGAGTTCCCTCGTAGTCAGCGCGGCACCTCAGACCCCCAGTGAGGGTGCCACTGCGCTCCTAAAGCCTTTCAAGGGCACTGTCGGACCCCAGTGTCTGCAACAAACTTCCGCAGAGGACGTCGCTCCACTCCTTTCCTCCGTCAAGGGTGTCGTTCTGCTCCTGTCCTCCATCGGGGGCATCGCTCGGCCTCTGACCTCCACTGAGGACGTTGCTCGGCCTCTGACCTCCACCAAGGGCGTCGCTGGGCCTCTGACCTCTGCTGAGGACGTTGCTCGGCCTTGAGACTCCGCCGTGAGCATCGCTCGGCCTCTGGACTCCGGCGTGGGCGTCGCACGGCCTCTGAGCTCTGCCAAGGACGTCGCTCTGCCCATGATCTCCCTGCCGAGGGCGTCTCTTCGCCTCCGATCTCCACCCAGGGGGTTGTCCAGCCTGTAAGCTCCGCCGAGGACGTCGCTCATCCACTGATATCCACCGAGGACGTTGACCCAGGACGGTTGGCAGGGCCTTCCTCGGAGTGCCCTTGGCCCGTCTGGTGTGGGTGGTTTTGGGACATCAGGTGTCGGCCCTGGAGGGGGGGTAAGGTCAGGAATCCACCTGCCACGCCCCCCTCAGCAGCTGTCACACTGCCTTGTTCTGCCGCTCCCGGCACTAACGAGAGACGATGAGGTGTCTCTCGTTACTGATTTCCCCATATAAGCCTCCGTTCCCATCTCACTCGTGTCGGACCTACTCAATGGCTACGGACACCGACCTTATTCAGGATTGCCAGCATTCCCTGCTGGTTCCGTGGATTACCTTTGTTCCGAGAATTACCTTAGTTCTGTGGATTACCTTTCGTTCCGAGGATTACCTTAGTTCTGTGGATTACTATCCCCCCGTGGTTTGCTTCTGTACCGTGGATTACATACATCCCGTGGATTCTACTCGCGTTTCGGTTCGTATCTCTACATGACTTGTGTATGTGTGTGTGTTAACAATAAACATTATAGAGCTACTCCCGCTTCCAGTTTGTGGTCCGAACCCTGACACAAAGTCAGTCCTGTTGGCCAATGTACCATAGTCCCCTCAAAAATTTGCTTTCTTTAACCAATCAGATTTCTCTCAGGATTTTTCAGTCCTCTGATTGGTTGGTCAGAGGGAAACTATTAAAACTGTTACTGAAAAACCGAACTGAAAAACATGTGTGTAGTGCTCTGCACACATTAATACATCTGACTTTTTTATGCCTACGGAGGACGAGAACTTGATTTGGTCACAGACATACTTAAAAATAAATTTTCAAGAAAAGCTAGACATCGTGAGGAGAGGTCAGCTAGCTTGTCTCAGCCCGGGAAAGGGTTTTTTCACCACGTCCAAACCAGTGAATACGAGCTGTACCACTGGCTTACAGTCTTTGAGGATTGATGCAAATTATGAGTATGCATCTCTGGTGAGTAAGTTGTATTTTATTTACATTTTAATGTTTTTGTCATGTTATTAGACAAATATTGATTCTGAACTGCTCCAGAAAATGTAGGTGCACAGTTGCGGTTGTAGTGTAGAGGTAACTGGGTTTCTTGCTTTAGTAAAATGGTATTCATTCCATATGTGAAATGCCTCTCTCTCTGTAATGCTAATACTAATAATAAGAAGAAGGAAAGAAATATCTATTTATTTATACTGTGTAGTTTCAGTTATGACACCTTCAATGTTTTTTCCTTATTTTTAATTCAAACTTTAATAGAAAATGCAACCTGGTTAATTGAAGAATTCCTTTAACTGATCCATATAGAATGACACTTGAGAGAATATTATTTTGACTTAGAGTATTATGATTACCCTCTCAGAGAGTTACAGTAAGCTAGCCATGTTTGCTGTGTTTCTTAGACACGTTTGACCAAAACGCTTTAGCACACACAGGTTGTAAGCAGTTCAAATCTTCACTGCAGTTTGTTCAGGATTCTTACAGACTGCCCGGGAATTCCTCTCCCCCACAAAACACCCAGATTCCTCTTTTTATAGACATTCTTCATTCATAGCCATGTCTGTATATCTTAGCTCTCTCTCTCTCTCTCTCTCTCTCTGTCTCTGTCTCTCTCTCTCTCACACACACACACACACACACACACACACACACACACACACACACTCACTCACTCACTCACTGTCTGTCTCAGAAACTTTGTGAATTTTGTTTCTAATTCACATTAAATTATTATAGTTTTGTATTTGAGAACTGGCAAATCTTCACAACTTTTATTATTTGTTCAGATGCATAATAATAAGTTTGATTTGTGGAGAATGAAAAGACTTCTGAGTGCAACTCTTTAAGATGTGTAATCAGGTCAGATTCTGGAAAGAGAAGATAAAGTGTTTTGGTTCTGATTCATCTTCTAAACCACACCAAGGGAATAGGGACGAGCTAAAGAGTGACACAGCAAGGAAAGGGGAGCCAGAGCCAGAGCTGTTTAAACAGCTGTACTGAATCAGAGAGCCTGGCCCACAGCCTGAGTTCTCAGAGTACCACTCTGAGATCTCCAGAAGTGGAGTGTCGATCCAAAAATGTCTATTCTAACAAACATCGACCAATCAGCATTCAGATTTAGTGAACAGTGTGGATGAAGAATAGTCCTTCACACTCCTTACACACTCTTCCCAAAATCCTGTACACACTCATCCTAATATCCCATAAACACTCCTCCTAATATCCTATACGCACTGTTCCTAATTTTCCTTGCACACTCCTTCATAATATTCCTCACACATTGACCCATTAATGGCCCATTATCATGTTAAAAAGTTGAAATGTTGTTTACCCGGATGCTTGAATGAAAAATCTGAATTATTAGGTGATGTTCTGTATATTTTTTTATACATAAATTTGCTGAAGGGTGCTAATAATAAGGTATGTATTGATTCTTATCAATTTTACTAATTTTTTTTATTTGGGCTTTCTATAACCTTTTATAACATTTTCCAACCTGATCAAGAGAAATTTACCTGAATTTGATCAGGAAAAAACGGTGGACTGATTATATTTTTATTGGAGTTTGTACAAATTATTTCCGATGAAGAGATTTTCAAGCACATTGGCTGCATTTTCATGGATGAGATCCATATTCAGTTTCTTTTTTTCTCCTTTACATTAATATAGTTGTTCATTATAACACCAGCACACCATCCACAGAACATCCAATTTGTTCCTGAGCTCAGCAGCAGCTGTTCAGCTACTTAGTCTGATTAAATAAAGAGTGCAGGAGCGTTCAATCATTTCCGGAGTCTAGCATGAGGCGAGCACCAGGACCGAATTTGGCCTGCCTCGATGATGTATGTGTAAGCTGTGTTTTTCATAAATTGTTCAATTTTCGTATGAAATACATGTATGTATGATTGTGGTGTGTATTATTAAACAGTATTTCAGTGTTGGTGGAGAAAATCTACTATGCATGTTTGTGTAATCATTTCATTTGATTTATTGGAACCTGTTTGTGTATTATACACAAAAATATTGCATTGTTCTTTTTCTTTGTCACTTCAGTATGAAGAAGAAGAAAACATTAAAGAAAATATCCACTGTTCATATTCACTATTAACTCATTCTGTCCCTTTTCTTAAGGGCAGATTTCGGACAAACACACTGTGTGTGGTGATGTTATTGATTAGTTTTCACAACATATTGCAAACAAATACAGAATTTTGCTTCACACTCCTTCAACAATTATTCATTTTACTTTCAAATTTTTTTGAGTTACATTTAATATTTTAGAAGAAAATGCTTCACCAGTCTCTGTTTTTTCTCTCTTTCTTCTTCTTCCTCTTCTTATTTTTCTTCTTCTTTCAGCTTCTCCCATTAGGGGTCACCACAGCGGATCATCCGTCTCCATACCCCCCGTTCTCTACATCTGCCTCTTTCACACCAACTACCTGCATGTCCTCCCTCACCACATCCATAAACCGCCTCCTTGGTCTTCCACTTTTCCTCCTTCCTGGTGGCTCCATCCTCAACATTCTCCTACCGATATACCCCATGTCCCTCCTTTGCACATGTCCAAACCATCTTAATTGGGTTCTCTCACTTTGTCCCTAAAATATTCTACATGCGCTGTCCCTCTAATAAACTCATTTCTAATCCTGTCCATTCTCATCACTCCCAACAAAAATCCCAACATCTTCAGCTCTGCTACCTCCAGCTCCACCTCCTGTCTTTTACTCAATGCCACTGTCTCTAAACCATACAACATTGCAGGTCTCACCACAGTCCTATAAACTTTCCCTTTCACTCTCGCAGATACTCTTCTATCACAAATCCACCTTCTTCACCTCTTGTCCCTACAACCACACCAATCCACTGCCCTCCCTCTCATTCACACACATTTACTCTGTCTTACTCCTACTGACTTTAATGTTATAGCAAATAAATCAACACTGAGTATCATCTGACTAATAACAATCCAGAACTTGACAGCATTGTGGTGTAGATATTTTTCAGGTCAGGGTGTCTGTGTAAAGATGAAGCTGTGAAAGTGATAAATATCTGCTTTCAGAGTTTTTTATTTAATGGCAAATGGGCCCTAAAAGCTGTCAGGAATGTGTAAAGAAAAATATTTGGAACTACTTTTGCTGTTTAGCTTTAGTGTTGTACTGTACATTTGCTGAGAACTTCATAAGAACAGTTATAGTGGTGTGTAACTCATCTAAACATTTTTATTGTTTTTGCAGTATTGCTGCAGTTTCAATTTCTGCATTTTAATATTTTAATTAAATTTTTATAATTTTATTATTTCATTCTAATTTGTTTTATTATTATTATATTTATTTAAGGTTTTTTTAGAACAGACTTTATACTTCTGAGATAAGAGAGTATAGATTGTTCTTTTGCAGCACATATGGTGTACACACTACATAAGAGATAATGATAATGAGATTATCATTAGCCACTTTGAAAAAAAATAGCATACTTATACAAAAAAGGTTAATAGGTCATCACAGGCACATGTATTAATGACAAAATGAAGGAAATTTCATTGTTTCATTCTGTGTTAAACACCAAATTACTTATACTTTTCTTATTTCTATTTTTTAACTGATCACCTTTTGCATCGAATGTAATGTCCGTAAATGCTTTTTGCACCAGGCCTGAGAGGTTTTACTTCTCTTATTCTCATCTGAGTAAAGGTCATCGGAATTGACCCTTCATTTTTTTTAAGTGCTTTCCTTTTGTCTCCTGTGTGTGTGTGTGTGTGTGTGTGTGTGTGTGTGTGTGTGTGTGGGTGTGGGTGTGTGTGTGTGTGTGCGTGTGAATGCATTAAAGAAATTAAACAGAGAGACAGAAGGAAAGAAAGACTGAGCTGAGCTTCACACAGAGGAGAGAAGTGCTGCCAAGTCCTAACAGCATGATGTACAGTCTGTACAGTTCGAGGGCTTTACAGTGCTGTACCAGGGAGCTCCTGGTACACACACACACACACACACACACACACACACACACACACACACACACACACACACACACACACACACACACACACACACACACACACACACACACACACACACACACACACACACATGCACACACTCCAATGATATAGATGGAAATCTATTCATGAATAAATTTATCTTAGATAAAAATGAAGAAATATCTCATCCACAGAAGCAATGAATGAAATTATGCTGAGGAAGCTGAGAGTGTAATAAAAAACGGACTTGCTACACTGTATTGAAAAAATATTCAAATGATAAAGAAAAACATTTACACCAAAGGAGCTCAGAACTAGAAGTGGTTTGGCTCAAGTCTGTCATCTTCTAAAACCGAAATGAAAAAGGACCAGATACAGGAGTGAATGTTAGTTTTCGGAGTTAAAGTGTTTCTCTGTTACCCAGAACATCAGCTGTATCTACTTATCTTGCTACTATAAATTATAGAATTGAGATCTGAATGATTATTTTAATTTACAAATGTTATCTCATTATTTGGTATTTTGACAGAGGAGGTAAAAAAACGTGTGTATGTATGTATGTATGCTTGTTTTTTCTTTCTATCTATCTATCTATCTATCTATCTATCTATCTATCTATCTATCTATCTATCTATCTATCTATCTATCTATCTATCTATCTATCTATCTATTGAAGTGCGGGCATAAACATTTCAAGTGTCTGCATCTTACGTAAAACTCAGCAGCTTTTCCCCTTTTATTCACACGTTTTTTATGTAAATCTTTGTATATATTAAACTTATTTTTTTTAGTCCCAGGAGAGGATATAAAACATAATGCTGATTAAGTCTGTAGTCAAAACTTCTGAGCTCTGAGCCCCAAAACTCCTTCCTGATAGCAGAGAGCAGGAATAATAAGCAGATCAATGACTGCATGTGAAATCTTTAATATGTGAGAATTTTTTTAAATAAATGTTTAGGTTCAGAGGCTTTTCTGCATTTGAAATGATTTAACAATGGCTCTTGCAAAACTATGTAAACATGTCTGCTTGTCTAAACTGTTGATGCTCTAATGATTTTCCATATGCATTATTCATAAATTGTATTTCCTGTTTTGGTGTTGCATGACAGCACCATGTGTGCATCAGCTCATGACTCATCCTCCTGCTCAGGTCACATGCTGCTCTGAACAGAAACTGTGTGATTAGTCCATTAATCAGCCCACAATGTGGTTTTTATCTCTGTAGATAATAAGGCTTCTAAAATCTATTTACTGTCGACTCTGTCTTATCTGGGTCCAAAGTAACCCATCAATAACACACCTGAGTCAGTTCTGCTGCGTTCTTCTCTTACAGTTTTTCTTCTGCTGCGTTCTTCTCAGTTGCTCAGTTTTTTTAGGTCAGAAATAAAATGTTTAAAACTACTTGTTCAACCTCCACATCATTTAGTCATTTGTGCTCATCATAAGAATATTTCTTGTTGCTCTGATCAAATTGTAAATGCTTTTCTAATTAAATTTTAGCGATTATGTACAAGTGTCTTCTGTTTGTCATGTTGATCAAAATATATTATACTGGTCTTACCTGAATGGTCTTAACCCCCAAAACATCTCAGCATCAGTACATTGTATAAGTCATTGAATGCAAAATGGTTAAATCAGTTATCATCATCTGTCATCTAAAATTTCTATTAAACTTTTTTTGTAAATGTAACTTGAATTGATAATTTGTGCAGATAAATCTTGTCACTAGTGAAGAAGAGTGTATGCATCAGAACAACCAATGATCAACTAGTTCTCTAAAATAGGTGAAAGGTGAATTTTGTGAAACTTCAATTGGTGACAGAAAAAACACAGAATTGCAATTTCTGAAAATGGATAAACAACCAAGAAACTAACAAACTCTATTACAGTACAGTAAAAGTGTGAATCCTGAAACTGTGCAGCGTCATACTGACAACATGACTACACATTTTGACTTTCTTATTTGTAAAAAATGACAAAAGTACTTTTCATTCTGATGGTAATGAGATGTTCATTGACACAAATTCTTACTTTTGAGAGATGAACTATTTTGAGATTTTGAGAAAAATACAGGCTTTTGCAAGAAAGACATTGTGTTGTGCTGTTTGTACATATTGTTTTGAGAATGCACTTACTGGCTTGCAAATATTAAGTATAATTTGAGAAATGCTCCAACTGAGAAAAATTGTAAACATCATCAATTTCTAAACCATTAACCTTTATTTTAATGTTTTATTTCATACTTTGACATTTGATTTGACATTTTTATCACAGCTAGTTGTAGCAGTTTTATGTGCCAACTATTATTTCTTATTCGTATTTTGTTGTTGTTGTTTTGGCTTGTATTTAATATATAATATAAGTGTTGTATTTTATTGTATTCAATTATTAGTTATATTTCAAATAATTATTATTTCCTTTTATTCTTTTTCTTATTATTTTATGCTCATGTTTACCAAAAACCTGAATGACTATAACCAAAGACTGCATGAAAACCAAAACAAAAAACTTGCAAAAAAATGCAAAATGACCAATTTAGAACTTTATAGATTTCTTTAAGGAATAAGCTTTATATTAATAAAACACATTACAAGAACTGATTTTAATATATGACATTTATTTGTTTCGGTTTTATCTACACATACCAAAAGATGAAATGTATTATTTTATATATATATATATATATATATATATATATATATATATATATATATATATATATATATATATATATATATTCTATCCATAAATATTGATACACTTTTCAGTCAGTTTGACCCCCTTATGCATTCTAGGGTTAATTACACAGACTAATGAAGACTAATAAGCAGCCTGTGAGCCTGTGATGCTATTAACTGCCATGACAATACAGCAAACAGGAAACAGTGACCATATAGAGTAGGTGGAAGGGACATACCTTGACATGTCATATAAAGCGGATATAGGAACAAAATCAAACAAGCCATAACCCTGTGATTGCAAAATCCTTTTATATCATATATGTATAATTTTCTTTCCTTTATTATTATAACTTGCATGCATTGACACATGGCAGGTTGTTTCTGACTCAGACTGAGCCTGATAAAGCAGTCGTTTGTCATTTCAGTGAGTGGAGTAGTTAATGAGAGCATTTCAGCAGAGTCTTTGTTTTCTGACACACGGCTCTTGATGAATGCAACAGCGAGGAACCTCTGACTTGCTGCGAGGACTTTGCATTAGAGGCTCTTCATCATTTCTCTGCTGAGATTTGGCTCCCAGGACGAACAAAGCCCTGGGGATTTCAGGAGGACGACATGTCAGCTGGAATATTTATACAACCTATTGTACGTGCCATATTCACAAAATATTCTCATTATATATAAATTAATTGCAATTACCTAAATTGAATTGAATTCAGTACATGAATCAATAAAACAGAATAATGTCTTTGCACAAGTACATATAAACCTGCAACGTTCTAACCACAAGCAATAGAAGAAATAATGCATAGGAGGAGGGAATCTGTCTTCTTCTCAAGACATAATCTCATAGATGCCTTCAATTGGACATTTTAAGATTTTTTTTTATTATTCAAATGATCTTCACCAAAACAGTGAACTGATGTTGATTGAAGCATTTTTAACCTTGGCATGATTATCAGTGTTTACATTTAACAACAAGCTTCCAAAAGTCACATCCAGATATATTACAGTAACAATGGCAGTATTTCGTGCTCCGCCCACACATTAATTATATTAGTTGTTCTTTATCAACATGCAAAATTCTTTTCTTGATTAGTTTAATATCACAAATAATTTTTTATGTGCTTTAAACATTTAATTATTTCAGTGCTAACCGTATGTGCTGCTTTCTGCTTCTGTACTTATAAACTGCAGGGTTACTGTTTTTTATCGTCTTTTCCTTTCTGCAGCAGGATGGTTGCCTGTTTCAAGGCCACTGCAGAAACGAGGACAGGGGGCACGACAGATGGTCTCCCACCTACTGCCTCAGCATTCTGGATTAAATAAGGGCATGTTGCAGCAGTTCCTGTTCCTGTCTCCCTGTTCTGCTCACATCAATGATGCATATAATTGTACTCATAAACATTCAGTTTATGTTATCCAAAAGCTGTAAGGACCTTGAAGCATCATGTGTTCCAATACTGCTCACTTCATTTATGATTTATGATTTATAATTTTATATAACAGTATGATTGAGCATAAGAGTAAAAAATAAAGCACTCTGTGCCATGGGTTTTACACTGACACAGTCTTGGCTGTCATACAGAGCATTTTCAGATGCTTTGGTGTGGAGGAGTGATATACAGAGACTGTTTTAAATACAGTTTTAAGACCTGTTCAGGTTCTATATGTAAGATGTAGTCTTTGGGGTCCTTTGTTATGTTGTTGTTTTGTAAAGCCTTACCACTGTTGCAAAGCTCTGACACTGGAGACTCCTTCCATAAATGTTAAAAAACATTAAACACGTTTTTCAAGCGTTAGTCGTATTCATCATGTGAAAGAGCATTTATGGTAAAAGCAATTAAATATTTAAACAAGCACATTAACAGCTGCTTTTACAGAAAATGTGATATTTTCCTCAGCGCTGCAATGAGAATTAATGCGGCTTGTCATTCCTTCCGCAGTGAACTGACAACTGCATTATTTATTTAGAAACAGCTTCCAGCAGGTAACACTGTCCTCCAGAGTAAACCACTCAGTGTGGGCTCAAATCCTTCATACAACATATCACTTTATTAACACTGAACACAGTCAAGCGTAGTAACGCAGGTTCATTAACGGGATTAGAAATATAATGCAGTAGGTATAGTTTAGATCAGATCATTTGAGAAAAACATGGCTCACAGCACAGTGCTTCTGTATCTGTCATTTAGTTTTATGATCATCTTTCATCCAAGTTTTTCCCTTAGACTTTTTTTTTGTTGTTTCTGCCAATTTTGAATCCTCTTTTCACTTCCTGGGGAGAAAAATCTAAGTTAAAAAAGATAAAGCAAGAACAGCACAAGGCAAATAAAGGCTTCAAGACGTTTTGTTGTTCATGTGAAGTGCTCTGAATTGTTTGATGAGTCACGACGTTTGACTAAAACCGTGTCATCTTGCCTGAGGGCTTGTTTTCAGATGAAAAGGAAATTAGTGTGCAAGTAAATACAATGTGCTCTGACACATCTGAAATTCTGCTCACAGCTGAATCATAGAGTTTAGCTTTTTTTAACATTTACATTAAAACTTTTAACAATAGGCCTTGTCAGAAAGTTGCTTTACAGAAAGCAAGATGTAGATTTTCTCTCTGATGAACAACAAGGGTAGAAGAATGGAGTTTGGACATCAATATGGAGTCTGAGTTGTATTTTTAAACATACTGTATGTGCATGTAAGACAAAGTTTGTTCGTTGTTTCTTCATGAACTAAATACAAATTAAAATATACAGATTCAGTCTAGGCATACTGTTGTTTAACTTTATTATACAAGCAATGTCCTATGTAATTATTTGGTATGTTAGGATATTCTTATGTTATCTTGCGTACAATTTTTAGCTGGCTAAAGCTTCTTGGTAGCAATATTGCTAATTTATAAAGAATTTTAAAAAATCCCATTTTTATTACAATATAATTCTAATATACAAAACTTTGAATAATTTAATGAAAGATGAAGAAGAGATTCTTGTCTGTGTGACACTGGACACTTTGAATGTAAATCATTACTGTCCACAGGCATCGAAGAGTAAAGACAATGAGATTATGAAGAGTATGTGTAGATCATGAAGAGGAGTTCTGGTATGAGCAACAACATCGAGTTAAGGGACATGTTTGGGGTCAGATTTTAAAGTGCAGATGTTAGGATATAAATACAGGAGAAGATAAATCATAAGGTACATCTCAATCAGCTCAACAACTTAGTTCACTGATAAGGGAGTCGTCTATTTTTATGTCTGCATCAATCACAAAATGCTTCCAAAGCAATGGAGTGTTTGCATCCTTGAAAATCCTACAATGAGCCACAAAACCCAGAGAGCATTTAAGGTCCCATAAAACATGAAAATGGCATACTTTCTACTCTCATAGCTGTTGTTGTTGTTGTTGTTGTTGTTGTTGTTGTTGTTGTTGTTGTTGTTGTTGTTGGCTTGACAGTGTGTATAAGGTTTGTTTGAGTTGACATTTAAGTTTTTGGTGAAAAAAAAATGTCCATTAGCTAGTCTAAGATTCTGCTTGAAGCACCATTACAAAACATACAAAATAGAAAATATTTAATAAAAATCTTTTTTTTCGCGACTGCTCAAGAAATTAGAAGGTTCATCCTGCCTTTTCTAATAAATGCCAGTGTACAACTCAAATCCACAGTCATGTACATTTTAAATTAGGCTTGATCAGCTGATTGAGACACAATAATACATCATTGTTTCAGGATTATTCGAAAAAATGCTGCTTTTCTCGACTACAATTCATACATTAAAATTCCCTTTTACTACTAGAAAAAGCCAAAGAAAACACAGACTCAAAAAAGCAATTGTATATATATATATATATATATATATATATATATATATATATATATATATATATATATATATATATATATATATAGACTACAACACATAAAAATAAAGACCTGCTTGTGTGTGCTATTCGTGCTCTGAGCAGCCAAGCTTGGGGTCGAGGAGGTCCAGGTTTTCTGCGTATTGCAAACATACAAACAAACTTGCTTGTTGCATCTTTAACACTGTTTTGGAAACATACACATACATCATTTATTTCTGCTATTTCTGTTAACAAATAATGAGCATGCAGGTGGCCATGTCTTTTTCTTCCCGCTTTCAGTAGCTCGATAATTTCGACCAGCATTGTTACACCGAATGCTGAAAAAATTGTGTGTACGTGTATGTGTGTAAGTGTCTATGTGTGTTAACCAGCAGAAGGGTCAGCTTCAGGGTCAGGATAGTGATGAGATCAGCACAGGTGGCTACATTTTCAGGCTCAATACACAGGAAACGCTTTGAGCTGATTCTCTCTCCACAACATTGCTGACATTTTACTTCTTTGTCTCGTCTAGTTGAACATAAAACCATTTTGATTCACATTAAACCAGTGATTAAACAGGGATTTATTAAAACACTTTAATGAATTTTAATTGTGTACAAATTATAATAAACACTTTGTGAAAAAGAAGATTGTTGGTCAACTTGCTTTGTATTTGCTTGCTTTATATTCCGTATTGTGCCAGTGGTAAACAATTAAAAATATAATGCTTTATTCTTAAAACCACATTCACAAGAACATCTTAGCAAGTAGAAACATTAAATATGAAACAGTGAAACAGTTGAAATACACTATATGAAACTTATAGCTATAAGTTTGTGGACAAATGATTATAAGCTTAATATATGTTTTTTTTTAAAAAACATCCCATTCCACATTTAGTTCCCATTTGCAGTTCTACAACCTCCACTCTTCTGGGAAGATGTTTCACTATATTCTGGAGTGTGGTTGAGGAGATCTGTGCTTTTTCAGCCACAAAGGTACTGATGTAGAGTGAAAATTCATTCCAATTCATCCTAAAGGTGTTTAGTGGGGGGTGAGGTTAGAGTTCGATAACAGGGCATTTAAGCTCTTCCACTCCAACCCATGTAAAGCATATGTTCATGACGCTGGCAGTGTGCACATTATCATGCTAGAACATATGGCAGAAAAGGTCAGGTGTCCCACTGCTGTTGTTCATAAACTCAGTTTAAATGTGTTCTCCTGAAAGATAACGTTGATTATTTTAATTTTTTATTTTTAAAAGAAGCAAAATTTACTGCCAATCAAATAATAAATAAAGTAATAAGGTATATTTTGCATTTAAATTATATTCAAGATATTTTCGGGTTTCTAAGATTGTTTTTTTGCAGTGCATTTTTAGATCTGATTTTGTGAAGCCAGCTTACAGGGTTCACTATTTACAGGGACTTGATTAATTACAACTCTCACTTATAAGGGAATTATGAATTATGATTACTCCTATTTTATCCTATGTAAGTAAATGTTAAATTCTGTTAAATTAGAAAAAAAGATTAGTTTAAGAGTTTTTATACTTAAATTTGATCAAATTAAATATAAATATTTTGCTATTTCTCTTATTTACTTAAATTGTCTTGATTTTCTGCCTTTAAAGCTAAAACAAAGACAAACAACCTCCTCATCACCAGAGTTATACAAATATTTACATACATAAACTAGTTTACATTTACATTTACATTTGCGGCATTTAGCAGACGCCCTTATCCAGATCGACGTACAAAAGTGCTTTGAGTCTCTAGCCATGAATAAATCTACGCTGCTATGCAAGATTACAAACCTAATATAAATATAACTCTTGAATTTTACAAAGCAAACTTGGAAAGTGCTAATTTAAGTGTTTCATGAAGAGGTAAGTTTCAATCGTCACATGAAGATAGCCAGGGACTCTGCTGTACAGACATCTAGGGGACGTTTATCCCACCACCTCGGTGCCAGAACAGAGAAGAGCCTTGAAGTATACCTACCTCTCATTCTGAGAGAAGGTGGTACCAGTTGAGCAGTGCTGGAGGATCTCAGACAGTGCGAGATGTGCGAGATGTGATGAGGTCTGTGAGGTAAGATGGTGCTGGTCCATTTTTAGCCTTGTAGGTAAACATTAGTGTTTTGAATCTGATCCTTGAACTAACTTGAACTGATCCTTGAACTAACACTAATCCTTGAATTAACTCGGGGTCATTCAAAACCATGGGTTTACAAAATTCTGGCTTCACTTCTTTCAAGTTTCAAATGGCTCATACACTATATGTACAAAAGTATTGTGACACCTGACTATTCCAGCCATATGTGTTTCGTTCCCAAACTGTTACCATGAATCTTGAATGGCCTGCTATAGAGATCTGACCTCAAAACTACTGAACACACTCAAAAAAATATAGTGGAATATCTTCCAAAAAGGGTGGAGGTTATTATAACAGCAAATTGGGACTAAATATGGAAAGAGATGATGCTTATGGTCAGGTTTTTACAAACCTTTGTCCATGTAGTGTACTTTACTCATAATTAGTGGTGGTTATTCATACTGTGACATTTCACACTGTACATTCCTCAACCCTGGGTTAACATTGTTCTTAATTGCGGTGTAAACAGCCATGAATGAATAAATATTGCACACAATCGTAACATTTTCACCCTGCATTGGTTCACACTTTACACATTTGACACTACAATGTGTGGTAATCCGTGAAAAATTGGTAATGTTTGTCAACAGTTTATTAATAATGCTTGTCAACAGTTTATAATTGCACTATTTTACCAAGGATATTTTCAGTTATAAACTATAAAACCATTCCGGATCTCTTCGAGTAAATTAACATCATTGTGCAAGATATAACTCTTAAATTTACCTCTCTGAATGTAGACATGTCCTCATTTTTGGGCACAGGTATTTATTTCTCCTGAATGGACAGAATTAACAATGAGGAAAGACCAATGTATTGGTCATTGCCTTAGGGGAGAAAAGTGGCTCTTCCTGGAAAAAAGTGATAACGGTATCGAATATATTGGCAAGTGCTCGAAAGGTAAAAGCTGAGCAAGCTGAATCTCTACATGTGTGTGTGTGTGTGTGTGTGTGTGTGTGTGTGTGTGTGTGTGTGTGTGTGTGTGTCTGAAACACATTGTCTGGGCTTATTATCTGTGTTTCTAGTGCTGCCAATGGACTGGAATGGAAAATGAAATAATTATAATTATATTGCTGGCCACTGAGCAACACTGATGCTGATTAGCTTCTCAAGATGGATTTTGTGAATGTATCTACTGTTAAGTAGTTACATTTCCACACAAAGTCATCTCATAAACATGCAGAATGTATTCCTGGCACGGCCACAAGTTTCCATAAAGGAAGAGAAGTGGACAGAAGCATTTCCCTTCTCCGGTGCCTGTGTCAGGATGAAGGGTAAAGGGGAGCTGTGGGTGGAGACAAGACTCACAGGATGCTGATGATTCCAGCTGTCACAAGGATTCTTTCATGGTCCTTCTCTTTAGTTTTACTGATTTAATGAGGCAACTGCTAGGACTTTTGGTTTATCCATTAGTAATGAGAGAAAAAGAGATAAAGAGAAAGAGAGAGAGAAACAGGAGAACAGCTGTGGAGAGAGCGTGAGGAATATTAGGTTCTTGTTAAGAAATAAAACACTGTGTGATACCTTTATTTTATTTACACATATATAAGGTATTTATTATACCTTCACCTTTATTATCTTCATTAATATTATTTATTTGTTATACCACATATTCTCTCTCTCCCTTTAAAAAGTTAATAAGACAAAAAAAAGCACCACAAAGTATGCAAATCAAGTACTTACATTTACAGGTTTACTTTTAACCATCACAGAGCATCGACACTGAAGACTCCTTTTAAAAAGCATTAAATGAATAAAACCTCTTTTCCCAAATCAATGATTTTTAATCTGTTTTTAATGAACTGTTTTTAATGAAAAACTAACATTCTAGAACGTGTCCATTAATCTAAATATATGATTACATTTCTGACCAATCAGAATCAAGAATTTATAGAGTTCGACAAATACAATTCTGTATTTATCCATTTTTATGTCCTACATTTTAATTTGTGTTTAGCTTGCCTTCCTCTTTAAAGTGGGAATATCTTTTTTTCCCTGACCCATTTCCTCGTTAATTTTGTCTTAGCCGATTTCCATTACTAACCCAGCTACAATCTCGAAAGAAATTGCTACCCTCCTCTGCATAGATAAACTCAGAGGCACCTATAATTGGCTAAAGTTGCTTTGATAGACAGCAGACATCCCCCCCAGACAGCATGGCCAATACTGCTTTCTTGGATAGACATGGCAATAACGGGCATTTTTGCTGTCGGAATATAAAGCAGGTCTAAAAGTGCCCTCTGACAGCAAGGAAGGAAAGTCAAGTCATGTACCTGTAGCTGTGTCTATAAATATCATTTTCAGGTCTCAAGCAGAACGTCTAATGATCCAGGTTGGGTCACCTTGCCTAGAGGCATTATTCATAGAGCTCTCCCTGGACCTTCTTAAAGCCCAGATCAGTCAATTAAAGTAACTACAGGTAGCATGGAGCACTCACTGAATGCCACAGATAATACAGAGTGCAGTCACACACTCTGACTGTTCCTGCTTCTCTCTATAGACATGTCATGATGATATGATTAGTAAATATCAAGTCACTGAACTCCACCTGCACATGCTATACATTGCTCAGTATCTTCTTCTTGTTCCTGTATCTGGAGCCCAGTTCCATTTTAGAATCTGAGATGAGATAATATTAAATTTTAAATAGGATGCATTGAAAAAAAAAGGAGCACTATGATATGATCATCCCATATGATACACAATGGTGATGTGTGGAGATTGGAAGTATACTAAAATGGATAAAATTCAATCTTTTTGAAATGATTTTCACTACTCAGTGTGATGCAATGACACTTGCAAGATAGCTACGCACTAGCTATAGCTGACTCCACCCCTTTATGTTTTTGTGAACATTTAGATCGATAAGCGATTATATTAATAAATTCATTCAAATGTTACAGTCCATATAGTAACAGCTTGTTCACAGGCACTCATGTGGATGAATGCTTTGCTAATCGTGAACAGATTTTAGATGTTTTCAAGACAAATTTGAGATTCAAGTTTATGCTTCCTTTTGCTGTATTTTAGTAATGAGTACAAGAAGCTGTTTTTTGTTTGTTTGTTTGTTTGTTTGTTTTGTTTATATACACGTTGCTCTCCTGAGAAAAAGGAGGCTGGTTGTTTATGACAGCTATAACCTAAGTGAGAGTTAAATAAACCGCTCCTCCCACATCTGCACACAGCTGGGGATGAAGTAAACCCCGCCCACCGTGTGGGAATTAAATAAGTCCCGCCCCCAGTCAGAACAGCGCACTAAAATGAAGACTCTAGAAATTAAATAAACTCCGCCCCCATGACGCTTCACCGTGCGTAAAGCAAACTACCGTAAACTATTAAAATAGACCAACTTTCCTTAAAAGCGATGGAAATAAATATTTTTAACAAATATGTTTACTACTCAAGGTAGATTATGTAAATATAAACCTACAAATGGGTATTTATGTATTTATTTATGCATGTGTGTATTTATTTAGAATTAGAAAGTAGTAATAGTAGCAGTAGTAGTAATATTATTAGTGTGGCTCTATATTTTAAAACAACACTTAAACCTTAACATAAAACTGAACGTTTTTGTTGGAGAATCTATGAATTTTTATGGACCACTCCTTGAAACATGACCATATGTGCGTGATCGGATGCGTCCCCGCCCACTGAATCGCTCACACAGATACACACACACACACACACACACACTGAATTCAAGGCTGAGCTTGCAGTGTCCGTGAGATGATCAGGAGCTACAGTGTGTTCACGCAGCCGCTACATTTTCACACCATTTAGAAGTTCCTCTGGGTTCCTCTGCATTGTGGAACCTTGTTTTTTTCCTGGAGCGGATTAAAGCACATGGTGAGTGGAACACAGCACACTTTCTTCACTTCCACAGGAAAACAACACCGCTGCTGTAACGTGAGCAGACTGGAGAAAATCTCATCCTGAACTTTTCTTCTGACAACACAGAAAGATGAGACTTTTTTTGCGCAAACGCGTTAAATGCGGTGTAAAAAAAAAGCGTCGCCGCAAATCAGTTTTCTGCTTTTGTTGTTTCAGGCTTGTTGCTAAACTGAACACTGCTGCTAGCTCAGGGAACATCTGTACACATCTAGTAAGCTTTATAACATGTTCTTTAGTTTAGAATATAAAAATAATAATGATGCGGGAATGTTCAAAACATTTGCTCCTGAAGTTACATCATCGGAAGTCACGTGTCCTGATGTTATTCCAAAAAATTTTTTTTACACTTAATGCGATTTTCTTTTTACGTTATTATTTATTTGTGTTTGTATTATCGATAGTGTTTAGTAGTAAAACACTTGAAAAGTATTAGTTTTCCTGCAGTGGTGACTTCATGCAGTTATATGCGCGTTATAACGCGTCTTAGAGTTGTTGGCGGTATAATGAAGTCCCTTTGAATTGCAACTACAAACCATCCATGAACATGGTTTTGTTGATGAAATGCCTGTTTATAGCTAAAATGCCTCTGAAGTACATCTATATTAATACTAATTAATATGCATGAATGTGCAAATTAGAACACGCCCATTCCCAAGTGTTTCTGATGCTGAAAGTTCCTTCTTTCCTCCTGCTTCATAGGATTAGTTTAGAAGATTTGGCTCTAGCAAGTTTTGTCCTTTCTGCACCATTTTCCAAAATTGTTTGGGTATGTTAGTGAAGGGAACACATAGTCTGTGGAGTCTATGTGGAGTTATTTTGTGACATCACAGATTGAGCTCATTCAAATATCCACCCAAAACGGAAATATTTTAAATGGAAAACAGCACTTTCAGGTTAGTGATGAGCTATGTGAACTGATTCAGTGAGAAACAATTCATCCAGTTGGAGTGAGCTATCTGATCTGAACATATCTGGATGTTTTAACAATTTTGAAATTTTCAGTCGTTTAGTTTTTCCTTCTGAAATTTGTGCTCAACCTCATGGCTCCAGTTAATTGCCTGTTGTCCTGAACAGGTTATGTGAAGGAAAAGTTCCTGGGGTTTATCACGAGGAAACAGACTTCGTTTTGTAGATCCGAAACTCTGATAGTTCACGTTGCACGACTTCCTCTTATCGTCTGCTAATAGGGGTCATAATGGGCACAGGACACATTCACACTGACCCAAGGTCTAAAATTTGGGCATGTGTATGCATTTGTGTTTTTTTGGAAACAATTTATGGTCTGCTCCATTGTCAAAACCTGCTGCCAATAAACATCTCGTCTGCTCATCATTTATAGGAGGGAACAAAAAAGGCAGGAAATTCCCTTTTATTCCCTCGCTGTCTTCATTTCTGGTGCTGCTCCTCCTCAGGCTTTAGCTTCGAAAGGAAAAACTGCTTAAAAGGAGAAACCCGAAAGCTGATTGACAGGTGACAGGAGGGACTTAGACTTAGCAGGATTACTGAAGTGTGTGATGTGTTTGTGTGTGTGCGTGTGTGTGTGTGTGCGTGAGGTGAAGCTCGAGCTCATTTCTCCACTGTGTGATTAAAGAGATTAACCGCATTGACTCCAAGAGCAGGAGCGGTGGAAAAACGTTGACATGCCAATACACAAGCTAGACAACAGCAGCCTTCAGACAATATCCACAGCTGGACCAATGAGAGCTTATAAACACACTTTATAAAGTAGACGTGTCATTTGACTCGCTAGCTGTCTGCTAGCTGCAGAATTATAATGTAAACATGGATGACTGTTATATGCTGCTCATATTTCTGTTGATACTGGAGCATTGGTATGATAAAAATATCCTCGTGATTTTTATGAACATTTCTATGATATATATCACCATTATACTGAAAATTCTCAGCACAGTAGTGTTCCATTAGAAAAAACACATGTAAATCTATAAAACCTTTTAACAAAAGTATGTATTTTTTATTTATTTAAAATATATATATTTTAAATTTTTAAAAGTAAAATAAAGGTTATATTTAACATTGAACAAACATAAAAAAAATGTGAACATAAAAATGTAGCAGCTAGGGAATTATAAAAAAAAAACAGGATTCTTTCTTTCTTTCTTTATGTATTTATTCAAATTCCCTTTTATACTGGGAGGTCTTTTTTGCCTTACTGTTGCAGTAGACTGTACCAAGTGGAGAGCCACAAGAATAAAAAAAAAAATGGAATGTACCATTCTTCTGTAGAGGAGTACAGAGGTTCTGAATAACAAATAGCGTCAAATAAATTGCAATACACATTTATTTTGCTGGGAAGAACTACAGAACCCTGAAATGTTTATTTATTTATTATCTGTGGACCATTTTTAACATTTATCAATCATTTCATAAAATAAAAAAAACATTTCAGAGGTGTTAAGATAGAGAATGAGAGAACAATAAAAGATCTGGAGGTTAAATTTTTTGTCTTTGTTTCTACAGTTTTTATTTATTTATTTATTTATTTTACAATATTTGAGACATTTTTATTTCTGTTTTCTCAGGTTTACTATCCACCTACACTCTCACACACAAGCACACTTCTGTATCTGTTTTTCAGTGAAAAAGAAAAACAGCTTTATATGTTTTGATCATGGACACAAAAGGTCCATGCCTCAGAACTAGCGCTTTATTAGAGACCTCCATTGTACCGAGCTCCACCTGCCTGCGGCCACTAATGGTCTTTCTTGGCCGGGATGAATAAAGACTCGGTCTTAGACCGTCTCGGGCATTATTAATGCAGCGCAGGGCTGTGAGGAAGCTTGTCAGATGCGTGTGTATGGCTTTGTGAGAGCTCGGTATGAGGCCGAGGCCAGATAAAAGCCCACAGGTGTCTCTGCTCCCGGCTGCTTTCATGCACGAGTCAGGGAGTCCAAGCATGCTGTGTGTTGGCTAATTTGGAAAGCGAAAGACACGACGTGAACGCAGTGTGTAACAATCACACTCTCTGCTCCTGCATGTAGCCAAGGTTTGGGGTGGGGGAACTGTGTGAAATTTCTGGGGACAAGCTGCAGTCCCATCTGTCTGGCCTTTTCATCTGGTGTGCTTTATTTTTTTTTCTTGGGAATCAACAGGAGCTTGAAGTTCATTAACCTACTATACAGTGTGTTTATATCTGTTTATATCTTTTATCTCTGAAGTAGAGTTTTTTGCCAAGAAAATATCTTCTAAGATAAAGAAGGTTTTGCATACAGCTGCTCCCGGATGAAATGAAATAAAAGAAACCCTCATCGAATTTGCAATGGCTTTAATGATTAGAATGGGATTGGTATTGGTTTTAATGGAAACCTCAGTGGTATAACTCTTTGGATCTCTACTGGTAATTTCTTGCTGGTAGATCACAAGTTGGTATCCAATGGACACCATTAAGGCATCATTAAGCCTCCAGATACCAGTATGTTTCTGCAATGGTTTCTTTGTTTTGATGATAAGGATTTAATAACTTACACCAACACACTGCGACATAATGGAAAACATTTAAAAAAGGTTTTAATGGCTAACAGCTGGTTTGTAATTCTATTTGTAGTGGAAAACAATAGAATTTCTGCCATTGTCATGAATGTTTTCACGACCGCATATTCAAAGGCATTTATTAAAGTAAAGAATTCAGCAGACTGGAAGACAAAATAAACCTTTCTATAGGTTTAAAGGCCACATGAAAATAAATGAAAAAAAAAATTTGTGTAGTAAATTTACTTGTTAGTATCAGTCGAGATTAGTCTGGAATTTAAAACACAAAAGCTGGATGGCCAAGACTTTTATGTGATTTCTCAGAATGTGGCTTGAGTGCGATTCCCAGTAACAGTCCAAAATGGTAGCACACAGAATTTATATACAGAAGTTGTATAATGTATAATTTGTAAAATGAATGAAACAAGAGGCGATAAATCAAGTCACACCGATTTCTGTTCTGTCATTGTTTTTTGTTTTTTGGCTGATCATGTTCACCTGTGTTTAGTTCTAGATGGACTTAAGCTATCGTAGCTATGATAAATGTATGCATTTACATTCAACAGCGTGCATCATAGCGAGGTTGCTCTAACACCAGTACAAGACTTAAAGAAAAAGATCAGTCTATTTTTTCCCTTAATCTCAAGTGAATTTTGTTCTGCTTGTTATATTTGCTTAGCTTCTGTCATGCTTCCATTTTTTAATACATTTTGTATTTCTAACTATAGTATAAATGTACAGTATTATCCATGCTTTGCTTTAAAGCAAAATTTCCTTCTTGTGTACACTGTTAAAGTGGAAAGATCAGAGTTTTGTTGCGCAGCAGTGTGTGAAATGTGGCCTCATTATCTCACAAGAGATTCATTAGAAATCATTATTATAATGATTATTTGTGAAGCTGCATCCCAAATGAATTCCAGATGAGGAAACGTACATAGCATGCACTTTTCTCAGATTGTAGTATGGAGTTAAAACTGGTGTACAGCTTTTCATGTAGAGTTAATCCACTTATATTCTGCTCAGTGTTTCCTTCTACAACTATAGTCTCTGCTCTTCTTCACTCTGTGACAGAGACCTTTGTGTTTAGATTAGAAAATATTCATGGGGAGGTTCTTTGTGTTTCTTCTTCCAGTTGTTTACATGAGAAACCACAAAACACCAGGATTTGGAAAGGAGAAGCCACAACGATGCAGTGTTTTAAAAAAGCAAAGCTCTCCGGGTGTTCAGAATTATTTTGGGTTTTGGCAGTGGTCCAGAAGGCCTGAAGGTCTTTCTTGGGTCTGTCTCCTCGATGCAGATTTGTGCATGATCCAGAAAGCTCTGCAGTGTTTGGCCATCTAACCTTTTCAATGCTTTCGTGATTGCTCTGCATTTCATCACGAGTTGTGCAAAGGCTTGATCGGGATCAGCTGCAAAATGTCTTTGATACTCTTTTAGCCGTACTAAATATTTTATAGCTCGCAGATGGGTTTTGTGCTTTGGCAGGCTATAAACGCTTATGTGTGCTATGTAATAATGGACCTGTGACGAGGCATTTGGAGTGAAAATTTGTGCATTTGTTTTACTGTTTGTGATAAATCTAAACCAATGGTTCTATGTTTTTATTTATTGATTTTTTATTTTTTTTCAAGTATTCACGTGTTCCTGTATTTGATATGGGGAAATCGTTCCGGTTAATGTCACAGCAATTGAAGAGTAACTGCTGGGGGCGTGGCTTTTTGTCACAAAGGAGGGGTTTAACCGGTGAGCCAATGACAAGTTATGATTTGTGATGGAAAGACCAGATTGGATTTAAATACATATATTGCATTTTCAGTAGCCAAGCTCCCCCATCACTTGCAATTATGCAAAGTTTTAATCCAATTCCGAATGCAGAAAACATCCATAATGTAGCCAAGAACAAAAGATTGGAAACAGACGTGATTTAAACAAGCAGGTCTTCTAGTCTGGGTTGTTAGTTTTCTTGTCAGCTGCTGTGAAATAATTGTCACTGTAAAAAAGAATCTTGCTTTTTTGACGTGATCATACAACTAAGGTATTCACTAAGAATGAACTAGGTGAAGTAAGAATTTTGGTCCTGTTCAGAGCTACTGTGTTTTTTACTTTACAAATCGAGGATGCTGTGCATGCACAGGCAACAAAAAATGAGTGCTTTGCTTTCTGAGATGACTCATTATTTGAGGGTCATATAAAAGAATCATTTAAAGTAAAAAAATTGTTCATGAACAACCCTTTACTATTAATGACTAATGTGACACACTTGAACTGTTACCTATGAAGTACAATAAGCAATTGTTATCGCTGTTCATTTCTGACACTGTTATCTGACATTGCATCAGAAGTGTATAGAATTTTGTGAAGCATTGTGTTTCACTTTTATCAGTGAGTTGCAGTTGTGCCACTCTGAACTGCAATCAGGGTCTTTGACAAATACTATTATTATAATTCTTTTTACATTTAAAAATCTTCTTCTTTCGGCTGCCCCATTAGGGGTCGCCACAGCGGATCATTCGTCTCCATACCCCCCTGTCCTCTACATCTGCCTCTTTCAAATTAACTATCTGCATGTCTTCCCTCACCACATCCATAAACCTCCTCCTTGGCCTTCCTCTATACCTCCTCCCTGGCGGCTTCATCCTCAGCATTCTCCTACCGATATTAAATATGTCCCTCCTCTGCACGTATCCAAACCATCTCAATCGTGCCTCACTCAACTTCTCCCCAAAACGCCCTACATGCACTGTCTTTCTAATAAACTAATTTCTAATCCTGTCCATCGTCATCACTCCCAATAAAAATCTAAACATCTTCAGCTCCTGTCTTAGTTAATGCCTGTGTCTCTAAACCATACAACATCGCAGGTCTCCCCACCGTCCTATAAACTTTCCCTTTCACTCTTGCAGATACTCTTCTATCACAAATCACTCCTGACACTCTTCTCCACCCACTTCACCCTGCCTGCACTCTTTTCTTCATTTCTCTAACACATTCTCGATTGCATTGCACAGTTGACACCAGGTACTTAAACTCCTCCACCTTCTCCACCTCTTCTCTCTGCAACCGCACCACTCCACTGCCCTCCCTCTCATTCACACACATGTACTCTGTCTTTCTCCTACTGACTTTCATTCCCCTTGTCTCCAACACGTACCTCCACCTCTCCAGGCTCTTCTCAACCTGCTCCCTACTCTCACCACAAATCACAATATCGACCGCAAACATCATCGTCCACAGAGACTCGTGTCTGACCTTGTCCGTCAACCTGTCCATCACCACTGCAAACAGGAAAGGGCTCAGAGTCGATCCTTGATGCAGTCCCACCTCCACCGTAAACCAGTCTGTCGTTCCTACTGCACACTTCACTGCTGTCACACTGTCCTCATACATGTCCTGCACCACACTTACATACCTCTCTGACACACCAGACTTACTCATACAATACTACAACTCCTCCCTTGGCACTCTGTCATACGCTTTCTCTAAATCCTCCTCTTACCTTCTCTATACTTCTCCATCAACATCCTCAAAGCAAATAATGCGTCTGTGGTGCTCTTTCTCAGCATGAAACCA
This sequence comes from Silurus meridionalis, assembly GCF_014805685.1. Classification (NCBI taxonomy): domain Eukaryota; kingdom Metazoa; phylum Chordata; class Actinopteri; order Siluriformes; family Siluridae; genus Silurus; species Silurus meridionalis. The sequence continues at coordinate 16,375,488 of NC_060892.1, forward strand.
TACTGTTGCTCACAGATGGTCACCTCTTCTCTCAGCCTGGCTTCCACTACTCTTTTCCATAACTTCATGGTGTGACTGATCAACTTTATTCCCTTGTAGTTCCTGCAGGTCTGCACATCTTTCTTATTATTAAGGGGGAGTGGTAGCTCCAGCGGTTAAGGCGCTGGGTTACTGATCGGAAGGTCGGGGATTTAAGCCCCGGTATCGCCAAGCTGCCACTCTTGGGCTCTTTAGCAAGGCCCTTAACCCTCTACGCTCCAGGGGTGCCGTATCATGGCCGACCCTGCGCTTCCAAGCAAGCTGGGATATGCGAAGAACAAATTTCACTGTGCTGTAATGTATATGTAACAAATAAAGGCTATTCTGTTCTATTCTTAAAAACCGGTATCAGCACACTGCTTCTCCGTTCCTACGTCATCTGCTCACCTTCCAGAATCTTGTTGAACAATCTGTTTATAAATGAAACAGCTCCACACTTCTACTGGTATGTCATCTGGTCCAACCAACTTTCCACTCTTCATCCTCTTAATCGCTGCTCTCACTTTCTCCTTACTAATCTTATTTACTTCCTGCTTTACCAACTCCACACCATCCAACCTTCTCTCTCTCTCATTTTCCTCATTCATCAACATTTACATTTTAAAATAATGAGTTAGTATTTAGGGTCAGAGGTCTGAGCTGCCATGTCAACATGATATTATGTAATTCTTCTACTTTTTAAGTGTATAATATAGAAATTAAAGCAATGAACATTATTATGAATAATTTTCTTTATCTGAATGCACCAGTAGTCTTATGGCCATTTTTTGTTTTAATTTATCTTTAAATTAACTGTCTCATGTGTTTTGATCTAGATGTTTAGTAGTTAAAACAGTCAGGCTTTAATTAGCAAAATATTGTACTAGCTTACTGTTCCTGCACCACAGAATCATAAAATATATTCTCATACTACTTAGCCTTTCATTTAGTTAGTACCACTTACCTAGGCTAATTTAATTGAGCGTTGAATTGGCAAGTAGTTGGCTAGTCTAATCACTGCTTGTTGCCAAGGCATACACTCTTATACTGAAAGGACTAGCTAATAATTATAGCTTTCAGCTAATACAATCTATCTCCAAACACTGTTTAATCCTTCTGGAAGGTTCATAAAGTGACAAAAAACTTCTACAAACCTTTTGCATTCAAATAAACTTTAGAACCAATACAGAAAATAATTGTCGGTTTAATTCGGCTAAAAGTAGGTTCCCAGAAGTTGAAATATGTTCCACACACACACACACACACACACACACACACACACACACACACACACATGCACAGAGAGAGAGAAAGAGAGACTCTTGTAATGGAAAATGTGGATAGCTCTATATCTCTATTCTGTTCTAAATTTCGATCAGGTCTTTAAAAGCAGCTTGAATGCATCATGTTTGTAGGAATGTGGGTCATGTGCAGATCCATCTATTGATCAATGAGGCATTATCATTAAATGGAAAATGTAGAGAGGTCCAATCGTGGTCTTTCTGTGCTGGAGGAAGAAGACGGATGAGGTAAAGTCATGTTGGGAACTCAGAATCAGACACACACTGAGAGAGAGATAAACACACCACAAGACTCATACACATATTCTTCCCCACTGCCGTAGATCCAGCTGTGAAAATGGCTCAGTGTAATGCTTTTTGTTTCTAAAAAAGATTTTGGTCTTTGAATAAGTAACATGCATAGAGTAATGTATGCTTTTTGTCTAGATTTATGTATAAAATTTCTTTTAAGCATAGAATTAGGGAATATTCAAAACTGATGCAAAAGTGATTAAAGAATCATGTCATTATCGCAACATCATAAATAATCACATTAGAATTGCGATATTATAATATATTTACACAAATTAAATTTTTTGTTCAGCTTGTGATATTCAGAAAGTTTAGATGATGTAGTAGAAAATGTGGCTATTTAGTTATAAATTAGGTATTTTGAATATTATTTTATTATTTAAAATAAAGTGTAATTATAGGCTGGCACAAGTACAGAAACGTTTTCCAACAATAAAAATGATAAATTTATAGACACATACAGTATGTTTAAGATCTTGTACTTTATTTTTCATTCAAAGTTCTGAATTTAATTTACGTTAAGTTTTTAATTTGGTTGTACACTAGTCCTGAGCTGATCCCCAGGTTGTTTGTTGGAGACCTTTGGCACAGTGATGGCAGTGATGGGAAATAAAGGATAAATGGGAATAAACATAGATTGCAGATCAGCATAAATGTAAAAGTTATTGATGTTGTGGTTTGTTGTGGTTCTGTTCATCCTGCTGTGCGGAGCTAATTAAGTGATTTATATGAGTGTTAGTGAAAGACTGCGTATAGGACAGTTAGTTATGTTCTGACGCTGTAGGAAATACAGTTGATTAGAGAAATAATAAATCATGAACACACACACATACACACACACACACACACTCAGTATGCCAAACTTTAATTCCTTGAGAGCACATTTCTGCTTCATATCTAATTCTCTTGCTTTTTTGTTCCACATTTTTAACAGATTGTAATTAGGAGATAAATAAATAAAACATTCAATCCTTTCAGGTCCTAAAAGATCACCTTTACCCAACTATCACATCTTTATGAATGGGTCGACTGATCAGAAACAGTGTACAGATTCAAATGAACAAGTCGAGGCCATGCTCAGCAGGTAACATGTTAGAATGACACTAACATGTTAGCTTTTCTCTAATCTTTTAATTATCTTATGGGTGATATTTTTGTGTCTGTGAGTGTGTGTTTGAAGTATGTATTGCATATTTCACACACACAGGATGTGATTATAGTTTAACAAGAGGATTATGATCAAAAGAAAACTCCAGTTCAGACAAGAACTCTGTGTTTAAGCTCCGGAGATAAAAAAAAAAACTGTTATGTCCTGCTGAACACATTACCTTACATTATAATATGTGTTCCATTTTAACACGTGTGCTCTGTTTTATAGTTATTAATACCTATTATTATGATCATCACGTCTCTTTTATTTGTAACTCCATTACATCTCGTTCTTAACGTGGAATAAAACGTTCTATGTTGTTCAGCTGTAATAAAATAGTCAGTGTTGGGGTGGTGTGATAAAGCTTGAAGTTGACACTGGGGATATTAAATTTCCTTTAATACCACAGTGATTTTCTTCGCAAACATTTTTAGATCGACTGTAGATCTGTATAAATTCTGAAGAGAAATATCATTCTCTTATTATCAAGATATCTTCTATTCACAAAAAAAGCAAGACACTGCATGTTTTGGGTCCTTGTTTTAAATTGATTCTCTTTTAAATGATTTCTAAAGGCCTGGATTTCTACTGATTCTTTTCTCATTTTTAAAGCACTTCTCTGCTGTTGTTCTGTTGCACATACTCTCTGAAAAACAGCCGAATCTAAAAGGTGGCTTTCAAGCCTGGCCTGAATTTTCCTGACTGAACAAAAGTCTTAATAGAGACAAGACTTATAACAGCAGAACAGGTTGACCTGTTTTAGAAGAAAAACCACTAACGGAATCCATATCACATATTATGTCTTTGGAAAAGCAGATGTATCTTTAGATTAAGATGCTTGTGTTGACAGTAAAGCTCAGACAGTTAGGTAGCACAGGAACTTGTCTGGACTGGATTCAGAGTTTTGAACAAGTCACAAAGTTGAACTAATCAGGGTTCTTTTGTTCACTGATAACAACTGTTATAATAACCTCCACTCTTCTGGGAAGATGTTTCACTAGATTTTGGAGTGTGTTATAGAGATTCAGCCATGAGGGTGTTAATAATGTCAGGTAGTAATGTAGGCTGAGGAGATCTGGGGTGCAGTCAGCATTTCAGTTCTTCCCAAAGGTGTTCAATAGGGTTGAGGTCAGACCATATAAACCATGTCTTCATGGAGCTCACTTAGTGCACAGGGGCTTTGTCATGCTGGAACAGGTTTGGGTCTTAGTGAAGGGAAAAGTCAGGTGTCCCATTATACAGTATATAACCAGCCATAACCTTCTGATTACCAAACACAGATTAATTTTATATATCTTTTATATGTTAATCTATGGTTCATAAATTGTATGAGACACATTTACAATCTGGTGTGTCCTGAATCTAATTTGTGCTTCTTGATTCAATCCTTGACTGATTTACTCCTCGCTTATTCAAATGAATCAGTTTAATGACTCAGTGATTTAGTCTGAGCTAATGCTCCTTTTTTTAGCATTATCTTAACAGATTATTTATATCAAATAAAATGATGGATAATGTTAACAATGTTAACCTGTATTGTCTTACGTGATTCAGATTGTGCAAACCAAAGTATTGGAATCAATTGTCTAATGACATTGTGACTGTCTCTGCAGGATTTTTAATGCTTGCTCTGTATTAATAATATTATGGTAATATCTGTGTGCATGTTTTAGAAGAGTTAAAAAAGTTTTCTATTGAAATCTTTTGTTTAGCTTTTTTTAGTGGTGTAAACATAGCAATCCAGGTTTATGCCTCTTTCTTCAACAAGAATTCTGCAGTCTATAAATTGAAAGCTTGCAACATGCAATTATATTAAATCCACTGGCACCACTTTGTCCGTACATGGACTTTATTATTTTTTTTCAGTACACAGTGTTATGGAGTGATAGAGATTAGGATACCAAAAATCCTCTCACAACATTTCAGAGGATTTTAGTGTTCTCATGTTGACTATAAAGTGTGCATCATTCAAGCCTTGAGAACATCTACACTTCTTTTTTCAAGACATTTATGATTAATGTAATGTTATAAGAGAAAGGGAAATGTAGGGACTGGAAATAAGGCTCAGAATTTACATTTTATTAATAACAAATCTCACAGGATATAATGAAAAATCTAGAACTTTCCATTCTCTGGTTGAGTAACTGTACTTGTTTGATTTAAAATAACTTTATCTGTAAATGTAGAAGTAGTTTGCATGTAGGTTGTGGTTTGGAGAAAAGTGATGGTGATAGCCTCAGTTGCAAAATACTTTTAATTCTAATGCATGCTCCTGGGGCTTATCTTCCTATTAAGTGTGTTGTTCAGTCAAAGTGTGCCAATACTTTGCACTTTATAGTAAATAGGAAGCCATTTTGGATTAGGTCTTCATTTATATCTTAGTGGATTTTGCATTGAATATGGATTTAAAATGTACATTTAAAACTATTATTGAATTAAATACAGTTAGAACATGGAACCTAGAATAATGTGATTAAATTCAGTTTCTTCCCAAATTAACCCAAAAATAATTAAATTTAAAAAATGACAGCAAGTCACAACGCTTCTTTGGTAGCTAGATCTTTTAATAAAGCGGTATATTGCTTTTGCCTACATCACCATAAACCTCCCTTCAGAGCTGGAAATTTCCAATACAGCTTATATTGGGTTTATGTTGATAAATGGAAATCAGCAATAGGCGGATGACGTGGATGCAACCGCCGCATCTGTGTCTTTGATCATTTCGAATTATTTGTGTCCAATTAAGTCAGGAAAGGGTTTGTGTTCCAGATTGAGTTCTGGACGATCCGGCTGGATGTGTGGGAGTTTTTGTATGGGACACGTGTAGACCCACATCGATGACTGACTTTCCTTCTGTCTAATGATTTATCAGGAGAAATTACAGCTACGTACAGTTGAGCCATCTAGCTCCATTAACGCTAAACACTCTGGTGTTATTTTTCTATTATTATTGTTTAGTAAGCCTTTTTTAACTGTGCGATATGGACGAACTAATATTGCAATGATGATATGCATGCGAATTTATATGCAATATGTAAAATGTTATAATGTTTACCTTTACTCCAAATCAATTCTAATATACGGTATATCTCTTTTTCAAGTAATTACTAATGAGCAGAGAACAAAATAATATTGTCTCTGTATAATAAACATTTTAAAAACATGATTAATAGTTTTTTTGTAAGATTTCTTTAAACATTTATGAAAAGTGTCTCCAGTGCCAGTCAGTTTTGCTTATTCTCTTTAATAAAGAGAGGAAGAGAGAGAGACAGACAAATACAAAGAGTGAGAAAAGAGAGGCTGGTGTGGGAACAGCTGTTTATAGCTGCTGATTGGGTAATTGCATGAAAGATCAGGTGTGCACTTGTTCCTAATAAAGTGGACAGTGAGTTCTATAACGTACATTCTCGCAATTTTAATAAATGTGTATTCAAATATAAACACACACATTGCCTCTGTTATTCCCTGTAGAGTCTGTAAAGTTACACTGCTTATTACAAAGTGTGTTGAGTCTCATTTCATGCTCAGTAGAATCATGAATATATTTAGACTGTTGGTTCGGTGATGCAGAATAAAATCCCTGTTTAGCGCCTCTTTTACTTCCTCCCATCTCCAGTCTACCTCTGTTGAACACTTCATTGTCCTTCTTTCTGCTATGCTATGCATATTTCATCTGCTTCATATTTTATATTGCCTTATATATATGATTGGTTCTACCCATTCTGTTTGCTGCCATGGAAACTGACGCTTGTGTCCAGGCTTTACTGAACCCCAGGCTGTGGCTAAAAATCTCCCTGTACAATACAATTCTTGGTTTGGATAAAAGACTATTTTTGCTCTTTTTCATTAATGCACTCGAGGGAAAGGTTTGTTTGCATATACACATTTAAACCTAATTAATGTGTCACCAATATTCTGAGCGAACAGATTTGAACCCTGCTCAGATTTAGGATTCGTTCACTCTCTCTATACGTCACATTATAGTTTAAAAGGTCGAGTGCTGTCAATAAGATCTAGGAAGCGCAGTGTGACCTTTCCTCGAGTCTTACAGGCAATTACACTGACGGAGTAGCAAGGATGGTTTTAAGGAAGACATGAGAGAGAGGAAGGAAAGAACCTTTATAATGCTGCATTTGCTGCATATACACATTGCACTTTATACAGTGCTCTTGCGTTCTGGATTCTGATTGGTCAGAATGTGTTGATTAGTCTTCTAAAATACAGCTTACTTCTTACACATTATTGTTGCCATGGCAACAGCTCAATTGTCAGCATGTTGTAACAGTCAGAAGTAAAGCTGTAACTTCAGGTCACTGGGCTTTACTATTTTATTGCGGGAAACAGAAACTAATTTAAGGTTGTTTTACAACATAAATTGCAACTAAAAAAGGTAACATGCCAGGATGTGTTGTTGTAAGAGAGTAATCGATGATGGGTGCCACACTTTGTATGTAGCTACACTTAAATCCAGTGGCGGGCTGTGCATTTGGTACCTGGGCCTTCAGTGGGGATTTACCCGACTTAATCCACTTTTTTAATACCACCAGATTATAGAAACCATTAATACTATACAAAAACGCAATATAACAACGCGTGGCATTACAGTGAGAGAGGCATTTTAAATATGGAGGGTGAATACCATTTTACTACAGCAAGAAACCCAGTTAAGTCAACTCCAAACCTCTACACTACAACCGCAACTGTGCCACCTACATCATCTGGAGCAGTTGAGAATCAATATTTGTCTAATAACATGACAAAAACATTCAAATTTAAATAAAATACAACCTACATACCAGAGATGCATACTCATAATTTGCATCACTCCTCAAAGGCTGTAAGCCAGTGGTACTGCTCGTATTCACTGGTCTGGAAGTAGAGAACGAACCCTTACCCGGACTGACACAATCTTGCTAGCTTCGGGGTTGGCTGACCTCTCCTCACGATGTCTAGCTTTTCTGGAAAATGGATTTTTATGTATGTCTGAGACTAAATCAATTTCTCTTCCTCCGTAGGCATAAAAAAGTCTAACTCAGATGTATTCATGTGTGCAAAGCGCTACAGATGTGTTTGCCAGTCGAACTTGGCTGTAACAGTTTCCATCTTACCAAACAATCAGAGGACGGGAAAATGCTGACGCTATTCTGGGCCAGCTAGCTGCCCTGTGAGGCGAATATGAAATCTGTTTGGTTAAAGAAACAGACCCATTGCTAATAGAGACTAGGGTAAAAGAGCCAGCAGGACTGACTTTGAAGGCCCTGGGCAGATTAGATTGACATGACAGCACATAAAGACTGAAATCTGATTGGACATAAAGAGAGAAAGAGAAACGCCACGAAATAAAGAGAATAAACTGTGGGGAATAAATTAATAAAATTTTATGGAACAAATATTAGAATTTATGTTGTAAATGTAGGTCAGTGCTTTTGATAGTGTTTAGGCCAGCAGAGAAGACTTTGCTGGTCCTGACCGCCTGCCACTGATTAAAACGCAGGTCTATCTGTTGTTAGCAATTGAAGATCATCCTCACTGAGCAAATGCTATTAAAGTCTTATTAGAATCTTATCTCCCAAGTTGACTGGTGCAATTGATAAATCTGAATGGCATTTGCTCTGTTCTTGCTCCCAGATACACAGACGAGGTGTGAGGAGAGCTTCTGAGAAACGTCACGGCTACCCTAGGGGAGAGACATTTACAGGTACATATGGTATGGTGATATTTTTTTTCTTTATTGGTTCACAATCATTTGCAACAAGACTCATTTCAGAACAGCATGGATTCAAACATTGATTCATTTTTAACTCAGTTCTTACCATTTGAATGGACTTTATTATCAAAAGTAAATGTGCTGATCTGTGAGAATTATATTTGAACTACTGATGCAGTTCAGTTCTCCATTGTTCCGCACATCAAACTTTGTTACAGACACACAGTGAGAAAACCCTTTCACCATGTGGTCTCACGACAGCTGCTCATGTAACGTAACTTATGTATTCACATGAAAGAAGCGAGGAACAGCATGTTTTTCTGAAATGTATTAAATATGCGTTGAATATGACACATTAAAGTATAGTGAAGTAAAATTTCCAAAATGAATACACTCTCATAAAATAATCCAGGTACATGAAAAATATACTAATATAGTGAACATATCTCAAAGAAATCAGCAAAAAAATAAACCGTTTTTATAAGATTTATTGGTTAACTAAAGGTTGGACCTAAAGTTGTGTATGAGGAAGTGAAGAAATGTTGGACCTCATTATTGTGTTGATCAAAGGTGTTTGTTCTTTTTCCCACGGTTTTTTTTATAGTATTGAGAAAATATTATAAAATGTCAAGTTATCTTTTTGTTGAAATTATTTTATAACACACATTTGTAGAAAATCATAAAATTCTGAGTGATCACTCACTGGTGTGTGCAGGTTTTAGGGAAGATTAATTAAAAAATACTATAGCCAAAAAAAATCCAGGTCCAAATTAAAAAACAGGCAACGGTCAACAAAGATGATCAGCAAACAGACAAAGATGAAATAGACAGGAATAAAAAATCCAAGAATCAAAACAAAAAACAGTAAATGTGAACACAGAACAAAAGGCTTGGAATAGACAGAGACTGAATGTGCTAATGAGCGTTGTGTAAAAATTGTCCTTTAAAACTGCATCCTATAAAAATGGCTGTGCTCGTGTGTATCTAATTGAAAACAAGTGTATTCAGTCAGTGTGCTGGAGTTAGAATTGTTCTCTGACAAATTTGATCTTGATTCCTAAAAAAACACAAAACACATTTAAATGTGAACTAAACATGGTAGTAATATCTCTTTTGGTTTGTTGTTTGTGTTCTTACTCCTACACATTAACTGTGTTTATTCTGTTTTTTCCCTAACTCGTTATTGATTATACTATTAATCTTGCTGTTTTAGCCTCATTGGTAAACTAGACATCACCCTAATTCTATTTCTTCAATAGTCTTCAACCTGATGCTTGTTAAAGTATATCGATAGTGTCATTTAATCATGTCACTCATTCATCTGTGGGTTTCCTGACCAATGTCAAATCGAGGAGAAAATGCTTTATGTCTGGATGCAACAAATGTATTGTTTGAAGTTTAAATGTGTATTTTTGTTTAATGCTATTTTATTACTCAGATAAATTACATTAACTTTTGTCTATGGGGTTAATAATGCTAGCCAGTAATAGTATCATTATTATGCTGCAGGCTGCAGAAATGTTTTTAAAAACGTTCTTAAAAATTGCACAGAAATATCGTGAAACAAAACCTTAAGCGAATTTCTGGCTCCTGTTTGAATCCTGTCACATACTGAAATAGAGCAAATCTGACTTCTAAAGAGCGAGCACTGGATTTTCTGCTCCAGAGCTGTCAAGTCCGTTTTGAATCCACGAAAAAGAGCGAGAATACAGTTTCCATGGAGAATTTTATTTCCTGTTTTCACCTCATCAGCGAATTAATAACACGTTTGACTTATACGTTTTTTAATGTTTTTCTGTCTGTCAGAAATAGGATGTAGTGCAAGCATTAGTTTTTCAATATTTCTGTAATGTTTTTCCAAAAGTTTTCTAAGTGTTCACTTCCTGATCTTTCATTATATCTTACCTGCACTTAAGTGTGCTTTTTTAATCGGTTGGATCTTCAGTGATGTTTTTTCCATGTTCTTATTATTCTGGAGAGCAGCTGGGGTGAGTACAGAGTGCTGTTGAGAAAATCTTGGCACCGGTTTCCTCCACAATGCAGTGTCACTCGCCAGCTGGGGTCTTATTTGGACTCTGAGGCCTGTTTTTCCATTCCGAGGCCTGGATTGGTAGTGCGGTTTGTACATTTGCATCAGTCATAACACATTATTGCGTCTGTGGTTTCTGCAAAAGGTCGTCCTCTTTAGATTTCGCAGAAGCGTTCGAATTGTACTAGGAAAGTTTCTAGCATTCAGAATCAGGTTGTGCACATGCACATCTTAGCTTGCCATTTAGATTATTAAAATCACCTGCAAGATGGTTGCCAGGTTTTTCTTTAGTAGATAAAGTTTTTTGTAACATGAAGGCAAGAAACAAATTGTAAAGTTATAAAGAAAAAATGGTGATAAAATGATATATGAATGAGAAGAGATAATTATCACGTTGAATTTTATTTAAATGCCTTCCAACATTTGACCATTTCTTTATGTATATTTATCGTAGCTATGAAATCATGAGCACTTCAAATCGAGGCCAAGAAATCGTAATGTGCGTGCAGGAAATAACTGCATTTACACATTTAATCTCTTATTTTAAGTTGTTGAATTAACAAAATAGGACCAGTAATTTTTGTTAACATGATCAGCTCTTCAGAAAAAAAGGTAAATTCTGAATTAAAAAATTACTCCTCAGTATGAGTGATGTCTCTAAATATGAAACACAATAGAATGTTTTAAATATTAACAAAAAAATAGCGTCATTTATATATTACTATCATCCAGGAATATCAGTCCCATGAGTGCATCAACAGCCAAAATATTAAAAAAAAACATTTCCGTTGATTTTCTTTACAATTGTCACCATGTCTTTCTCTGTCTCTCTTTCTCTCTCTCTCTCTCTCTCTCTCTCTCTCTCTCTCTCTCTCTCTCTCTCTCTTTCTCTATTCTGCTATGGTACTGAACCTGTTCTTTCTGGTCTCACTTTCCTTTGTCCCTCTTCCATATATGACTTTTTATCCTCTGGAGAGGGGAAGCATGCACACCAGTACCCATCACTCATTTCTAGTAGATAAGCAGTGCTCAGACTCTGAAAGCAGCTCTGTCCAAGACAAACAACCTTTTTTCCCGTTCACAATAACGAGGTCTGGGAAAACAGAGAGAGCAGCCATCTCATACTGTTCCCGAGCTTTGTGTTTTTGCAAAACGTCCCGCGGTAAATGAACATCGTAACAGCAACACCACTTACATATGCGCAGTAGCACAAGAAGAAACGCTGAGCGAGCATTTATAAATATATTTTACAGTCTGGAAAATTAGGGCAAAAAAATAAAGCAATTACATGATGCAAGCGAGACCTTGAAAGCATAAATGTTAAGCAGAATCATCCATAATAGTAACTGAATAATACAATCTAAAATTAATGAAGGTTTTAATACATAATCTTTCAATAACATTAGTTTTGTTGCATTATAAGTGCCCAGATATTTTTGCAAAGCTAATATAACTACAATAACTGAATTATTTACTAACAGGTACATAATCGGAGTAAAGACCTCTCTTGTACTTTTTAATTAGCTTTTAGATTAAACCTGTTATGATACATGACTTGGAAACGAAAAAAGGCAGCTCACCTGTGTTCTGAGCTGACGGCATCGTGAGAAAAAACTTTTTTTTTAAACGCACGACGATGCCAAAAGATAAACTCCAGAGAGAAATAGTTGTGAAAGGAAGGCGGAAGACAGTGAACAATGACTTTCTTGGTAGACTACTGTTTAGATACAAGCCGTTGTAACACGTTGAGTCTGGGTTAAGGGAGAGCTCGCTAACTCCAGTTGCAACAGAAATCATATAAGCACAGACAGGTTTCCAAAACTCATGCTATTTTATTTTTCTTGGCAACAGCGTTACGGGTTAGTCAAAGAAACTTAGAAATCAGCATCAGAAAATAATAAGGACATATTCCTCGGTCTTGCACACATGCAGTAATACCGGAAAATGCGGCGGCACACTATTTCCAAAAGAAGCCACAACATATTTTACCCGTTACACCGTGTAACAGACACTGTCTTTCGTTAAAACCTGTGTAAAGTTCATCAGTTTCAGTGTAGACACTGAAATTACGGAAATTACGGTCATCGTTATATATCTTTCTGATCACAGATGTATTGTTATTGAGCTAATACTCTAGAGGTTATTTAAAAATAGTTCTGAATGGAAAGCAAACCTCACTGTCAGTCATAACGTGATCTGACAATCCCATACACTTCTAATCGTGTGAAAGTTTTTTGTAGCGTTTTAATTAAATTGTGGTTGTTAAGAGTATTAATGTGTTACAATATAGGAGTAAGCATTTAGAAATCATTACTAACTTGTGATGTCTTCAAAGAACATTCATTAAGGTTAAATAAATTGAAATCTCTCAGAAAACTTGTGGCAAATTATAAAGATTTAGAGAACCTTTTTCTAACATTCTAGTAACATATAAATAGCTGCAGAAAGAATCTTGTGTTGATCTGAAGTTTGAGAGAACATTGCCCTAGCATTTGAAATCTCTTGGGAATTTTACACTAACCCGTGATGTTACAGAGAACTGTCCTCTCACATTTGAGGAAATTCAAATAAGTTGAAACCTTTCAAAAACCTTGTGGAAAACTATGCTGTTTCAGAGTATGCTCTCCTACCATTCTAGTAACATTTAAATCATTTGAAACCCCACAAAACCTTGCGGTAACCTGTGATGTTAGAGAGAACATTCCGGTAACGTTTAATTAATTTGACGGATCTTTCTGAAACCTTTTGGGAACTTGGGGAAAAAAAGACCAACAACAACAAAAAAAAGGTAACCAAATGCTAACATTCCTTATTTGTTGTGTGTTTCACAGATTTTTAGCATCACAAACAAGGTTGCCATGGCGACAGGGCTTTAATAATGCAGTAGGGCGCCTGGTATCATGGCGAACTCTTTCATATAAGGCTCAGGTGTGAGTGTAAGGAAGAGGATTTGACAGGAGGAGCGATATGTGAATTTCGTTTTTTGAAATATATAGCACGATATGCACGACTGATATATCAGGAATGAAATCTATGCAGCATAGGCTTTTTCTTCAAATGCAGTCACTCATCGATGCATGCACAAACCAAATGCTGATGTGGGTTTTTGCCACTGTAAGCCACAAATAGGAAAATAATCCAGTATACAGAGATTAAACAGACAAACATGATGAATTTTTCCTCTCAGTGGTCAGGTAAAGGGGCGTGGCCTGCCTGAGTGAGAGCCAAATGTTAAGAATTAAGCTTGAGATAGATATTCTCTAACTGAAAAACTTCACACAAATGCATACGGTCAGTCAAGTGCATGAAACACAGATGGCTAGTAGATGCCACGATTTTCTCTGATTGCTTCCAAACATCTGAAACGTGAATTTATAGCGAAGCGAATGAGCGTAGATGATGAGGAAGCGTCTAAACTCTGCACACGTGTGTGTGTATGTGTAGAAGCTTGATGGATGGAGACCGTCTGAATCAGCTGTTTTGCGAGAGCTATGGGAAATCACTTCAGCATGCCACGCTTCCCCCGGGTTGCTCGCCCCGACAGCTTGATTTATTTGGATAGAAACTGCATGTGATCGGTTCCTATGCCTTGACTCTTTCTCTTTCTTCGTGTCCCTCACACAGTGCTCCTGATTTTTCTGTGATTCCTTACACACTCCTTACTCGTTCAGGTTCAAAGGTTTTCTCTGAAACAAACTGCTTTTGGACCTGGGGATTTGTTTTCGGGTTATTTTATGTGTTATACCACGGTCACTGATTATGGGATTCTGATTGGCTGGGAGGAATGTGTGAGGTCAAAGTGTTGAACACAGAAGTAGTTGTAGTCAGATTTATCAACATTTTAAATGAACATGGTGAATTTGATAAATGGGTTGAGGCACAAGATTTATTTGCTGAACTGGGGATCAGCAAATAATATTTTGATATATAAAAAATAATCTTTTGGCATTTCTTTTTCTCTTTATGTGGTTTAAAGCAGCAGAATTCTAAATCTAACAATCCATAAAAAAATCTTCATCTTCTTCTTCTTCTTTCGGCTGCTCCCATTAGGGGTTGTTACAGCGGATCATCCGTTTCTATACCCCCCTGTCCTCTACATCTGCCTCTTTCAAACCAACTACCTGCATCTTCCCTCACCACATCTATAAACCGGTCCGTATAAAAAACTAATGAAAATGAAGTGTTCTTTGAATGCGTTCATTCAGTTTTGCACTGCAAAGATCATTGACACATTTGACTTCTCAATGCTGGTAACTCACGACGATATAAGCGAGATAATCCATCTCTAGCTAGCTGTACATTACACCATTTTAATGCATTTTGCTTCACATTTGACTATTATTCACCTCCGCCTCGTGCATTAAAATTGTGTAAAGATTACTTAGCCTTAATTTATTCTCTACTTATTCCACAGCGCTGTTGAACTCCAAACTGATTTATTATGAACAGCAGCTTTAACAGAAGTAGTAGTAAAAATTGCAATAGCAACTCTCTCACTTTGTCCTTCTGTCATTCTCTCTCAGGTGCTTTATTGGCATGACAAATGGTTTTACATTTGCATTGCCAAAGCTCTCTTCTCTCTCTCTCTTTCTCTCTCTCTCTCTCTTTCTCTGCCATCAGGGAGGATTACTGAATTGTGCTCAAACCATTGCATACAAAAACCAGCAAAATTATTTGCAGTTCCAACCACCTGCATTCGAGTTATTTTTGCCTGGATCTCCAGCTGCACCAGTTTCTTAGAGGCAGCAGTAAATCCTGATGTTCTATCCATCATGACATTAGAGAATTAAAAAACAATAAGTGCTGGAGGGAGAACTGAGAGCCCTGTGCACTAATGAACAGCTTTACTATTAACCTAATTCTTCCCTAATCGCACTTTTTCATTACCCAGAGTGCATCATCACCACCATTATAATCGGAATCATTGTCAGTCAGGAGCATCTGTTAGCAAACATGATGTGCATTTTTACTTCATTACAGCAAATGGGATCATACAAGAAATCATTTTGTAATGCTTTATTCAGTCATTTTTCACATACTATCTACAGACTATTCGTTTAAAATGCACCACTAAACCTTTTTTTTTTTTTTTCGGATAAATTCATTTTGTTCTTGTATATTTATGTATATTTTTAAATGATATCACAATATTCTACTGTTTTATTGTGTGTGTGTGTGTGTGTGTGTGTGTGTGTGTGTGTGTGTGTGTGTGTGTGTGTGTGTTTTCTGTTCATTATTTTGCTGTGGGAGGAGAAACTAAGGGAAAAGATTTCACTAATTAGCATTGATTAACTTACAAGCTTAGCTTTCTTACTAGATTAAATGTATTATTTATATATAATAATGTAATGTCTCTAATCTTAATGATCAGCAGCTCAACACAGAAATTATTATATATGGTTATTGTTACAGATTGAACCAATTACTGTCTGGATATTAATGTTCCTCATGCTAATACTGCCATAAACTCATGTAAAAGTTCAGAAGACGAGTTTGAAAAGCAGAAAAGTTGATTTGACGTTTTTATCCTAATGAAAAACTGTTCATGAAAGTTGCAGCCATAAACCAGTAAATCATTTCATATCAGTTTATACCTTTTAGATTGACTACAGTCCAAATCAGCCTTTATTGTTTTTAAGTTCAACATAAACACACCATTATCTGTACTTGTAGAGAACAATGTAGTGGCTCTTTAGTGTTTCAGTCTGTCCAGCTCTCTCAGCTTCTCATCTGTACAAAATCAATCTGATCAGCTTGAACAGCTTTCATGTTAATTCCAGCAGTGTTGTCGTCCTCGTCTTCACGTAGCTTTCTAACTAGTCGACATGATCCTGTGCAGAGCTGCATTCCATTTTGGGGCTTTGAGTTTAGCAACATGATAAACAAGGTTTTCAGTGTTATTCATTACGTTTAAGATCCTTGCCATGTATTTAAACATCTTAAGAACTTCTTTAGCTTTGATGTCAGAGTCACCCACTGGAATAACAGAAATCCATCACACAGCAACAGATTAGGTTCAGAATCATTTACAGATATCACCATACTGTGAACAGACTCAACTCAGTGTCAGATATATAAATATATATATATATATATATATATATATATATATATATATATATATATATATATATATACACACTTTGCTGGATCTACTCTAATCATCCAATCTTGCTTTTTGCAGGATTTTTATATATATATATATATATATATATATATATATATATATATATATATATATATATATATATATATATATATATAAACAATTTGTTTAAAGCCACAGTCTGGTTAATCACCATTAGGATTCATGAAGATGATTGGCAGGATCACATGGCCAGGCTGTAATGTGCAGCATGTGGTCTGAAGAGGTGGAAGGACATGTTTATTCCGTTTATTCAGAGTCCTGCTTTTGGTGCGAACATGACCAAATGTGCTGCTCCACTAAATCCGTCCTGATGGTGTTATTTATTTATTGATTGAAATTTATTTTAATTCCTTTTCTTAATGACGCTTTTTTCTGCTCATACTGATCTTCATTTTGCAGTTATTAAACAGACTTGTCATGCTCCAGCATCTTGGCTCGCTTTATTTCTTTCCATTAACACAAAATGCCTGGAATCCGATTAGGAGAAATTTTTGTGACAGTAAAACACAGATCTGCTAGATTTATTTCACATTTATATGAACGCAAGTCTGTTCCCATGTGCTTCTTTTTTTTTTTTTCTTTTTAAATTAGGAAGTCATAGAGAATGAGGTCATTCATTTAAATTAAGTTAAGAGCACAAAGCTGCTGCTTTTCGCTCAGAGACTGGAGAAAGCCATCCTCTTTTTACTTCACCAGGCCAAGCGCTACTTGTGTGATGACCGTCTTGTTTTGCATTTCAACAGGGGCAAGGAGACGCCTCTGCGAGAAGCACGGCCATGGAGGGCGACTGTCTCAGCTGCATCAAATACCTCATGTTCATCTTTAACTTCTTCATATTCGTAAGTATTTTTGATTTTTCTACTCTCACCTTGCCTCATTCTTCGTTTTAAATATGAACTATTTTTATGGTTCGTTCGAATCCGCTGTCAGAGAGGATCAGGATAAGGATTTAAACAGGGTTTATCACCTCCTCTTTTCTTAAGTGAAGTTAAGTTTTTTGGGGGTTTGGTTTGTTTGGCCAGCGGGTCTTGTTTTCTTAAAACCATATGAGGTTCAAAAGAGTCTGTAAAAAAAAAAAAAAGCCCAGAACAATCCGTGTTGCCACCTACAATAAACTTTAACTATATCATGAGGAAGCACATTCATCTTGTGCCAAAGAATTTTGGGTTTGGCCCACGAACTACAGTGCACTTCCTCTGCTCACGGCATTTTTTTTCCCTTGTTAGCAGTCTTGTGGAACTTACTTTTGCTACTCTTTAACGGCAGGAAGAAATGGAGGTGTTAAGTCATAACATGTGCACATAAAGGGGACTAATGGTTCTCTAATGCAAAATCATCCTGACCAAAAGCGATTCAAATGAATAAAGCTATCAAAGATGTCGCACCTAAACTGTTCTCACGTCCTTATGAACTTTAGGATACACCAATTTGTAATTTCAGCAGTGATTTAAAAAAGCAATTCCTACAATCTGTATGTGAACAATGCTAGCTTTATCGAGACCTTTTCAATCATTACTACATTTTCATGCAAGAATCAAAATAAGAATTGGGTGATATGACAAAAATATCATCACATCATCACTTTTGTACATATCATGACATATAATGGTTATTTCTTTATTTTTTTTATGTAGTTTTTTTATCGCAGCAGATCTATAGCATCCATTCAATACAAAATTTTAAACAAGTAATGCTAAAAACTATTTAATAAATACAAATTTACTATACCAACATTTTGAATAATCATTTATCACAATAAAGATATATTTTTATCGCCCAGCTCCAAATCATAGATGAATTCTTGATTCCGATTGGTCAGAAGGTGTTGCTCAGTTCTGTAATTTTCTTTATTGGTAATAGGAATAATAAATGTTTTTATAATGACAATTAGTTAACAGGGTTGTGTATGGCAATAAACAAATAAAAAAATGTAATTGTTGCTCTGGGAGGAGGCAAATATTATTTAAAACTTATGTAAGAAGTCTTAAGTGTCAGCAGTAAATCTATAATTTAATTTAATTTAATTAATCATCAGGACAAATAAAGACTCAGTGGTAAAGCAAGGAAGGAAAGTGGGATGAATTCTCTTTCCACTTTAACTAAGTGAGAACCGATTTCAGAGGTAAATGGATAAAGAAAGATGTTCTATTATTAAGTGTAATATATAATCTTGATGTGTGTGTTTGTGTCTGGAGTGTGTTAATGGAGATTTGTACTCATTCTGTCACAAGGACGTTAGTAAAATCAGGGACTGATGTAGGGCGAGGTGGCCTGGGGTGCAAGAGTTGAGGTCAGAGTTCTACAGCAGCATGCTGTGTCCCGATCAAACTTTGTTTGTTTACTGACTGTTGCATTTAATGTTGCATATAATTAATTTATTGTTTAGGTCAAGTTTGAGTTCAAAATGTACTTCGGATCAAATAATTTTTTGTAATAGCATGCAATTACCACCTTGCTGTTGGGAGCTTTATTCCAAATCATACTACCATTTCTCTGCTCCCACAGCTGGGTGGATCGTTTTTACTTGGAGTGGGAATCTGGGTGCTGGTGGATCCTACAGGTTTTAGGGAGATCGTAGCAGCCAATACTTTGCTCTTCACTGGAGTCTACGTTATCCTGGCCATGGGCTCCATGCTCTTCCTGCTCGGCTTCCTGGGCTGCTGTGGAGCCATACGGGAAAACAAGTGTCTTCTGTTGTTTGTGAGTAAATTTTATTAGTAGCGACTTTTAGCACAATTCATTTATATGGATTTGGTGAAAATATTTGGACACAAAAATATGAGATGTTACTTTTATTAAGTGGTAATGATAATATTTTTGTGCAGTTTTTCCTCCTCATTCTCATCATATTCCTGGCAGAGCTCGCTGCAGCCATTTTGGCCTTCATTTTCCGGGAGCATGTGAGTATATGTACTGCTACCATTCAGTTTATTTTATTGACACTGTTTTGTACCTGCTTGGACACTAATCATATTCCTGCATCATCAGCTCACCAGAGATTATTTCACCAAGGAGCTGAAAGCACATTATCAAGGCAGCAACAGCACTGATGTCTTTACTACCACGTGGAACACTATCATGTTTACGGTACGCAAGATATTCTGTGGCACGTGTTCTGTAATGTTGCGCATGCTGTGCTAACGCTGATGCTGTTGTGTCTCACGGTGCAGTTCGAATGCTGCGGTGTGAACAGTGCAGATGATTTCGATCAGCAGAGCCTCTTCAGACATCTGAACCCTGGCACAGCCTTTCCTGAGGTGTGCTGCCTGAGGAACGAGCAGCTGATAAACAGGGATGAGTGTCTCAGGGGCAACATGCCTTTCCGCATTAAGGTACTTTATAATCTGGTACAAACTAGGTCATTTTATTAGGAAGATTTAATTTGATCAAACAACTATATACATTTTGAATTCGTTGAATTCATTTAATTGAAAAATCCTCCCTCGGTGTAAATAATAGCTTTATACACTCTGGGCATCCAGACTATCCAAACACATAAATACTTTGCTAGGCTTTCTTAAAACTTGCCAAATGTGATCTTTGGACCTTGCGATCCAGTTCATCCCAGAGAAGTTAAATAGGATTTCGGTCCAGTGACTGAGCAGGCCATTCCATGATAGATCACAATCCAGTTGACTGTTTAGTATCTATATAATGCTTACAGGGCATATGTTTGGACATATGTTTCGGGTCAATGTCTTGTTTTATGGTTAAGTTGGCCCTAATTAGCCGTCCAGATGGAATTGCACGGCGTTGAAACATGGAATGGTTGGATCAGTATTCCTTCGCCTTGGACATTCACTGTTGAATTCTTGTGTGTTTTTGCCTTTTACCCAGCTTGTTGCATATAAACAAAAGAAAAAGCATTTGTCTCATAAAAAGACTGGGTGTTTCCAAATCTTTGACAGTTAGTAACAGTAACTCCACTTCATCACCAAGACGTTGATCATTATTTTCCTAAACAGCGAGTGTCATCGAGGTCACTGTATATTTTCTCTATTCTTTAACAGGGCTGCTATTCGGCCGTGGTTGATTACTTCGAGGCGTACATCTACATGGCCGGAGCTCTCGCTATCGTCGTCCTGACAATAGAGGTAACATTTGAAGAAGATTCTGATTTCATTCCAGAAAGACATTGTGCAGCTCCTGGTGCTGATGTAAACACACGAGGGTTATGCAGTTTATTGTGTCTCACTGCCACCTGGTGAACAAAATAGGAACAGGACAGTAATCTTAAAAAAAAAAATAATAATAATTATACTGTATATCACATAGACATACACTTTTAAATCATGTATTAAATAAACAGACACTATAATGCTGTTACAGTTCCAGCTAGATTTGCCAAATGAAAAGAAAATTCAAAACTAAGTTGAATGACTAATTTTCACACAGCTTTAATTCGTGTTCAACTAGATAGCTTATGCAGCTAATATGAGACTTACAACAAACAAAACACAACATAAATTTATAAAAAAAATTTTTTTGTATGAACATAAGCTTAAAACAAGATTTAACCTTCCTCCGCCTAGTCCCGAGGAAAAGAAAAGCTCATTAACTTGTCTATTTAAAAGCATGTTTTTTGTTATAGTGATTTTCCCCCTCTCTCCTCAGCTCTTCGCGATGGTGTTCGCCATGTGTTTGTTCCGAGGGATTCAGTAATCCATGTCATTCTACAGAAGGACAATTCAAAAGACAAATGGCTTAAAAAGAAAGCATGCTTGTGTATATACTTCGTCTGTCTGTTTCTGAGGTGCCCACGGTGACCAATTTGTACAGCTTCCCAGGAACGTCCCTGGTTTTGTGAAACGAAGGAGAGAAAAAAGAGCAGAAGTTTTCACTCCAGTGGTGACATTGTGTTGTGATTGAACACAGACGGAGGAAGAACTTGCACTGACGTCTGAATGGATATTTATAGAGAACAGTTCACGTTTGTACGGAATTAAATACGCGTTTTACCTTCTTCACCGCCGCTTCGTGCCACACTAAAACTCTCAGTGTGTGTGTGTGTGTGTGTGTGTGTGTGTGTGTGTGTGATCAGAAGCCTACATCTTCTATATCGTAAAGTGCTATGTATTGCAGTTGTGTATATTTCATGTGGTTTTAGTAATGTGTTGTATGCATTTGTACTTATATTCCTGATACCTGTTATATGTGACAACGATTGGTATTAAATGAAAAATGAAAGACGGTCTGATGGGTGCTTTAATCTCCATAAACATTATGCTTTTATTTCAGTGCTACTGAATTCTGGACTGTGAATGTAATACGGAGTTATAAATTACATGTTTATATTAATGTGCTATAAGAAGTTTTTAAAGAGATGGAAATTTTTTGTAAAATTTTTACATTCATTTCTCTAAATTAATTGGAGGCTTCTCCAGTGTCAGCACTTTGTCAGACAAGTCAGTTGAGGGAACGGCTGTTTATAGGTGCCATAATGCATACAAGAAGAAGCACTTCTTTTTTTAATGCAATGTGTAATTATAAATGGTTTAAAACTGTCATGTAGGTCCTCAATCTGTTAAAACTACAAGTGTGCAAGTTTCTGTAGTATAAGAGGAATAAAAGAGTTATGCTAAGAAGTGATTTCTTGAGTTATATTAACAGAAGTTATATAAACAATAACTTCCTCATACCACACTATTGTTGATCATTTTACAAGAACAGCACAACATTACTGTGATTACTGTAGATAAGTTAGAATAGATAAGTCTAATTGGTGTTGGGTTGTTTTTGTACATTTTCTCACACCACTCCATTGCGACACTTCCTCCTCTGGCTTACTGTAGCTGCCCGTCTCAGATTTAAAAGACTGAAGCTTGCTTACATACCAAAAAACTGAAAAAACAGCACACTTTACAGCATTTATCTCACCCTGCACTGCATTATGCTCCTTTCGATCCTTGATCACTGAGCGTCAGGCCCCACTGTCTCTCCGGGGGAAGACAGGGTTCAAGACTCCTCTGTTCTAGAACCTACCTGGTGGAAGAAATATCCACTTCATGTCCAAACAGCTGAGATACTCGCAGTTTTCAAACATTATCTAAAGTCTAATCTCTTTCAGCGCCTCTCCTATAGAGAAAACCTTGCCTTCTAACTAAATTCTCACTCAAAAAAATGGTATACTGGTGGCCAAAGATGGCAATAGTACACACATCCTTCACTCGAGTGGAAGTACATATAATTATGTTTTAAAAGATTCTGGTAAAAGTTAAATTACTATACTTTTTCACTCAAGTTAAAGTAAAGAAGTTTGGGCTCTGACATGTACTTAAGTAAAAAGTAGCCTTTACCACTACCTGATTTAGTGTCATGCTGGTAACTGGACCTCACATCATATTAATATATTAATACAAAAAAATAAAAATTTTGTTTTCTAATGATTGTATCCAGGCTGAACAACCACCATATAGAACACAAGCAGAGAAAAGATGATAATGATCAGGAATGTCTCTGTTCTCAGTCATGTTTACGTAGCTGACACCCTCTGACTCATCCATGTTAACCCAATACTTCTTGTTACCCTCTGTATTGCTCATTGTGAGCTTTACAAACTAGCCTACGTCTGTGGTGTTTGAGAGCCAGGAAATTATACATCAGTGGTAGATTAAAAAAGCCGCGCAATAACAAGAAATTGGTTGATGGTCTGAAAACGGTGCGCAGTGTGAAGAAAAAATATTGATCATATCACCAAATAGATTAAAACTAAAATAAACAAGTCTGGTTTGAAAATGTAAGAAGTGGTAAGCACAGATATTTGTGTAAAAAATTTAATGAGTAAAGTAAAAAGTTGTCTGAAAAATAAATGTGAAGTAAAGTGATGGCATACTTAAGTCTGTGTCCTAATGAACCAGTATATTTATTAATAGAGAATTCAAATGTCCTTGTAGATCCGGCCATTTGCCAAATGCCAAAATTATATATTATTTTATTCTTATCATTCTTGAATTAAAAGTGTCTTGAGATCGCTACTGAGCTAGCCTCTGAGCTAAACTCTTCAGATCAGTGGTCTGCAGAAGCTAAACCTACAACTGTGCACAAACAAAAAACTCACTCACATGCAGTAATCCTGATAAATGATTAAATGCTGTGTGTAAATATGAATACTGCAATCAAAGTTTTTGTTTGTGCACAGTTGTAGGTTTCGCTTATGTAGGCCACTGATCTTCACAATTGAGCTCAGGCAGAATAGTCTTTAATGTGTTTTTATTCACATTTAATCTTGGATGTGTTTATTTGAATTTAATTTAAACACAAAATGTATGACATGTATGACAAAGCACATTTTGTGAAACACCATGGATAGACACACATCTCTCCATAATCACAGATCTTTTCATAGTCAGACATCTAACCATAGTCACACTTCTGTCCACTGTCACACATCTGTCCATTGTCATACCTCTGTCCATAGTCACACATCTATCCATAGTCACACTTCTGTCCACTGTCACACATCTGTCCATTGTCACAAATCTATCCATAGTCACACTTCTGTCCACTGTCACACATCTGTCCATTGTCACACCTCTGTCCACTGTCACACATCTATTCCTAGTCACACTTCTATCCATATTCACTCACCTGTTCATAGTCACACATCTGGCTAGGCACACATCTGTCCATAGTCACAGATCTTCTATTATGGTCAGACATCTATCCATAGTCACACATTTGACTATTAACAGTCGCACATCTCTGTCTATAAGCTCGCAGTAATGGATCATATCGCATTGCCCTCTCCAATATGGCGGACACGTTAGCGTGTCCCGGTTAGCCTGCGATGCTAATCCACTGTTTACCTGATGCCTGTACGGCAGGAGGCGATACACTCGGAAAAACTCGGATATTTTCCCTTTTCTCGGCTCGACTTTCCACAGAACATTTACCCCGAAATGATAAATATATCAATATACGATATATAAGTCTTATACTAGCGGCTTCTATCTAAATAAATAAAAAGACAATGAATTAATTTTCCTACGACGTTTTTTTTTTAAAGCTGCGGTCACCAGACGAAGCTAAGGTAGGCTAAGCTAAGCTTTTTTTGTTAGCTAGCTAACAAGTTTATTAAATTGAGAATGTAATTAAAGTTAATGATTCGGTTAGTAGGTTATATTCAATAGTCAAACTATGAACTATTTAGAAAAATAACCACCAACCATTATAACTGTAATAAAGAAGGTCGAGTAGTTTGCATGCTAGCTAGCTAAAACACAAGAAATCAAAACCATGAGAAATGATTACAATAAGGGTAAATAAAATGGAATAAAATGGTGGGATGTGCTGTAGAGAATAGGAAGGATTCCTATTACTTGGGACTGCGGATATACATCCATAACTATGGAGTAGGGAATAGGATTATTGTAATGGAAAGAAGGGAATACAGGGAAGAGTGATGATGGTGCAGGGAATAAGGAAAAAAGAAAAGGAATAGGGAATACTGGTAGAGAATCAGAAAAGGGAGTAGGGACTACGGATTTGGATTAGTGAAATAAGAAGGGAATCTGGAGTTGGGAGTAGGGAACTAAAGTGGAATAAAAAAGGGGATTCGGGGCATATGGAGAAAGGAAGACTAGAAAGTAGGGAATACAGAATTGGGAATGAGAAACCTGGAATAGAGCTAGTAAACTGAGAAGGGTATTTGGGTGTGATATAAAGTAGGCAATACTGAGAACTGAATAGATATTACGAAATATAGAGAAGGGAATATAGACTAAGGAATATGGAGGAAGAACGTAGAAGGGGATGTAGGGAATAGGGAGGAAGGAACGTAGAAGGGGATGTAGGGAATATGGAGGAAGGAACGTAGAAGGGGATGTAGGGAATATGGAGAAAGGAATGTAGAAGAAAATGTAGGGAATATGGAGAAAGGAATGTAGAAGAAAATGTTGGGAATATGGAGAAAGGAATGTAGAAGGAAATGTAGGGAATATGGAGAAAGTAACGTAGAAGGGCATGTAGGGAATATGAAGTAGGGATTACAGAAATAAGAGAAAGTTCTTGTACATAAGCTTCTATGTGTGACACATCAGTGTGTGTGTGTGTGTGTGTGTGTGTGTGTGTGTGTGTGTTAGAGCTTTGTGTTCAGGATGTGTGCATCGGTGAAATACAGCTCTCGTGGTCCGGCTCTCATCCCTCGCATGAAGACCAAACACCGGATTTACTACATCACACTGTTCTCGGTGGTCCTGCTGGGTCTGATTGCCACCGGAATGTTCCAGTTTTGGCCCCATTCCATTGAGTCCTCAGCCGAGTGGACTCTGGACCGCCGCAGTGTGCACGATGCCCCTCTGGTCAAACTTCTTGCGTCCAGTCCCATTCCAGAGAGAGGAGATCTGAGCTGTCGCATGCATACCTGCTTTGATGTCTACCGCTGTGGCTACAATCCCAAAAACCGCATCAAGGTGAGTTGGGGAACGATCCAGAAACCTTCCTTCATCTGCTTCACAATGTCCTTACCATGTAGCTTTAGCATTAACAAAATATTTCAATAATTATTTACACATTTTAGTCATTCGATTAGAAAAATGTCACCTGACTGCTCTAAATGACGAAACTATAATTTTTACAGTATAAAATTCAAATACAATTTAAAGATAAAGAGAATTAAACTGAAATATCGTATTATTTTCTACTGTAAATAAGAATACGTTTATTTTAAATGCTTAAATAAATAGTCCTTATAAAATGTTTTCTTCATTTTTATTATTAAAAAATAAGCATTTTCTAAAATGAAGTTATTGTTATGAAATTGAACTTGTGTTGGTGTTGAAAATGTGTGTGTGTGTGTGTGTGTGTGTGTGTGTGTGTGTGTGTGTGTGTGTGTGTGCTGTATGGTTGCAGGTGTACATCTACCCCCTGCAGAGGTTTGTGGATGAGGTGGGAGTGCCGATCAGCAGTAACGGTCTGTCTCGTGAGTATAATGAGCTGCTGAGCGCCATCTCCGACAGCGACTTCTACACTGATGATGTGACTCGCGCGTGTCTCTTCATCCCCTCCATCGACGTGCTGAACCAGAACTCACTGCGTATCCGAGAAACTGCTCAGGCTCTCGCCATGTTACCCAGGTCAACTCCTTAAAACAACACACACACACACACACACACACACACACTCACACTCTCTCTCTCTCTCTCTCTCTCTCTCTCTCTCTCTCTCTCCTTTCTTGCTCTCACCCCCTCTCCTTTTCTCACTATCCATCTCTTGCTCTATTTCTCTCTCTCTCCTTTTCTCACTCTCCATCTCTTGCTCTATTTCTCTCTCTCTCTCTCTCTCTCTCTCTCTCTCTCTCCTTCTCTCTCTCTCTCCTTCTCTCTCTCTCTCTCTCTCTCTCACTTTCTCTCTCTTTCCTTTGCTCTCAATCCCCCCCTCTCTCTCTCCTTCTCTCTCTCTCTCTCTCCTTCTCTCTCTTATTTTCCCTCACTCTCCTCTAGCTCTAATCCCCACCTCTTTCTTTCTCTCTCTCTCCCCCCTCTCTCTCTCTCCTTCTCTCACTCTCCTTCTCTCTTTCTCATTCCCCCCCCCCCTCTCTCTCTCTCTCGCTCAGTTGGAAAGTGATACACATTGAATGATTATTAATATTTTGATACAACAGAATCCTAATTAATCCCAAACTTAAATTCTTTTAAATATTAGATTAAGGAGGTCTCACTCAGATACACACTTTATGTGTAATGTGCTGTAATTAAGTTTATATATTAGTAAATGCACAATAAAAATAGTAGTACTAAGGTGATGAGAATAAAGATGTTTTGGAGGTTTAGTAGTTCAGACAAGCAGGATTGTTTTTGCTGTTTTGGTGCGAGGAGTTCACACCCACAGTGAAACTAGTCATTCACCTGGAAGATCATGTATGTGGAAGAGGGCAGATAGTGGTTTCTTGTGAGTGTGTTTAAAAAAAGAGCTTCCTCATGTAAACATGATTTAATGTCGTATGTGTGTTTGTGCTTACAGGTGGGATAAGGGGATGAATCACTTGTTGTTCAACATGTTACCTGGAGGACCTCCAGACTACAACACGGGGCTGGATGTTCCTAGAGACAGGTGACTTTCTCAACACGGTGCCGGGTTTTGCAAATCATTTGTAGCATTAAAATGATTTATTATTAAAACATAGAATATATTATTTAGATATTTGTTTAGTTATTTCTTATGCTTTTCACTTGAATTTATATGTTCAGTCTCTGCATTGAAAATTTTTTGACGAATCCTAGACATGCAGAGTACATGCACTTAATGCGCTGATGATCATTAATGTACTACCTGCTGTGTTTGAGTTAAATACATTAGAAGTTTTAATTCTTCATTTCTGAATTAAAAGAGAAGGTGTGATTATAGCAGTTTCGGTCCACTAGAGGTCAGCAGCAACCCATTTCTGATCTGTCCTGAGTGGACTGTTTTACAGCTGTGTGTGTTAATGTAGTTTGTGTAAGTGCGTTTTGTTAAGTCTTAACGTAATTCTCTGACATGTTACAGTCACAAAAAAAAAAAAATATATATATATATATATATATATATATATATATATATATATATATATATATATATATATATATATGGCAGCTGGTTTTGTTGAGGTTACACACCAAATGGAGCACAGCTGGATGAAATACCCCACAGTTCCAGATAAGTATTTGCCATTTCGGGGGTTTTTGAGCACATAAAGCTTACCTTCTTCACTCTAAGACTAAGGAAGAGGCTGAGACCTGAGATATTACAATCATCTCTCTGACCCTCATTTACTAGTTTGGAATTGTACAGCATCAATCAAAAAACAAACCTGAGGCATATTTTCACATCTAAATTGGAAATATGCCTCAGGTTTGTTTTTTGATTGATGCTGTATATATATAATATATGATGCTGATATGATATGATGCTGATATGATGCTGTATTGATATGATGCTGTATAGCATTGATATGATGCTGTATATATAATATATATATATATATATATATATATATATATATATATATATATATATATATATATATATATACGGTTGTAAAATGCTTTAAAAAAACGGATTTGTTATAACTGTTAAAATCATATTTTAAGTATTTTAAAACTCTGCTTTAATGATTCATGTATTGGAAGGTGTCACTTGATATTTTCAATTTAGATGTGAAAATATGCCTCAGGTTTGTTTTTTGATTGATGCTGTACAATTCCAAACTAGTGAATGAGGGTCAGAGAGATGATTGTAATATCTCAGGTCTCAGCCTCTTCCTTAGTCTTAGAGTGAAGAAGGTAAACTTTATGTGCTCAAAAACCCTGAAATGGCAAATACTTATCTGGAACTGTGGGGTATTTCATCCAGCTGTGCTCCATTTGGTGTGTAACCTCAACAAAACCAGCTGCCATTGTGTGTGTCTTCGGATTTTGTTCGGCATCCTGATTTTCACAATAAGCAGCTTCTGTGAAAAAATAGAAAAATGATAGCTCACAGTGGAGACTCATTTGGTAGTCACCATAGTTTAATAATATTTAATAATGATCTATAGCTTTTCTCAGTAATTGTGTAAAAACGTAACTTTATTATGGGCAGAATGCCTAATGTTAATACAAAGCAAAGAATCCGAGACAGAGAAATATAAATAAATACATATGTTATATTTTGCACAGAGCTTTGCTAGCTGGGGGCGGTTTTTCGACATGGACATACAGACAAGGCTACGATGTCAGCATCCCAGTTTACAGCCTCCTGTCGGCTGAAGTCGACCTCCCTGAGAGACAGCCCGGGTCAGTTTCATTCTTATGCTTCTTATCAATCAAAAATAAATCAGTCAATTTTATTTGACATAAACAATGTGATTTTCAGCCCCAGGCGATACTTCATCCTGTCATCTCAAACCGCCATCCATCGGGAATATCGCACAGAGCTGGAGAGGCTGAAGGAGGAAAACGGACAGTCCATCCTCCTGCTGGACAAATGCAGTAACCTCTCTCAGGGTGTGGCCTCGGCTCGGAAACGCTGCTCCAAGGGTCAGACATACGACTACCCTCAGATCCTACAGGTAACTCGCCACCCTTGTCTTTGTTTTTTTTTTTTTTGTTTTTTTTTTTATGGATTCATCCCAGCTTGTTCCTTTTTTTTTTTAATTTAACTTTTTGAATGGACATATTCACAGATTTTTTGGGTATATTATTATTATTATTATTATTATTATTATTATTATTATTATTATTATTATTACTATTACAGTTACCAATCCATTCATTCACTCATTTATCATCTCTAATCATTTATTCATCTCATCTCATCATCTCTAATCTTCCAGAGTAAATACCAGAGGCTGGTTTATAATTATTATGTTAAAAATGCAGATTTTAATAAAAAAAAAAATATATAGGTACATTTTAAATTTAATAATTGAAAAGTTTTTTTAAATGTTTTGCATCTCAGCCTAATTATGCCTTCCCACAGACGTTTGTATATTTGATTGACGATTATATATTTTATTGTGTTTGGCTGTGTGTCTCACTTGGTAGCAGCACGCGCAAACGTTTTGTCTCTAAACTGCTCTTTGTTATCAATTGTCAGGAATCGTCATTCTGTGTGGTGTTACGTGGCGCTCGACTCGGTCAGGCCACTCTAAGTGACGTGCTGCAGGCCGGCTGCGTTCCCGTCATCATGGCCGATTCGTACATCTTGCCCTTCTCTGAGGTGCTGGACTGGAAGAGGTACATTATATTTATTATATATTCATTACATTGGAATTGTTTATTTTAATTTTATTTTAATAATTGTTTTATATTCACTCTATCTATCTATCTATCTATCTATCTATCTATCTATCTATCTATCTATCTATCTATCTATCCATCTATCCATCTATCTATCTATCTATCTATCTATCTCATGCGTATACAAGCAGTGTAATGGTACACAAAAACACGTTTCTTTAGTGTGTGTTTCTTTTTCATTTCCGTAAGGTTTGGGGGAAGAAATGCAAAATATTAAAAAGTGTTTGTTGTTTTTTATTAATTCAGTTTATTATTATTATTAACATTTGTGCACATCAACAGTTGAATTTTTTTTTACTATTTTAAATAAAATGTCTGCTTGGGTAAAATAATATATAAAATGATATTCATAATATTTTATAAAAATAAAATAGAGTAAAAGCAATTCACTTTTGTTATATTGATTAAATTGAGTAATCAATTAAATTTGCACAAAATATAATTTTAAATATTTTATAATATTTAATAAAAATAAAATAAATAAATCAAATGAATGCAAATGAATGGTAAAATGAAATAGTTTACATTTGTTACCATTTGGGTAATACAGGTGTGTGTGTGTGTGTGTGTGTGTGTGTGTGTGTGTGTGTGTGTGTGTGTGTGTGTGTGTGTGTGTGTGAGTTTTAAATTTAATATTGAATTTTAATATTGAAGATATAAGCTACTTAACTGTTTTGCTTATTTCAGCATAGTTTAACAAATGTCCTCATTAATTCTATTCTTCATTCATTCACTCTCTCGAAATGTGGAATTGTCAGGATTGTCTTCTTTTTTAAGAAATGTTTTAAACTGGACATAAAACACTAAAGAATACATAGTGCTAGCGTTAGCACTACGGTTTCTTCAACATTTTCATGCATGCGCAAAACAAATTCTATTTCCGGTGTGGAATGAGTAGCCATAGTGACACTGTGCTATTGCTGGTTTCTTTTTTAATCCCCTGGCATTGTTTTGTATGTTTTCAAGTTTAAAAAAGGAAAAAAAAGAAAAAAAAAATTATATATATATATATATATATATATATATATATATATATATATATATATATATATATATATAATCAATCGATTAAAATATTAAATGTGATTAATTGCATGATTGTCATGAGTTAACTTGTGATTAATTGCAACTCAGTCACACATTTCTATCTGTTCTAAATGTACCTCAAATTAATACTTTCCAAGTTTTTGATCAAGTTTGACTCTAATCAACTTGACCATGGACAAATATGGATGCTTTTTGCAATTGTATGTTTATTAGTGAAACCAAACTCAACATAGAGCATGAAGGCAAAATATTCTTGTAAATGTTTCAAAGTAAATATAGTGTTTTAAATGACCATTAGGACACCTAACAGAAGTTTTGCTGTTTTCACATTGACGGTTTTAATTCTTTTGTTATTTAAAAAATTGTAATGAATTTCTGCAGGTGTTTTTTTTTTTTTTTTTAATCTGAGAAAGAAGGTTATAATTAAATGTGTGCTGGGCTGAAGGTTTTTAATTTGCTGCATTAATTGTGCACTAATACATTTGGCTTTGGTAAAAGTAATTTGCGTTAACACGTTATTAACACGTTATTTTTACTTTTGCTATAAAAAAAATTTTGTTATAATCATTTCTTTGGCTTTTATGTTTTCAGAGCCTCAGTCGTCATTCCAGAGGAGAAGCTTCCGGAGATGTATACGATTTTGAAAAGTATTCCTCACAGACAGGTGGAGGAGATGCAGAGACAGGTAAGGAGGTGGATAAAGGATTATTGTTCAATGAATTGTTTCATTGAATGATCATTCATAAATAATTCAGGAGGGAAAGTATTTAGTGTCACATACAGAAACCAGCTTCTTATGCTAATTTTTATTTGACTGTTTAAAAGAATTTGAGTAATTCAGTTTATTTATATATATATATATATATATATATATATATATATATATATATATATATATATATATATATATATGTGTGTGTGTGTGTGTGTGTGTGATTAGAATTTTATCCACATAGGGAGAATTTAACATATAGTTTATCTTATATAATAATGTTATAAAGTTCTTAAATCATACAACAGCTTTAGTTTCTAGGTTTATATAATGTGTTCACTTCATTTCTGTAGTAAAAGCTTGCTCACAGTGGATACGGTGTTGATACAGCATTTTTTTTATGTTTTATATGTTGAACATGTCAGAGGTGAACCTTTAAGCCTTATGTTTTGAAGCAGGAACCACGCTTTATCACTGATTATATTCTTGGAGCAGCCGGACACACAGAGTGTGTGTGGATTTAATACATTTAAAAGCAGGTTTAGTCCACTGATATTGAATTCTTTAACATTTTAATTAATGCAGACTTTTAACACACAGAATAAAGTTCAACCAGGAGTTCATTCAGTTGTCTCAGATATGGTTTTACTAAACCCTGAGCCGTCATGTGAAGTTTAATACAGTGAGATGTTATGACCTCTGTTCCTTTACACTAACATTCCCGTCTGTGATTCTTCATAACCGAGTCTCCCTTGACGAAGTGTTGGGGGAAATAATTGCTGCAGACATGCTGAGGCCAAAAATAATATTAGTCTACTTTCCCCTCCCCCAATGCTGTACATGAAAATAATTTAAAATAATTTCGTAAAGCATATTACTACTACTGTATTTCATGCGATCTGAGTGACGATTAGTATAAACATATGTCCAGATGTGTGTGTGTGTGTGTGTGTGTGTGTGTGTGTGTGTGTGTGTGTGTGTGTATATATATATATATATATATACATACACACACACACACAGTGTGGTCTCGAGAATTATCCAAAGCCGCAAGGTTCGAACCTATATATATATATATATATATATATATATATATATATATATATATATATATATATATATATATATATATATATATATATATATATATATAAATAAATATAAATTACTTTTCCAAACATATCAAGAGTTTAAGCATACTTCCTGGTCTGTTGGAGTAGTGTTGACCTAGGATACAGGATACACTTATGTTTAAAGTTTAAAAGTCTTTTGATTTCAGATTGAATTGAAGGAAATAGGCAGAATAATACAAATAAAATAAAAAAAACTAATTTGCATTTAAACTTTTTAATGATTGCATATTTAATTTAATATCTAAATACCATAGAGATCTTAAAACTTCATAGAATTGTGCATGAGTTGAACATGGAAACATTGCTCATTACAATTTCTTTAAAAATACAACACCTATAATACTTAATGCCATTGTAAAAGAAAAAAAGCATTTTATGGATGCAAGATGCTGATTCTTATTTCACCAGCAGAGGGCACAAGCATTAATTCTTCCCCCATTATGTGTTCTGTCACTCAGTGTGTTTGTATGTATATATGTGTGTGTGCGCACGCATATATGCAACGCGCCCTTGTTAAGCATTGAGGTTGCATGTTTAATACAGCCCTCTTCAGCCAAAAAAATATTGCACCTTGGTGCAATATGCAGTTTATTTCCAGAACATCACCTCTGGATTTATTTTGTTTGTCATGAAATACACCCCCCCTTTTTTTTTTTTTTTTTTTTTTTTTAAGGAGGCGCTGTTGGTTTTTAGGTCAAACAATTTGTTAGCTACGTGTTAAAACAGCTGCTTCTCGGTTAACATCAGTTTTTTTCCTACAGACTGAGACCCCCCCCTAGGAGTGCTAAGACTTTTTCGATTAGATTAGAGTGCAGACAAGGCTCAGGAGGAACACAAAAGGGGTTTGGTTTGTTTGTTTATTTAATAGGTCAGTTGTTTGTTTTATGCCGTGTTAGTAACGAGGTGTTTGGGGTGTAGGACTGAATGTCTTTGTCCTAATGAGATTCCTCTTTTAAACATTATCAGGAGCGATAATAACAATAATAAGACAAGAATATTTGACATATTGAACGTTTTCCTTTTAGAGTTATTGAACGTAATACAGTAAATGCAATGCATTTATTGTTTTTATTCTTGTTACCTCGAGTGCTATGAATTCACATTTTTTCTTCCGCTGACACTTTTTCACAGTAATGATAATAGTCCGTCATAACCATCCATTATCTTCTTTCTCATGCAACCTCACCTCATAAAAATTCCTCCAGGAAATTAAAGGTGAGAAGAGTTTGAACTCTTAGAGCTCAATCTGTGCATGATTTCTTTTTTGTTTTTAATTGTTTTTTTCCCACTTTGCTGTCTTTCCCTCTTCGGACAGAAAGCTTTCATCACGGTATAATTTACAGGCATCCACACTTCCCATCAAACCCCACCCTCAGGATTGCAAAGTCTTTTTCTTGTCCATAAAAAGAAAAGCCGTTTTCGTGTCGTTGTATTGCTTTTCGGCGTTTAAGGGCTGAGAAGCTATAGGGGATGAGGACGGGATGGGACAGGGAGGGGGGAGAGAGAGACAGAGAGAGAGATATGGAAAGAGTGAGCTTGTAGTAATGCAGAGCTCTCTGCAGACCATATGACAACAAACACGGCTGTCAATAAAAGTGAAAACGTGCTGTACATTTGGAGGCAAGCTGCCGACAGAGCGAACAGAGAGACGAGATCGTTTTCTCAGAGTCTTGACTGCTTGTTTTTTTTTGTTCTCATGAGAGGAAGGAAGGAAATTGTATAAGTATAACCTCAAGCTACTGAAAGTTTTTATTCAGACTTTTTAAAACCGATATTTTCCTGGCTTTTTAAATGTAATTGTTTTTTTTATTTATATATTACTGGCTTTTTAAATGTAATTGTTTACTAAGATTTTTCTGTCACTGATTGATTTCTCAAGTGGCGTGAACTATAAATTACCCAGTAAGTGTTTATTGTTTAGAAGTGTGCAATTTGACAAAACATCACAAAAAGAAAAAAAAAGAGGAAGCATGATCAACAATTACACGTTTCCTAAACTGAGTAATTACTGGACAGATTTTGTTATCAAACACTGCTGTTGTAGTAAAATAATCAATTATTATTTTTTTATTATTATTATCAAACCATTCCTTTAACAACGCATGCACAAATGTTTTACTCCTCTAATACAACATACATTTACCAGTGAGTGCAGTCTTTTGCTGACTTGTTTATTTTTCTATTTTTGTTTTTCTATTTGTTATTGATCGTTTGTATTATTATTATTTAACATTATCGCAATCGTCATGTTAAGCAAAGACCTTTCTCCTTATAGAAAACTCCTAATTGGAAAGAAAATTGTAAGGATTTTTTTTCATGCTATAATTTTCTTGTCTATCATCCTCAGTCCTCATTAGGGGGCAGTTATAATAAAAAAAAATCTAAATTAGATGTCTCTAACACATACTTAGAAAGTGGACGGGGGGAAAAAAGACATGCGAGAATAATGTATTGCTTACCAATTTACCCTGAGGGTACAATCCTGTCACACTTGTGGCAGTTACGTTAATGCAGCATTACAGTAATTTATAGCACACAAGTGCTGGTGTTATAATGCTGAGTTTTGACAGCAGTAAAGTGACATGACCTTGGACCTCAAGCTCATGGTTTTTGGAGCTGCAGCGCCCGTTCCGCTTCAAGAAGGGAAAAAAGGTTGAAAGACCAATGGGCTGAAGAGCTCGTAATTATCCAGAGTGTTCCCTACAGTCATGTCAGCAGGTTTTAATGATGCCAAAATGCCTTTGAAAGTGTGGAGGAAGGTCAAGAAGGCACCAGGAGGATTCTGGGAGTGTGGAGGAAGACTGAGGAAACGTTGTAAAACTCGGAAAAGCCAGGCATTTCTGATACGGATATGTGCAATGGAGAGGTCATTCAGGGTGGGAAGTTCTCTGAAATAAACTCACCTGATGTCAACAAAGTGAATTTTTAAATCTAATTGGCCAGTATTTTCTGCAGTATTTTTTCATTATTCTTTGTATTATTTTTATTATAACAACTGCCTTGTACAGTATTTCTGGAATGATGGATTCTTATCAATGACATTGTATTTGTTAACATGGCTACTTATGTATTTATATTTTGTTAGACGATGTTAATTGAACATGTAATGAAGGAGTCTCCAGTGCAAATGCATTTGCACTTATATATAAAATGCATTTGCACTGTTTGAACACTAGAGGTCCCAATCCCCGTAACCCATACAGTGCATCTGGAAAGTATTCACTTCACTTTTTCCACATTTTGTTACGTTAAAGCCTTATTCCAAAATGGATTAAATACATTATAATATTATACCCCATAATGACAACGTAAAAAGAAGTTTGTTTGTAATCTTTGCAAATGTATTAAAAATTGAATAATGAAAAAAAATGACCTACAGCTTTTGCTCAATACTTTGTTGAAGCACCTTTGGCTCCAATTACCTCAAGTCTTTTTGAGTATGATGCTACATGCTTGGCACACCTATTTTTTGGCAGTTCCTCCCATTCTGCTATGCAGAACTTCTCAAGCTCCATCAGGTTGGATGGGGAGCATTCAGTGCACAGCCATTTTCAGATCTCTCCAGAGATGTTAAAGTCTGGGCTCTGGCAAAGCAAATCACTGACATTCACAGAGTTGTCTTATAGCCACTCCTATGTTATTTTAGCAGTGTGGTTAGAGTCATTGTCCTGTTGGAAGATTAACCGTCGCCCCAGTCTAAGGTCTGGAGCAGGTTTTCATCAAATATATCTCTGTATATATTGCTGCATTCATCTTTGTAACCTTAGAGCCTGACTAGTCTCCCAGTTCTGTCTGCTGAAAAACATCCCCACAGCATGATGCTGCCACCACCATGCTTTACTGTAGGGATAGTATTGGCCAGTTGATTAACAGTGCCTGGTTTCCTCCAGACATGTTGCTTGGCATTCAGGCCAAAGAGATCTTTGTTTCTGATGGTCTGAGAGACCTTCATGTGCCTTTTACTGAGGAGTGGCTTCCGTCTGGTACCCCTACCATACAGGCTTGATTGGTGGAGCGCTGCATAGATGGATGTTTTTATGGAAGGTTCTCCTCTCTTCACAAAGAAATGCTGGAGCTTTTCTGGAGCTGGAGCTTTCAGAGTGACCATCGGGTTCGTGGCCACCTCACTGTCAAAGGCCCTCCTCCCCGATCGCTCAGTTTGGCTGTTCAGCTCCGCTCTAGGAAGGGTCCTTGTGGTTCCAAACTTCTTCCATTTACGGATGATGGAGGCCATTGTGCTCATTGGGACCTTCAATGCTGCAGAAATTTTCCTGTACCCTTCCCCAGATCTGTGTCTTGATACAATCCTGTCTCAGAGGTCTACAGACAATTCCTAGGACTTCATGGCTTGGTTTGTGCTCTGACATGCTCTGTTAACTGTGGGATCTTATATAGACAGGTGTGTGCCTTTCCAAATTATGTCCAATCAACTGAATTTCTCACAGGTGGACTTCAATTCAGTTGTAGAAACATCTCAAGGATGATCACTGGAAACAGGATGCACCTGTGCTCAATTTTGTGTTTCATGGCAAAGGCTGTGAAAACTTATGTACATGTGATTTATTTATTTATTTATTTATTTTTTAATAAATTTGCAAAGATTTCATACAAACTTTTTTCACTCTGTCATGATGGGGTATTGTTTGTAGAATTTTGAGGAAAGTTAAGAATTTAATCCAGTTTGGAATAAGGCTGTAAAATAATAAAATGTGGAAAAATTGAAGCAAAGTTAAAGCATTTTGTGGAGAGTGTGTTTTTTTTACAGAGATAGAAATTATCAACACTTCTGGATCGTCATGACTGACATGTAGCATGTTATAAATTATTATATTCCTAAATAACTTTCAAATGATCTGCCATTTGATCTACTGCAGACCTCATTATTATTTCATAATATACATTTACCCTCTATAGATGTTTTAAATTTCTTTTTTGATTAGTTTTATTCAGACAAATAAAAAAAGCCCTGTTTGCAATTGTGGCAAAAGTACACACATCCTTCACTTAAGTAGATGTACAGTTAGTCATGTTTTAAAATACTCAGGTAAAAGTTGAAGTACTGACAATACTTTTTTACACAAGTTAAAGTGAAGTAGTTTGGGCTCTGACATGTAGCCTTTACTACTACCTGTTTTACTGTCACGCTGGTAACTGGACCTCCCATATTATATTAATAATAGAGCTGTCAATCAAATAAATATTTAATCGCAATGAAGCGAATGATTGTCATGAGTTAACTCACGATTAATCACAACCTAAACACACATTTGTTCTTAATGTACCTTAAATTAATACTTTGTTTTTAATACTCTAATCAACATGCGCATGGACAAATAATGTTAATTATTAGTGAAACCAAACTCTTGTTTCCACACGGACGGTTAATGAGGTGATACCGGAGAAACTGTACCTCTTCTTACTTAATACGGATTACAGAATCAGAGAACATTTGAAAGTATT
Source organism: Silurus meridionalis (assembly GCF_014805685.1). Lineage (NCBI taxonomy): Eukaryota > Metazoa > Chordata > Actinopteri > Siluriformes > Siluridae > Silurus > Silurus meridionalis. Next base: position 16,414,238 of record NC_060892.1, read on the forward strand.
TTGTTTAAGAGGTAGGTATTCACTGAGATTCAGGTTGTTTTATTTGTGTCTGTGAAGAGAGATGACGGAAACAACAGAGAGCGCCCCCTGTCTGTTTTCTTTATTTCATAAAAGATCAGAATTTTGTTGTTATTATGAGTTTGTCAAATCAGTAAAGGATCTACTTTGATTTGTAATGGTGTATTGCTCTTCTCTGTACAATCAAAAAAGAGTTATTTAAGTTCGTTTTGCCGTAATGCCACAAAATGCGCCGGTGCGATTGTCGCCCAGGAGGGTAAATTGTCGGGTGTGTGCATAATGCCGGTTTTTGGTGCTTATTCCGAGACTTGCCTAATTAATATATTATTACAAAACAAATTTTTTATTTTGTTATCTAATGAATGTATCCAGGCTGAACATCCACCAAGAACACAAGCAGTGAAAAGATGATGATGGATCAGAAATGTGTCTGTTCTCAGTCATGTTTACATCACTGACTCCCTCTGTCTCATCCACGTTACACGTTAGACTTCTTGTTGCCTTCTGCCTGCTCATTGTTAACTTCGTAAACTAGCCTAAATATGTGGTGTGTGAGAGCCAGGAAATGATACACCAGCGGTAGATTGAAAGTAAACGCACAAAAACAGGAAATATGTTGATGGGCTGAAAACGGTGTGTAATTAGATCAAATAGATTAAAACTAAAGTAACGAGGCTGGTAGGAAAATGTAAGGAGTAGAAAGTTACAGATATTTGTGTAAAAATGTAATGCGTGAAAGTAAAATGTACAGTACTGATACCAGAAAAATGTACTTAAGTACAGTAACGAAGTATTTGTACTTCATTACTTCCCTCCTCTGGTTCTAAATTTATATTTAACAATTTATTTTTATTTTAGCAAATCGTTTTTCGTTACATTCCTTAGTCTGCAGCCTTTATCTGTTCCGAATGATGTCATTAAACATATCATTTTGTTGATTTTCAGGCTCGCTGGTTCTGGGATGCATACTTCAGCTCAATGAAGGACATCGGTTTGACCACACTGCAGATCATCAATGACCGCATTTACCCGTATGCAGCGCGCACGTATGAGCAGTGGAACAACCCTCCAGTCGTGGTGAGTGAATTAGTAAATGCAAATGGGAGGGAAAATGACTAAAATAGAGATTAAAACTAAATAGAAAACATTATTTATAAAGATAATTAAAGTGAAGACATTTGGAACAATATAAATTGTTTTTAAATCTGGGAAGTTTATACTCAAACTCAAAGTTTATACACCTTGTGTGTCAGATTTTGGTCTGTACTGTATATTTATTATATATACAGTACAGACCAAAAGTTTATATATATTATATATACAGTACAGACCAAAAGTTTGGACACACCTGCTCATTCAAAGAGTTTTCTTTTCATGACTATGAAAATTGTAGATTCACACTGAAGGCATCAAAACTATGTGGAATTATATACATTACAAAAAAGTGAACTGAAAATATGTCATATTTAAGGTTCTTCAAAGTAGGCATCAAGAGAATGCCAAGAGTGTGCAAAGCAGTAATCTAAGCAAAAGGTGGCTACTTTGAAGAACCTAGAATATGACATATTTTCAGTTGTTTCACACTTTTTTGTTATGTATATAATTCCACATAGTTTTGATGCCTTTAGTGTGACTCTACAATTTGCATAGTCATGAAAATAAAGAAAACTCTTTGAATGAGAAGGTGTGTCCAAACTTTTGGTCTGTACTGTAAGTATAGAAGTCATAGGAATATAAAAATGTAAAAGTCTTCAGGGGTTCAGGGTTCATTTAAATACACTATTAGTGAATAATTAGTGAAATTTCAACTAAATGGAATTTCATAAGGTAAAAATAAGTTTATTTATTTCATTGAAGTAAAAAGATACAAATGAACAAAAAAAAGAATCTAAGAAAAAGAAGACTTAAAAAAAACAAAACTATATTTATTTGCTGTAAATTTTATACTTTAAATGTTGAATTCCTGCAGAGAAATATCTAGAAGGATTTAACAGTGGTGGTGAGCAGTGTGTGAGAGTCTGGTGTTTTTATCTCAAAAGTAAAAGAAAAGCTGCAACATAAATAAGATTCAGAACTTCATTTCTTTTTTTGTTTTTTGTTGAGACCGACATTGGTTTAGGAAAATAAGCTATAAGCAGGTGGTGTGATCAAGCAGAGTAACTTTTACAACCTTAAAGTTGATTAAGATAAAAAACAAACAAATAAAAGAACGTAATTTAACGTCTGTGTTTCGCGAGTTACTGTCTTTGCTTATGTTATAGCAGCTATAAACATTCGTTCCATCACTATCCTATATTTTTTCCTCAATCTGGAAAGAAATGCTTTTACAGCAATGTTTTTTTTTTTTTACACGGTGTACCTGCCCTGCGAATGGAAACTACGATAGAAACGATATGTTAGTAGAAGGGCAGAAACCAGAGCTCACTTATGCTGTGGAGCAAAATATAAATTCTGCATGTTGTTTTTTCTCTGAGCTTCAGGTAAATGTGAGGTCATGTGATACAACTTGTCTGTTTTCTTTGGTCATGGTAAATAAGAAGGAATCACAACTTCCTTTTTTAGCTTTTAAGAATTCACAAATGATCTCAAGATTTAGTGTTTTGTTCTGCTTGTTAGATGTTTCACTTGACTTCATCGCTTGGTGTTGTGTCTCAGGGTGCCGTTATCAGGCATCGGTCATTGTTACTCTAAAACTATGAAAATATCAGGAGAGGTCAATTGCACCATGTTTCTGTCTTCTAAACATTCCAGCATTACAGGAGAGATAAAATACTTTCTCAGCCGAATCGTACAACACTATTGAAACCGAGCACAAAATAAATCAAGCTTTTTTCTTTTTTCCTTCTGCCGGTCTGTATCCACCAGAACATAATTGAAAACACATTTCTCGAACTCCTCGGGTGTTTTTTGAGATGCTGTCAAGGCCGCCTTTTGTGTTGCAGCTCTGAAGGGACTCAGACACGAGTCAGATCAATGCAGGAAGAGTCAGGTCCATACATCACTGTTTCCTTACATTTTGTTTTTTCAGAAATGTATTTTAGGTTCCATTTGAATGTTGTCTTGATTTAGCTCTTAAAAGCATTTTTTAATTTAAAATTTGTATTGAATGCTAAGCTAGTTGCAATTCAGTTGGCTATTTTTTCCTCCCCCTTTGGTTAACATAGGACAGGACATCACATCAATTTATGTCAGATATAATATTTGTTTGTTTGTTTTCTCTTGACCTTCAGGGGGTGAAAAGGCAACCTGTTTAGTCAGGAGGTGAAAAAGCAACCCAATTGGTCAGGGGGTAAAAAAAAAACTTAACCTGGTTGGACAGGAGGTGAAAGGAAACCCTAATGGGTTAGTTAGTGAAAGGGCAACCTGATTGGTCAGAAGGTGAAATAGCAACCTGACTGGTTAGTAGTCAAAGAGCAACCTGATTGGTTAGAAGGTTTAAAAAAAAAAGAAGCAACCTGACTGGTCAGGATGAAAAAGTATTTGGAAAAACAGAAATGCAGATATAGTATAAATGTAGCTAAACGAGTTAAATAGTCTGTAGCTTGGAATATTTTAAAACCTGTAAGTTTTTTCATAGAAACCACTTTTTTTTTAAATCACGTTTCGGATCCAAACTCTAAGCGGTCAGCGTGGACAGCAGCACGAAGGTGGCCGTTTCATGTTCCTAACTCTTTGTGATCGAACAAACGTTCACGCTTTCATCTGGCTTCCATTTTTGCCTAATCCCGAAGCAGCACTCGCGTGATTCCAGCTGCAGGACACGCCAAAGCTTCCTCAGCCCACATGAAAGAGCCTGCAATCCCTCACCATCACTCTGATCCGCTGGTACCTCCTCTAACGATCTCTTCAAGAGTATACGATCATTACAACCAATTCGTACTCTAGTATACCTTTGTACTATAAATGATAATTGCCAAAGATTTGTTTTCAAAAAGAGGCAACAAACAAGGTGATTTTACGATTAGTTAAGTTCTACGTTAATTTATGTTATCTAAGCAAAATAAGTATGTATTATGCAAGTGTGAATGAGCAAGCAAACGATATTAACGAAAGTAACAAAGTAAGAAAGCAAGTAAATAAGTGCATATGTAAATAAGTGCACTTATGCATTTATGCCATTTGGCACACACCCTTATCCAGAGTAATTACAACTGAGCAGGGGAGGGTTAAGGGCCTTGCTCAAGGGCCCAACAGTGGCAGCTTGGTGGTGGTGACCTTCTGATCCAAAGTCCAATAACCAATGCCTTAACCGATGAGATACCACCTCCCAGTAGCATTAATAATAACCAAAAATGTATGTAGTATTTTTTTCTTAATGGTGCGAAGAAGTTATTCTGTACGATTAAGGTTTTTTTTTGTTTGTCATCTATAGGATAAAAAAATGTGGTCTGTGTTATGGTTGACATTTTGATAAAAAAAAAAAAATTAAATAAATTCCAGACACACTCCAAATTTGCAGGTGAACATCAGATATTTCCTCACAAAGCACTTTTTATGAATCTCGTATTCCTCTTGTTTATTTTTCTTATTTTTTAGGCACAACCCAAACCACACTGGAGCCTGCTCAATTAAACCCAAGCACTTTCAGGTTCCAGGTCGAACACTCACGCACCGCTTTACCACTTAGATATCACAGTGGTGCTTCAGTTATTTCCCTCTCGGCTCGTGTGTTCGTGTCAGACACTTCAAAGAAATTCCTGTCGCCTAAAACGCTTCGTTTTTATTAGTAGGACGGTTGACTGGTGTCGAGCGAAAGATGACTGTTTCTGTGGTGGCAGACAGTGAAGGATGCACTGAGTTGGTTAACCACCGCCTGTCGCGTGTGTGTTGTGAGCACCTGTAGGAGGAGGAGCCTTGTGTTAGAGTTCATGAGAAATATATAGAGCGTAGCGTCTCTGTGCAGTCTTTGAACCTTTTATTAATGACGCTGTACACTCTCATGTGCAGTCTATATGCACATTATTAGAAATATTCTGCTTGATGTTGAATTTTCTATAACTACAGCTCTGACAGAGGTGCAGCAGCCATTCATTAATGCACTTCTTTTAATGCTTTGGTGTTTCTGTAGTCATAGGAATGTATGGAGAAAGTCTCCAGTGTCAGCATTTGTAATAGTCCGTGGTAAAGCTTTAACTCAGGATTTGTAATTATAATATAAGTACAGTTGTTTTTGGAAAGGCCTCTGGTATACGAAGAATAAAACCCTCACAGACTTTATGGAAAAATGATAACCTTTAGGGTGTGAACAGACACTTCATCACAGATGTTTGTTTTCAGACTAGTAAAGCACAGATGCTTTGATTCAGAATATCCTGATTTGATTCTTGAATTAATTTGATTCAGTTCTCACATTGATTCGACTTGATGTTTCTTGATTCAAATTGATTGTGTTTCACAAGACCATGATTTGATTGTTGATTCGATGTTGATTTCCTGTATATTAAATACTTATGCACATTTAAAAAATGCTCGCACGTGTAAATGTCTAAGTGTTTAAAATACAAGTGAATCAAAATGGAACCCAGTAGCATACAAATTCATTATTTCTGTTAAGCACTGAATGATTTAATCAACAGCCTTTCTATTGTAACTTTGCTCTAGCTAAGTAACAGTGTGGCGATTATATTATATATTTATGTTAATCAGGTCCAGTTGTATCTGTTGTATTTTCGGCTGAATCTACAATTCTTAGTAACGAGTGGAATAAATAATAATTAAATAATTTATTTAAGCAGAATCCTGGAACAAGCGCAAAAAGTACACATTAGTGCAAAACACAGATATATATAGCTTTTTTCTTAACATGAATGGTGCATTATTTATAAAGATTATTATGAAGCATTCACTGTATTGTCTGGCTTCAAATCTTGCAGAAAATCTTGCATATCTAGTATTTTCTAATACAAATTTATGAGAAACCAAATTATCTTAGCACTATTCCGATTATTATTTGTAAACATTTCTTTAAATTTCCAGCATGAAGAAATACCATGAATTGGAAATTTGAAAGTTTTAAATTGTTTGCTCGTTCTTCCTTCTCCTTAAAGAGGCCAGTAAAGAGCAGCGCTCGACATGACCGCTTCAGAGAGCTTCCAAGCAAGCACTTTGCAGTATTTACTTTACAGCGTCACTTGATCTCCACTCCAGTCTGTGCATCTTTGAGATTTTATGGGCTGTTTTTAAAGCAGGGCCAGGAAGAAGAGCCAAGCCTCACACTGGCAGCAGACAACCACTGACGCCTGCAATATCCCAGCACCCCTAGCTTCACCCAAGTCGTGCCAGGTCCCATGTGCACCCCCACTGCACCCACTCTGCAACAGTGCAGCCATAAAATTCACCTACCAGTAAAAACAGCCAAGACCTTAGGCATTCTAACAGTGTGGAGCCGAGTCATGCAAAGACAGCTCATCTGCATATGCAAATTAAATAATTTTGGGTTTTTTAGGGCTTCAATTTTACAGATATAATAAAAAAAGACATTTTTATTATTCCCAGCACCTTAAACATATAGGGTTATTTATTTTATACGTATTTAAATAAACAAACAAGTTAATTATCAACTAAGCAGGCAAGATAGGTAGGTAAAATAAGAAGGCAAACAAATAAGAGGAGTAAGTAAGTAAGAAAACCAGAGCATATGTAAACGAGTAATGCACATAAAGTAGTATGTAGGAAAGTGAACAAGTACATTCATAAACAAGTACATGATATTACAATAAACGTGTCTATAATTAAGTAAATACGCAAGTGGAGAAGTAAAGAAGTTTGCTTAAAATCAATTAAGTAAGAAATTAAGTAGGTAAGAAACAAACAGAATCAAATTTTACCAGATATATTGATCGAAATTCTCAATTCATTTTCTTCTGAAGCTTCATGCTTGGACACACTAAAGAATGTAGCACTTAAACAAACAGGGCATTAAACAGATTGGACTTTGATAGATGGGTGCTTTGTGAAGACTTTTTCCATGGCAGAAATACTTTACGGGGCAGCTTTTGGGCCAACATTGGGTGCATTTTCTCCTGATTACAGAGAGGACATTTTTGGCTTTCAAAGGCCAAGCTGGAGTTCTCTGCTCACTGGGAACACTGGTGCTTGAGAAGCTTTTTTTTTAATTTTTAAGGGAGAAGGTTTAGACAAAGGTCACAGTGCACTCCTCCGGCTGCTTATTACCTCAGGCTTAGTCTGCAGTGTGTGGGTTCGAAGCTCCTCACTGGTTTTAATGGTCTGTTCGGCATCCTCAGTGTGTGGTTTTCTGCATAATCTTTAGTTTTTCGCTTTCTTAATCTGTTTATATGTGGAGCACCGCAGTGCTGTATGAGTAAACAATAACATATTAGAATGTGTGTAAACTTATTGTTTGCAACTCCACCACCATCAGAGCTGGAAATGAATCAACACCTTCGTACCAAATATGTAAAATCACATTGTTTTAAAAAAAAAATAATAATAATAATCCTTTTTTTTGTCTTGAACAGAAGTGGTCCAGTGTGAATAGTCCACTCTTCCTCCCACTGATTCCTCCTCGCTCTCCTGGATTCACCGCCGTGGTTCTGACCTATGACCGCGTTGAGAGTCTCTTCAGGGTCATCACAGAGATCTCCAAAGTGCCTAGTCTGGCTAAGCTGCTGGTGGTCTGGAATAACCAGAACAAGATTCCACCTGAAGGTTTGAATCGATTTTACACTACATTTATTTATCAAGTTTAATAAGTACACAAACAGCTAGGTAAACAAGTAAATAGGTAGTCAACATAGGTGATCAACAATAAAGCAAGAAAGTGCATAGATAAGACAATAAGCATCATTAATAGAAAACAAGTTCAAGGGTGGGTAAATCATAGGTAAATTAGTATTTACTATTTAGTATTTATACAAGCAAGTATGTTTTAGGCAGGTGGGTAAATAAATAAGTTGGAAAGCATATAAAGTAGACCAATAGGTAAGCAAATATTTAAGTACCGTATTTTTCGGACTATAATTTTCCGCTACTTTTTTCCCCACGTTTTGAACCCCGTGGCTTAAACAACGAATCGGCTAATTTATGGATTTTTCCTGGGGTTTTTCCCGGTTTCACAAACTTCAACCCACATATACACATGTAGTCGGGTAAGTGAAGAAGCACGAAACAGTACACAAGAACCTATTTAGGTAAGCAAACAAGTAAATTATTAAGATAAATAACTAAACACAAATAGGTAAACAGGAAGGTGGGTAATCAGTTAGGTATGAAAACAAGTAAGCGAAAGGTAAGAAATATGTACATAAATAACCAAGTAATAGAAAGGTAAAGAGGCAAAAGAAAATAAGTAGGTAAGTAAGCAATTAAAAAACAAGTAAGCAAGTGCATCACCCTTTTTTTTTTTTTAAGGATTAGAAAAGAAATGAAAAGAACATTTATGTGACTTCTCTAGGGGAAAAAGGAAAAAAAATATATATTTTCATTACATATTTACTTCAAATGTAAAGTAAAAAAAAAAAAAAGCCATCTTTAAAAATAAAACAGGTAAGCATTATCATCAGTACACTTGTCATTCGAGCTTCTGGCTTTTTTCACCGCATTGTGCATCACGTACAAACTTTCTGTCCGGTTTTAATCTTTAACTACAAATAAGCCTGTGCTTGTAGACAAAGTTGTAACGTTGAGTAAAGGAATTGAATTTTGTAGCCTGAATTAAATCAGATTTTGTTATGTCGAGATTCAAAGCCACATGTCGAGCCAAAGCCAAACTGGTTTTCTGGCTCGTGCTTAGATTGTAAATGAGAAGCAACTATTTGGCCTATATTCTAGTGAATGTTTAGGAAAAAAGGCCAGTGGAAAATATTTGCTCTATTGAGGTCTTGTTCTTTTACTTTTGCATGTCTATAGACATATATAACTTTCTATTACTCATTAAATACAATTTTTAGTTTTTATTACACTTTACCCACTATTGGCAGTTAAATAAAGAAAAATAATTAAACAACTGCTACTTTAAATCCCAAAATCATTATATTGCTGCACTTCATTGTCCATTTTCAGATTGTAAGGCGGCTCTAAACGAGTGTTTCATTAAAGTCCTGCAAGACTACAAGTTACTGTATTTTAGACTGTTTTGATATCAAAGGATTTTTTTTGTTAGATCTGACTGTTAATTCCAGTCAAATAATTCAGTAATTTCTCAGCATGTATGTGTAATATGCCAAAATAATATATCTCAGTGTACTTAAAGACACCATACATCACAATATATAATATTGTTGAAGCAAATTTTTCTAATATATTTAGAAGGCTGAAATAGGTTCAGAATTTTTTTGTCCAGCATTTATAAAATGTAATTATTAAAATAAAAAATTGTACTAATATGATAAGCACTTTTTTTAATTAAGGAGATTGAAGGTGTGTGGTTCCAAGTGTTGAATTTGCATGTGGTCTCTTTTGACAGTGCATGACATTTATGAGGACAGTGTGACAGCAGTGAAGTGTGCAGTAGGAACGACAGACTGGTTCAAGGTGGAGGTTGGACTGCTTCAAGGATCTGGGCTCTGAGCCCTTTCCTGTTTGCAGTGGTGATGGACAGGTTGACGGAAGAATCAGATCAGACAGGAGTCTCCATTAACTATGATGTTTGAGGATGATATTGTGATTTGTGGTAGGAAGCAGGTTGAGAAGAGACAGGTAAATTGAGTAAAAGACAGGAGGTGGAGCTGGAGGTAGCAGAGCTGAGGACGAGATTTTCGTTGGGAGTGATGAGGATAGACAGGATTAGAAATTAGTTTATTAGAGGGACAGCGCATGTAGGACGTTTTGGAGACAAGGTGAGGGAGGCGAGATTGAGATGGTTTGGACATGTGCAGAGGAGGGACATGGGGTATATCAGTAGGAGAATGCTGAGGATGGAGCCACCAGGAAGGAAGAAAGGAGAAAGGCCAAGGAGGATGTTTATGGATGTGGTGAGGGAAGACATGGAGATGGATGATCTGCTGTGGCAACCCCTAATGGGAACCTCTCACTATTTGGTTTAAACGAATGTCGAGACAAGTGATGGAGGCAATTGTCAGGCAAAAATAGAAGAAAAAAAATATATATATATATATATATATATATATATATATATATATATATATATATATATATATATAAAAATCCAGACCTTTCAGAGAGAGAACACAAGCAAAATCTTTGGGCTAAATCAACAATTTGGCATGTCCCTAAAAATCAAGGAATTTACTGGCTCTCTGCAACACAAGACCTCTAAGAAAACGAAGGTGTTGTATTAAGTAAATTCTTTCTGTGGTGAAGAAAATCCCTTTCACAACATTTAGCAAAGTCAGGAACACTCAGGAGGGGTTAAGCATATCATTGTTGGAGTCTGCATGCAAAATACATTGAGGTTTGACTTGAAGATTCAAACTACCATAAAACTCGTGAACAGAAAAGCAAAATTTGATATTGTTAAAAACATTTAAAAAATCCTGGCCAGTTCTGGAACAAGATTATTTAAACAGATGAAACCAAAAATTTACATGTACCAAAATTATTTTAAAAGAGTATGGAGAAGAAAAGGAAAGGCTTATGATCCAAAGCACATCAATGATGATGTGACTGTTGAGTGAAGCATCTTGATGAATTCTGAAGTGCATAGAGCTAAGCTTTGTGCTTAGATTCAGTCAAATTCTGCAAATCTTCCAGTAAGATATAGATGAATAATGACCCAAGCCATACTTCTTATGGCAAAGAAATTAATGTTCTTCAATGGCCCTTTCAGACACCTGACATCAATCTATGTAAGAAATTAATTATGTTTTCCACATACATTTGAGTAATGTAATTATTTCGAGGAATACTTTGAAGTGGACTAATGGGTGAGTGTTGCCTTTGATTAGAGGCGTCAGTGGAGCCAAGCGGGGGCTTTGTGACCCATTACGACTAATAAGGACCTCTTTACAGGTCAAAGCTGAAATAAGAATGTATTTCTTTATTTTTCTTCTCTTCCATCTCCTCCCCCCATGGGTACTGTTAAATATCGTCTTTGTTAATGTGGAGCAATTTTTTAAGTGTAGGGTTTTCTATGTGGAACTTTATTAACAGAGGTGATGTGTGAGTAATGATTTTTCTTTTCTGGAAACTGAAGGCTTGTAACTGCATACAAAGCCGATTACAGTCTCCAAGAGCCATCTCAGAGAGCCTGGTTATTTTTCTAAATAATTCTGTGGACTCATAGAAATGATGTGTGAATCATTTTAGCATTCAGTTTATTCCCTGTACGTCTTTACCAGACGAGAATGTACACGAGTGGCTCTGTAAAAATCCCTATCAGTATGCTCTCAGAATTTAATTACACACTCCCACCATGTCCTCTCCCCCATATCATAGTAAAGCAGGACCTTCTCTGTATCTTTATTAGGTGACACGATACACACCGTCCATCTTACTCGTGCTGTGGCGCACTCCCAAGCTCTTACACAACTGAACATACTGTGGCTTGTCTTACTTGCCCTGCGAGGAATGTCATTGTGGTTGGATTCATACGTGCTTGTTGTGTTTAGACATTTCTCTTTGACCTCTCTATGACCATCTCTTATTTCTCAAATGTATTATATTAAACAGTTTTTTATTTGTTGGTTTTATTCCCCAACACAGAATCTCTGTGGCCCAAGATCGCAGTTCCTCTAAAGGTGGTGCGCACCAAAGAAAACAAACTCAGCAATCGCTTCTTTCCCTTCAATGAGATTGAGACGGAGGCGGTGCTGGCCATTGATGATGACATCATCATGCTGACCTCTGACGAGCTGCAGTTTGGATACGAGGTAACGAATTGTACTTCTCCTTTATTTAGAATTACATTTTTTAAATTTTGCATAGACACACACACACACCTTTTCACTCCATCTCTTGCGCTTATTACAAAGAAAACAAAGCATAGCCACTGCACTTTTTGATAAATGACCATTTTGATAAATCATTATCAGGTGGATTTGCATGTTAATATTTTTATGGTGAATCTAAAAGCACTGCTGTGACGATCCTTGCAAATGCTAACTCTAGTTGAATCAGCGCTTTGTGTTCATAAATAGGAATAGGTGGATCAAAGAGTGGGAAAAAAACCCCATAGAGATCTAATCTAATTTTACCTATTCTTAAACTGTCCTTAATGTACCTCTATTAGTGTTTATTTCAGAATCCTGACCTTTTTTCATGCTTTAAACTTTCTCTTAAATCATTCCTCAACTGGAAAGTTATTCCTTGAGATCTCTGGGAATTTAGTTGGGCTATGTGTAATACAATATTAAAGATTGGAAGTGATTCTCTATGAAAATTCAAAAATAGTTTGTTTTAGCATTCCTTTGTATGTCTTAGGTGTGGCGGGAATTCCCAGACAGGCTAGTAGGATATCCTGGCCGACTTCATTTATGGGACCATGAAATGGGGAAGTGGAAGTACGAGTCAGAGTGGACCAATGAGGTGTCCATGGTGCTGACCGGAGCTGCATTTTATCACAAGGTACTCAAACGCACCCTGTCTCCAAAAAATTGGGGTAAATTATTAGTACTCACATTACAGTGTACAGATAAATACAAAAATGTAACATATATATATATATATATATATATATATATATATATATATATATATATATATATATATATAAATCTTCACACAGTTAAGAATTCAAAACATAATTAACATGAAATCAGAGTCCAAATGTTGTGATTCATTATATAGCTTGTTCATATTGCAGACAGTTTGCATATTGCTGACAATATGCTCAAGACTCCCTCAGTGACCAGCTGAACATTCTAACAAAATAGACTTCATCAGGATGGGTTCATTTTTAAACCTGGTTCCATTAAAATTTGTTTGCTCATTAGAAATAAACTAAATTCAGGATATATTAGGATAAAGTATATATTATAATATACATGTTGCTTTTGCAGTACTTCAATTATCTGTACACATACAAGATGCCGGGAGACATTAAAAACTGGGTAGACGCTCATATGAACTGTGAGGATATCGCCATGAACTTCCTGGTGGCCAACATCACAGGGAAAGCTCCTATAAAGGTAAATAGATTTCATTCAATTCAGTCTTTTATTATTAAACTTGCATTGTTGAAGCACAATATATTTGCTATATTTCACGAGACTTGTACACTTCAACACATACTGACTTGTGCCGGGGATGGAAACACTGTTAATAGCAGCTAATATAATTGGGAAACATTTTGTACATATCCCACAAGCTTAAAAGTAGCAATAAATGGATAAGAAAGGTACGAGGTGTAGTGCTTACATCAGTAAGCTTTGTAATTTGGCAAATTGTTAAGGTGTAAGACACTCAGGGACACTCCTGCTGTTGTAGAAAAATAATCATTTAAGGGTGGAAGTCCAATCTGGTGTTCATTATTCACCAGTAACTGTAACACACACACACACACACACACACACACACACACACACACACACACACCCTTCTGATTCAAGTTGAAGAATGTTCAATACAAATACAGCAACGTATTATCTTATTTTTCTCCTTCTGTTTTCCTTCTTGTTATATCTTTTTTCCATCATCATCAACTTTTTTTCTTGTTCTTGTAATTAGTTTTATTTTATCATTGTAATCTTTTCTTATTATTAAAAGTCACAAAGCCTTTTATTACTATTAGTTTTATCAGCACGATGTCACACCTGGTTGATAAAAAAATATATATATATATATATATATATATATATATATATATATATATATATATATATATATATATATATATATATATATATATATATAATTGTTGAGCATGTCAGAACCTTTTGAAACATAATACGAAAGTAAAAAAATTTGATACGTAAGTTCAGTCTCAGGTGAAAAAACTGATTGGTCCTGCTTCCTGTGCAGGTGACGCCACGTAAGAAGTTCAAATGCCCTGAGTGCACGGCGATAGACGGTCTGTCGTTGGACCAGACACACATGGTGGAGAGGTAAAGTATAAACACTGTATAGGACAGAGCAGAACCCTGGGAGCTCTCAGAACCTGGCATGGCTTCCTCCTGCATCTGAAACACATTCTGTATTCTCTCTCTTTCTCCTCCCACCCAACAATAGTCTCATTGTGGTGCTTCACAGGAGACATGTGCATTTATCAGCCAAACACTGAGGAACCTCTCCATCCAATTTTAGGCTGTGTTTGCATGCCAAGCTTGAGTCTGATCAGCACCCCGACGCTCACGCTAAACCAGAGCTCAGAAAACATCGCCTTCCATTTTCCTAACCGCTTTACAAAAGAAAGAACCCACTTTAGCTGACAAACCATTACACAGACATGTATTAGGTTCTGTTTTAGTTCAAAAAAATAAACCAAAACCAGATAATCAAACACTCATTCTGTCACAACCTTTAAACATCCAACATAATGTGTTCTGTATGAGCTTAAAACCCCTAAATTATTTAGCATCTTCTTAAAGAGAGTAGCAAGAGAGCTAAATGTTAAACTCCTAACAGGCACTAGATACTACAGAGACAATAATGAACAATCATTTGTACCACATTTATCCAAGGACCTTCAGGTCTCCATCCATGAAATGATTGAGGGTTCTTAGAAACATTGTTGAGAGGAAAATATACACTCCATAAGTTAGTGATCTTATGTATATATATATATATATATATATATATATATATATATATATATATATATATATATATATATATATATATATAAAATGTTTATTTTTGTCCAAATTATTGTCTAAATAGTTGGCAACAAAAGAGATGCACTCTAAGCAGTACATTGTGTAACTCTGCAAAGCCACATTTCCTAGTCATCAACTTCATGTTTTTGTCTGCTTGAAAGGAGAAATAAAGAAATAAATTTGTGTTTCTTGTATTAGAGCAGTTAACATTTTTTTTGAGTACAGTTCTTTCATACTGAACACTGGATGTTCAACATGGCACCTCATGGCAAAGACTCTCTGAAGATTTGAGAATTAGAATTGTTGCTCTCCATGAAGAGGCCGAGGCTATAAGATGATCAGTATCACCCTGAAACTGAGTAACAGTGCAGTGGTCAGGGTCATACAGAGGTTTTCCAACACGGGTTCCACTCGGAACAGACATCGCAAGGGTCCATCAAAGAAGTTGAGTCCTTGTGCTGTGCGTCAGGTGCAGAATCTGACTTCAAAAAACAGACACGGGTGCTGCAGCATTGCTTTAGAGTTTGCAGAAGCGGAAGGTCCATTTGTCAGTGCTCAGAACATACACCACACACTGCAACAAGTCGGTCTGCATGCCTTCGTCCCAGAATGAAGTCTCTTCTGAAGCTGGCTCACAAGAAAGCCTGCAAAAAGTTTGCTGAAGACAACCTGTACAAGAGCATGAATTATTTGAACCATGTCCTGTGGTCTGATGAGATTCAGATAAACTTGTTTGGCTCAGATGATGGTGGTAGCATCATGGTCTGGGGCTGCATGAGTGCTACTCGTACTGGGGAGCTGCAGCTCATTGAAGGAAACATGTATTCCAACATGTGTTCCTGTGACGTTCTAAAGCAGAACATGATGCCCTCGCTTCAAACTCGAACGGCAGTTTTCCAACATAATAACGACTCCAAACACACCGCCAAGATGACAACTGCCTTGCTGAGGAAACTGTAGGTAAAGTTGATGAAGTATGTCTCCAGCCATAAGCCCTATTGAGCACCTGAAGGGCATCCTCAAGCGGAAGGTGGAGAAGCCCCATGTGTAGAACATCTAGCAGTTCTTTGATGTCATTATGAAATAGTGGATGAGGATCCCAGCAACAACCTGTGCATCTCTGGTCAGTTTTTACATGTTCACTTAGGGTGTACCTACATTTGTTGCCAGCTATTTAGACAATAATGGCTTTATAAAATAAACAAACAAATAATAAATAAATGTTATATATAATATATAATATAATAAAATGTATTTATTTATTTATTCATTTATTTATTTATTTTTAATTATTTTAATTACCAACATTTATAGAGATTCAGATAATGAAAAATGTGTTTTTCAGCTCATGAAGAATTGCAGATATGTAACTAGGTTAAGGAAGTTAATTGCACTCAGTGGCGTGCCACCTCTGCGTGAGTGATAGCTTTAGCACTTGAAAGTGAGCCGGTAGCTTGCGCTCCGCTCCAGGCCTGAACAAGTGCACGACCTTGGAAGTGAATAAAGAGTGTTACTAATAGAGTCTGGCTCCACAGACCATGCAGCCCTTTGACTGGAGGCACAGTGGAGATTGATGGGGTCTTTCTGGTCACGCTTTTCGCTCTGAACATGTTTCCTGCCATAAAAGCCAGGCTTTGCACCACTACAAAAAAATACCAGTGCTTTGTCGAACTGCAGTCTATGCTGGAACTAGTATTCTCTTCGTCACTCCCTCTTTGAATGTCTCATCATTTTGTAGTTTACAGTGGTGTGAAAAAGTGTTTGCCCCTTCCTAATTTCTTATTTTTTTGCATGTTTGTCACACTTTAATGTTTCAGCTCATCAAACTAATTTAAATATTAGTAAAAGATAACACAAGTGAACACAACATTCAGTTTTTAACTGAAGGTTTTTATTATTGAGGGAAAACAAAATCCGAAACTACCTGGCCCTGTGTGAAAAGGTTTTTGCCCCCTAAACCTAATAACTGGTTGGGCCACCCTTAGCAGCAACAACGAAAATCAAGCATTTGCGATAACTTGCAATAAGTCTGTTACAGCGCTTTGGAAGAATTTTGGTCACTTATCTATGCAGAATTGTTGTAATTCATCCACATTGGAGGGTTTTTGAGCATGAACCGCCTTTTTAAGGTCGTGCCACAGCATCTCAATAGGATTCAGGTCTGAACTTTGACTAGGCCGCTCCAAAGTCTTCATTTGGTTTTTCCTGCTGGTGTGTTTTGGATCATTGTCCTGCTGCAAAACCCAAGTTGGCTTCAGCTTGAGGTCACAAACAGATGGCCAGACATTCTCCTTCAGGATTTTTTGGTTAACAGCAGAAATAATGCTTTCATTTATCACAGCAAGTCTTCCAGCACTCGAAGCAGCAAAGCAGCCCCAGACCATCACACTACCACCATCATATTCTACTGTTGGTATAATGTTCTTTTTCTGAAATGCGCTGTTACTTTTACACCAGACATAATGGGGGACACACCCTCCAAAAAGTTAAACTTTGTCTCATCAGTACACAGAGTATTTTCCCAAAAGTCTTGGGTTCAAGATTTTTTCTGGAAAAACTGAGACAAGCCTTTATGTTCCTTTTTCTCAGCAGCGGTTTTCGTCTTGGAACTCTGCCATGCAGACCATTTTTGCAGAGTCTCTTTCTTATTGTGAAGTCATGAACACTGACCCTAACTGAGGCAAGTGAGGCCTGCAGTTCTTTGGATGTTGTTGTGGGGTCTTTTGTGACCTCTTGGATGAGTCGTCGCTGTGCTCTTGGGGTAATTTTGGATGGCTGGTCACTCCTGGGAAGGTTCTCCACTGTTCCATGGTTTTGCCATTTGTGAATAATGCCTCTCACTGTAGTTCACTGGAATCCCAAAGCTTTAGAAATGGCTTTATAACATTTTCCAGACTGGTAGATCTCAATTACTTTCTTTCTCATTTGTTTCTGGATTTCTTTGGATCCCTGCATGATGTCTAGCTTTTGAGGATCTTCACTTTGTCAGGCAGGTCCTATTTAAGAGATTTTTTGATTGCGAACAGGTGTGGCAGTAATCAGGCCAGGGTGTGGCGAGAGAAAATCAACTCTGGTGTGATGAACCACAGTTTTAACAGGGGGGCAAACACTTTTTTACACAGGCCATGTAGTTTTGGATTTTGTTTTTCCTTAATAATAAAATCCTTCATTTAAAAACTGCATGTTGTGTTCACTTGTGTTATCCTTTACTAATATTCAAATTAGTTTGATGATCTGAAACATTAAAGTGTGAAAACATGCAAAAAAATATTAGAAATTGGGAAGGGGCAAACACCTTTTCACACCACTGTACTTATGTAGAACCCTATTGCAAGATATTTAGGATGGGCAGAACCCATCCTAAATATCTAGGATGATTATTAAGGGTTCTTTCATTGTTATTTTAAATAAATAAAGCAGTCTTTAGCTTTTAATATAAGGTGTTCTGCAAATCTGTTTTGATAGGAAATGATTGTCTGCATAGGAATTTTAAGACACCAGGCTTAAGAGCTTCTGAATGAACATTTGAAACACTTAAACATCTTCTACCTGGTTGTGTGTGTGTTTGTAATTCAAGCTCTAGCCACTGAATACTCAGTAAACTCTTATTAAAAACGCGTTCTTTACAAGTTCTTTAAGGGTATGATGAATTATTTTTTGTTGAATAAAGTACAAAAAGGATTCTATACAGGCTTAAAGGGTACAGAAAGCTAAGAACCCTAATTATCTTATAACTTCTTTTGTAGGTTCTTTGTTTTGCTTGTGATCATTCTTCTGACATGCAGGCAGTCATAAATTCTCGTCACAAGTTTTTATTACATCCCGCAGAGGTCCGTTTAGATTTGAGTTGTCGACTAGCACTCGAGTCCTGCAGGGAAAATAAATATTTGATTTACTCTGACTTGGGATGATATTCTGTTGAGAGGAAGAAAATAAGTTTGTCTTTCTCAGAAACTTTGCGCAATTTTGTTCGCCTTAAATCTCGCTCTAATTCGAATCGACGTTTAGGTAAAAATGCGTATAACATCATTTTAGACAACTGCACACTAATTGATCAAATAAATAATAAAAATATACATCCTGTCTGTCAGGTAGAGGTTTATTTCAGAGGTGGTGGGGCAACCTGTAAGCATGTAAGTTCACTGGTGTTTATTCAGGTGGTGCAAATATCAAATAAAATTTAAATGATCAAAATGAAATTAAAAGAAAGTGTTATTCTTCTCGGAGCGCAATTAAATCTGCTTTTAAGAATATACAAATATGGCACAGGGGGCTAAGGGCAACTCTAAGCGTGATGCACCACCCCCATGCTTCACAGATCATAGCACTTTTGCAAGGAACTCAAGATATTTCAATGCAACTTGTAATGTCTCATTCTCATGCACCTGTTTAAAACAGAAAATCTTTATTTCCTTTTCTTGTAGGTCCGAGTGCATAAACAAATTTGCATCTGTATTCGGCACCATGCCTTTGAAAGTGGTGGAGCACCGTGCTGATCCTGTTTTATACAAGGATGACTTTCCGGAGAAGCTCAAGAGTTTTCCTAACATTGGAAGTTTATGACCGACCCCCTCCTTACATCTTCGTCTCGTACAAATCACGTCACAGACGCTCTAGGACTCATCGATTTTTGTTGAACTTTTCAAATTGAGAGCATTTCTTGTATGGTTGCTGACGGGGCGGGAAATGACGTGATGGAGGAAATCGCTGTGTTTCTACTTTGTTCTTTTTTCGAGATGGATCTTCAGGAAGGCAGAACCGATATCTGGAACGTCAAAGGGAGCATGATTGTGTCAGTCAATAACACTGAAAATTAGGGTCCACTGATCAGAAAGGTCGTGTTTGACCTTAATATAATGCACACAATTGTGGCATTTTATATGTTTTTATGAAAAAACAAGGATTGGATTTGAGAGTTTTGAAGTATTATCACGGATATTAAATGTCCTGGATCTCTCTGTGTTCCGGTTATATGTTTCTCATTCAGAATTACCCACATTTTAATGTGTTTTACTGTATTTAATGAATAATACTTACTGCTTTTCAATACAAACTGGGTTTTGAGGGTTCAGTATTAAATAGTTAGCTGAAGTTTGACTTTTTTTTATTTTATTTTTTTATTAAGATTCATTCAAACAGAATTATTTACTTCAGTTGGTACATAAATCATTTGAAAAAGCTAATGTTCATTGTTACAAATAGGTATTTGTTGCATTTTTCTGTTTCAGCTAGCTTTCTACATTTTTAGATTCAACGAAACATTAGATTCTAGTTAAATTAAATAATTAAGGATTTGCAACTTCCAAAATAACTACAAATGTTCTGTGTTCTCGGGAAACCCAAGTTTCTGCATAGAGCCAAGTTTTTCCAATAGTTCGTTGTTTCTAGAAGTTTGGAACTTTCGATTATTCAGCAAACCCTTAAAAACCCATCAAGAACCTTGTATTAACGTAGCTAAATGTTAAACTACCGACATCATCAAGATATTAAAAAGCTAATTCTAAGCAATCATTAAGGTTTACGGCTAATTTAAAACCATTAATGGGTTAAAATTCTACTTAGAACCCTATGGAAAAATGGTTTCCAACGAATTCTTAAAGAATTGTTTATTCTAGGAGTGTGGGTAACTGAATAAGTGTGCATTGCCAACTCCAAATTATTGCTCATTATTTTCTTCTTAGTATCAAGAACCTGTCAGCAGTTTAACAGTCAGTTTTTGGGTTGGAGAAAAGGTTCTTGAAGCTTCCAGCACTTTATTATTGTGGAAGTTGTAGTGTGTTGTAGGTTCCACACAGAACCTTAAAGAATTCTTCCCATGAGGAAAAGCTACAACTCTTAACGCATTTGAAAGTTTCTGCAGTGTGTAATACATGGCCAGGTTTCACCCATTTTAAAGAATAAAAGTACTTTTTCCCAAAACATCTTTGATAAATAAGGAAAACTCCGGCTGTCATTCCTGCATTGTGAAATCTGAGCATATTCCAGTCAAAAGTTGAGAAATTTCTAACTCACATACATACAATGAAACAACAACAATGCAGGTGCAAAGATCTAGAAACACTGGCCTTGTTTTTACTTAGCAGTTACATGTATAATAAAATATATATATATATATATATATATATATATATATATATATATATATATATATATATATATACACACGTATATACACGTATATACACGTATATACATTTATACATAAAGATGATTAAACCCTGTACTGTATTTAAAAAAAAAATGTATGGGGTTTTGGATTCAGTTATGTACAGTAAACAAAGAGTTACCAACATTTCAGGTTATTTGTAGCATTTTACTCTAAAACTTGTTCTTACAGCAACATCGAGCCTGAGGAATATACTTTTTTTTTTATATTAAAGCAGTGGTCAGAACAAAAATGAGTAAAACTCATCCTACAAAAAAAAAGGCAAATTCACAGAACAGGAATGAAGTGGTTTATTTCAATTCTTCTCGACTTCATCAAGATTTAGCTTCATTGTTGTTGATCGAATTGGAAATGTAGGTGAGATCAGCGACTAGTTGCTCTTTATTAAGGTGGAGGAGATGCTAAATATTAAGTAGCGCTCACATAGTACAAAGATTTTCATGTTAACTGTATTTGCACCTCTGTAAATATCACAATCTTTATTCAATAGTAGCATTTCACATTTATGCTTGTATTATATCAGTCTGTGAGAAGTTTTATAATTATTATTGTTATTTTTAAACACTGACTAGAATAAATATCGAGTCACTGCTTGTGTCTTGACTGACATTTCTAAATCTTTAAATTGCTTATGTGCAGTCTATGAACACTCATTTTCTACATCGTTTTTATTTACATTTTCTTTTTAATAATAAAAAAATAATCTTTTTTTTTGTTGTTTCAAGCAACAAATGTCATTTTCTAAAGCATGCCTAAGTGACATTGTGAAGTTAAAACTAAGCAGTGGTGTGTGTGTTGTGTGTTTTTATGGTTTCTGTTGTCTAGGGATGGAGCAGATGTCTGAGCTCTGTGAATGATTTAAGTGCAGGAGCCTGCATGTCTGAGATAAATGCATTTCATCTCTATGGGGAGTGAACTTGTGAAGAGAAATGTATTCCTGCTCTGCCTTTTCCCTGACAGAGAAAGAGAAAATCTGGTAAGGAGGAGGTTTCTGCAACGACTTGGGTATTGGAAATGTCAGCGAATGACCAATTACGTAGCGAGAGCCAGATTGTCTGCAGCTCTTTCTGCTTTATGAAGTGTCTGTTATTTAGTCCGAGTGAGCGTTTGTGGGAGTGTTGCAATTGCTTCATGGTTTTAAACGGGTCTGCTTTATGAGAAGTGTGTGTGTGTGTGTGAGAGAGAGAAAGAGAACGCACTAAGACAAGCACAGTAATTTACGTACAGTCATTGGTCATTGTTTCTATAGTAACAGCTCATTAACTAATAATAAGCCAATTCAATGTTGTTGATATTTTGTAAAATGATTATTTAACATTTAATGGAATGAGTCTCCAGTGTGAGCTAAAGTTGAGCATAATATCAGGAGAGATTTCAAATGAAAAGAGTGAGAGAGAGGTGAATTAACTACTGTTTATAGCGACTGTAACAGGCACTAATTAACAACTTTTTTTTGTTATAAACGGATAAAATAAACATTGTGATCAGTGGCAAATTGCTGAATAAATCACTTCAAAACAATTAAATTCCAACAGGTTCTAGGTAACAAATTACAAGGGTTTTAAAGTTGTTGGTTTTTTTTTAAGGAGTTATTGTACAAATTCAGGATTTAATCCTGTCTTAAAAGCTAAGAACCTAACAGGCCTCCATTAGAACCCATCAAGAACCTATTTGTACCCATGGTACAGTACTTTTGAGAAAGTACCAATGTTGTGCCACTTTAGATTATCAATTCTTATTTACACCACATGAGGAGTCCTATTTCTTTATAGCACTTTTATAACATCATGATGACGAGCACAACAAAAACATGTGTTAATGTTAACATTAAGTTTTTTATTGATCAGTATCTAAACGGAAAAAAAGAAAACACACGCACACACACACACACACACACACATTCAAAGCTTCAAAAAAACATCTTAAAACGAGTGGAGCTCTCTTCCCCTACATTGGTTAGAATGTGATGTTCTTTTCCTGTCGCTGGAAGACGGTCAAACCCACACAGCTGCTGTTGCTGCTGCTTCTTCTTCTTCTTCTCTCTGCTGGAACTCCATTAGTCCAATTTATTAGAGAATGGAAGAGGAATGGTGGTGCTTTGAGAATGCATGCGATGATTTCACAAGCCAAAATCTTAAAATAGTCTGAGTGGGAATTGTCCTGGGGCAAAAAAAAACAAAAAAACTAAACAAAAACGGCTTCACATAAAACCAGTGGGAGCCTTGGACGGGTTTTCAGAAACGATGTGATTTGTAGCTGAGTCATACTTCATTACGGTTGGGTAAGACAAGTTTGGGACAATGAGATGAGGGGAAAAAAAAATAAAAGTAATAATCAAGTAGACCAAAACGTCGGAGCTTGATTATAAACCGCTTATTAGTGATATCAAACCTGGGTCAGTTACTACAAACAAAATCTTTGTAAGTGCAATAACTTGCGTTGTAAATCTTACGCACACACAACATATATATATATATATAGAGAGAGAGAGAGAATATCGACAAGCTTGAAAGTAATTAATTAAAAATGCCATACATTTAGCTTAAAGCTTCGGGAGGAGAAAAAAATGCATCACACCAAGAAAAAAAAAAATCACATTTGAATCCTAAAATCCACAAAACACAAACCCCAACCTCGCACACATAATAATATTAAATTCCTTGCAAGGATAATTACAACAAATTAATTACATTTTCAATTTCTAAACAGCCAAAGAAAAAAGAGAAGAAAAAAACAAAAACATTGTACATGCCCGCACACAAAAAAGCATTATATTATTATTCTAGAACTTGGATATGCCTTCTTCAGTAGTATTAGAAGTGACAAGGGACGATGCAGAGATTCATATTTATTTATTCTTCTTTTTTATTTTTATTTAATTCTTACTTTATTTGTTTGCATAAATCATATTTACAAAGTGATCCGTTTGGGTTTAATGCTTAGTAGAACCTGCATTATTATTTTTTAAAGCTAAACTATCCCACAGCCATTTTAGTGACCTGAGTTTTCGTGGCTAAGCTAAGATAGCCACTTAAAGCCGGTTGTAAAATAATTCACCACCGAGAACCGACGTCTCAGTTCTGTCACAGAATCCTGATCCGCAGTTGTCCATGTGATAATTCAACAAAAACTTTCATGAATGTCCAAGAGCCGATGGTTTGAACCGTGAGAGAGGGAGTGGAGCCTGGTGCAGTGTGGGACTTTGTGTGAAAGAGGAGCCCTGACAGCTGAGCACGAGCACGAGCATGAGCGAGGCATGTTTGTTTTGCATTTACTCCGAGCACAGCTGTGTGGATCGTCCTTACTTAGAATGCTGGAACACGATATAGCCACAAACTAAATTAAACCAAGAGTGACAAAACAGGCGTTCTACATTGTACAGGAACGCATACAGGGACTAAGATAACTGTCAGCAACGTCTGTGTTATCGGGTTTTCCAGCAAAAACATGGCCTTCGAGTTTCTTGTACAACCCTAAAATGCTACCAAGTATCAAGAAGCTGAATTGTAAACGTCAGACCTGTGAATTCGTTTCTAGGTACCAAATAATACACAGAATAAAAGGATTTTTAAGGGTCATTAGATTATGGAACTCGGTCTGATCGGGGATAGTAACCCAAGAGTGACCAAACTGCTGTTGTACATGGGACAGGAACATGTACAGACATTGAGAAAAGTGCTGACCGACAGCAGCAATTATTTTGTTGGGTTTTAAAGCAATAAAGGCTTTAAAACTTCTAGGCTCTGTCTGGAACCTTTACAACAGAAGGGGTTCCATGCGCAAGAAGTACAACAAGCTGCTTTGTAAACTTCTGACAGGTTCTAGGTACAAATCAAAGAAAAAAATGGTTCCATAAAGATTGTTTGCATTGTTTGAAAATTACTGGTTCTTAGCTACGGATCTTTACAGTTCTTTTTTTTTTTTAGTACCAAGGAACAACTCGAATCTTACATCAGAGAACTGTTTCAAACCATTCAATACTCTCTTTACGTTTCAGAATGGATTCCAAAAATGAACCTTTCCGAATGCTCAAAAACTTTTCAGAACCTTTTTTTAAGTGCACAAAAATAACAAACTGCATCAGGTTATAGGTATTAAAAAAAATACTGAATAGGAAAACAGGTTGTTTAAAGTGGGCATTGGGTAATTTAAGGTTTTTCCACTAGAAATCACTTTTAAGAACCCATCCAGAAGCATTTTCTCTGAAACGGTACTACGGACAAAGCTAAATTTGATTAAAGATAAATCTGTACATGAAATTGAAAACCATGGCAGGTTATTTGTAGTGTTTTTTCCAGGCCCCAAACAGTACCTTACAGAAAGCTGAGAGCCCTTGAAAAAGCCATTTTCCTAAGAGGTTACCAAGTACCAAGCTGTACCATTTGTTTGCAAAATCATTAAACTTATCAAATCTACTATGAATTTTACTACATTTCTTATCATAATATGCAAAAATAAATAAAAATATGCAAGTAAAATATGCAACAATCACTGTAGCAAAAGCGATGATCCTCGTTTTCGAAACAATAAACCCATTAAGCAGCCAATCATGTGATTTCAATTTCAGTTATTTAGGTGACTGGATTGTGCAAGGTGGATTTTGAATAAGTTATATTTTTTAGGGCTTTTTCAAAAAACATTATTTGATGAATCTGCTTGAGTTTCAAGCATCTCATCATAATTCATCTTATCTTTTTTTCATTTCTGGCTGTAGTTAAAATGTTAACATTAATCATCAATGTAAAAATAAACATACACTATATGGACAAAAGTATTGGAACGTCTAGAATTTCCATTGGTTCCTCCCAAACAGCACAAAGTTGGATGGACACATTAGTATAGGATGTATATGGATGTGTGATCCAGCATGACAATGACCTTGTGCACAAAGCAAGCTTTATGAAGATATGTTTTGCATGGTTTGGAGTGGAAGATCTTGAGTGACCTGCTATAGAGCTTTGACCTCAACCCCTGGCATGAACCTCTGGCATGAACTGTAACACTGACTGCACCCCAGGCCTCCTCACTGTACATCAGTACCTGACTTTACTAATACCCTTGTGGCTGAATGAGCACAAATCTCCACAAACACACTCCTATATCCAGTGGAACATCTTCCCAGAAGAGTGGAGGTTATTATAACAGCACATGGGGACTAAATATGGAATGGGATGTTCACAATGCTCATATGATTTTTATAGTCAGGTCTTACCAAGCTTACTAAATTACTAAATTCAAGCTGATGTTTTATTTGAAGGTGAAGCTGAAAGTTGATCTTTTTTTTTTTTTTTAAGTATCTTCTACTTGATATTTTGACCTCAGGCGTGAGTGTCGATGTGTTAAACATCGGCACTATTTGCTCATCTCTATTTATGAACCCGATAAAACCTCTTTGCGTTTAGAAAACAGGGAATTGTCTAAAACCTCCCAGGAAGATGACATAAACGTGGTTCTCATTTACAAACTGGAAACGGTCTGTCTAAACATGTATCGGATTCCTCCCCAAATTTAAAACAGGTTTGTTTTTACCTGATCTATATCTGGAATCTGGAAGAAAGAAAGGAAATAAAAAAAAAAAAAAAAACATGAGACTAAAAAGCAAATAACAATGGAACGCCAAATGAATAGTAACTGTATGCTTTTAACTCAAGTAAAGTTTCCAGTAAAAAACACAAATCTCCAATATGAGATGGTGTAAAACTTGTGTGGAACACTGGACATTTCTCATTTTCAGAGGGACTGCCATAAAAAATATTGAAGTAAGGATCAAACTTGCCTCTGCTTTTAATGGTTTATAACCATCTCATTCAGACAGACTCCTTTTGGATAGTAGACACAGATGAGGCATCAGAGTTCTCGCTAAAATCAGCAAAAATCTCTTCTTTTTCAGTATTGTTTTTTTTCTATTTGGCATGGGTAAAGTTTTGTGTAGCATTATATATTGTTTCTGCTTAACATCCCAAACCACTGTTCATTCATGATTTAGCCATAAGTCTTGTCCTTGTATTCCCCCATAGCCCCTGCGATGATGTTTGACGTTTTTGTTCTTAAAGCATGTAGAAAACCCAGACTCAGCCCTCAGAGATGCACATTTTCACTTCAGGTGAAATATCCTAGTTTGGAAGAACTTAAATTGAGATGTCATATATTTCAACAAATCTATTAGAATGCTAATGTACAGCTTTAGTCTACTGTTAAAAACCTTCTCACTTGAGAGCTCCCGGAGTAGATAAATGGCTTTTAGCTCTTTTTTTTATTTTGGGTGACCAATTGCTAACTCAGGAGGTGAATACATTAGGGTTTTTTATTTTTTTTTTTTCCCAAAGACGCAACATGTTTTAAATATCAAAATATCATCTGAGACATGTATGGAAGACACTCCGAACACCTTTGAGCCTTTGGTCTAGGTGATGAAGGCTCACCTGTCAATTTTCCTACAGTGGGACTTTGCAAAATACCCATTATCCTGCAGTTACTGCAGTTTCCATAGCTCAGACATGTGGGCGGGGCAAAACAGCACAAAATAGTTTCTTGTTTCAGTAGGCTTGTGTAGTTTTTTCCAACGCTTCTTCGGAAAAATGTTTTTCAATTTATTTTAATATTTCCTTGATGTTACTTCCTTGTTACTTCTAGATCCTCTAAAATAACCCTGCGATTAAAGAAGTCGTCTGTGTATGATGCTGCTCACACTGGTAATCAGCACAATGGGGAAATAATCTATTAAAGTTTAAGTTATCGCCATAACAGTGTTCATATCTGCGATTTGATTTCGAAATCTCCTCACACTATCAAATCTTTATCATTAGCCATCTTTGGTCAGTCTGCTGCTGATGCTACAAATGCATCAAATGATGTGTCCTTAAAGCTCCGATGTCACTTTTTTTTTTGTGTGAAAGTCATAAAGTGTAAATCCGGTTTGCATCTACGGCTTCACGCATATTGTCTAGTTGCTCTTTGGGGTCGTCTGTGTCCAGGGTCACTCTCTCACCGTCACACACTGCATACCTACAGCGTTTCTGCTCTGCAGGACTCACTGTAATCAAGCAAATTTCAGTGCATTGTAGAATGACTTGCAAGTAAATTTGCCAAAATAGAAAGGAAAAAGTTACATCTGAGGCAGGTTCTTTTTGCTAAATATGTAGATTAAGTGTGTAAGTGATTATGATGATCATCAGTTTTTCACTTTTGGGAAAATAACTTTTCTCAGGCCTGTTTATGTTTCTGTATAATCACGCTATACAACTAGGACCTACAGGTTCATCTGATAAGTGCAGGAGTTGCTTTTAGTTTTATTTTGAAGTTTTAACCCAAGAGCTACAAATCCTCCTTTTTTTTTTGTAGATAGACAACTTACTTTGGGTAATTCTCATTGATCTCATATTATTCTTTCTTTCCTTCACAGGTTTTTTGTTATTAATAATAATAATGATAATATCAGTTTTCTGATCTCTGAGTCATCGTCTTTGTCTTTTGCCACACATGGCATGGTGGTTGCTCTGGTGTTCACCCACTCTCGTTGTTTTTTTGTTTTATTTGTCCTCTTCACCATCTCCTTTTTCCCACTGCGTTGTTAAAGAACACTACAAGCGGCCATGTCGCTGTGTCTCAGGGCGATCATGTGGCCCAGGAGATGGCTGCACTGTGCTCTTTGGCTTTCATGCGCAGAGAGGCAATGCTGGACGACTTCCGGTCAGGGTCCATGTTCAGATCGTATCCGTTGATGCCGGTGCTCATGCCTGGACTCCCAAACAGACTTCCCATGTGACTTTGTCCCATGTGACCTCCAGGACTGGGCACACCCAGGAAGTCAGACACTCCGCTCGCAGCGTGGGGATGAGGGGTCATGCAAGATGTCACCGAGTCACACGGAACGACACAGCCTGGCACTGGGGACGCTCCGCTGCTGCCCCCGATCCATGAGGGATTCTGGATCTGTCAATGCAAAGAAAACACATGACTCTTAGTTGTCTTATTACAACTCTGCAGTTATCAGGCGATTCATTCAGACACAGGATAAAAATAGAACAGGAGTGTTTTTTTGTTTTGTTTTTAAATGTCTTAAGGCACTTCTTTTCAAACCAGTAATATAATCTATACTAATTAATTTTGTAATAAAAAAAATTAAAAATGACCACAAAACACCCAGGGGACATTGCTGTACGTTAATTACTTAATTATGCAAATTACAAAATGCCCCCGGATCCTCCCACCGTCTGAAAACACTAACATTAGCTAAAATATCTAGCTCAAATGAGCAGTATTCCGGGCTTAGTCTTTATTTACAGCACACAGACCCTTCAAATAAAATGCTACCATGACAACCACCATCTCCTTCTGCCTAACGTTAGCTAATAAAGCCAGCTAGCTATCTGTGATTAATATGTTTTATGGAAAAGTACTGAAAATTTTCACATTTTAAAACTAAAAACATTCAATTTCTATATCACCAGATTCAGAATCCAAGAGGAGCATGTTGTTTACACCATGTTTGAGTTCAGCGGTCGGTTTGGACTCGTGCTGTGGACGGTGAGTCAACATCAGCTCATACAGCTTCACCATGAGGTTTTTGTATGAGAGTTGTTAAATCTGAATTTATGTAAAATTCATGTTTTAGGGGAAGTAACCTGCCAATGGGGGGCAGTATTAATCTGTGATAACGTGATTGCTAGAACTCTGCCAATGCTTTTTTTTTTTTTTTTTTTTTACTTTGCTAGCATGACCATCACTAGACTAGACTAGATTTGATGTTCTGTCTTTTATTTGATTCAAACATGAAACTGCATTTGAGTAAATCAAATATGAGTGCAATTTTCGACAGAACAGTCAGTTTAAAAAACTTATCTGCATCCAGTCTGAAGTCTCATCTCTCAAGTCCTAGAAGCTTTTTTTTTTTAAAGAGAGATTTATCAGGCACTTTGAGGTTCTCAGCCTCACTCAGAAGAGGAATGTCTGCCTGTGCTTCTCTTCAACACCTAGCGTGACTCTGTGTCTCTGTCTTTTCTGCTGAGAGGAGGAGCGTGGAGGGAAGTGAAAGGGCAGCGCTCTGAGTGTATGTGTATGTGTGTGTGTGAGTTGGGGGATCTGAGGGAGGGTTGTGGTGAAGAGAGAGAAAGAAAGAGAGAGAGAGAGAGATGAAAGCCCTCTCAGGGAGATGCCCCAGATGTGCATCGGGCTGCATTCCACAGCTGCAGGCCTGCTCCCTGAAGAGCCTCCTCTGTTCTCCCACTCTCCTGCAGATTCACAATAAATCCGAGGGAATCTCTCACTCTCGTATGAGGGCGTGTCTCGCTCCGTGCAGCCTCCGATCCTGACCTGACTCCCGGGACACAAGAAGCCTCTATTTTTTCTGCAGTCCCATGCGGTGTTTATTGCTGCTGTTATTATTTATTCTGTATTTATACGACAGCACTTAGTGAGTTGAGGATGAAATAATAGACTCTATGTAGAGAAAAATGATCAGTGACAGGGTGGTGCGATGAAGCAGAGCTACAGCTGTCATCCTACTGCAATCTGACAATGATAACAAATATAGTTACAATTGATGGTGCTCTGCAAATTGAGATCGTTCCTGTTCTCACTTATGTTACAGCATCTATAAACTTTTAACTCCATCATCACCCTCTGTATTTTCTCTCACATGAAGTTGATAAGACAGAAAAAATGCAGCTTGTTGCACAGATTAATGTGAAACTGTGTCAGAAAGATGCCAGAATACCGACAGCTTTACCTCTGACTGTTACAATGCACTGACCCTTGAGGCTTCATGAACATTAGAATACTGAAAACTACACCATATCAGTGATTACACACATCCCTGTAAATGAGCTGTTAATAAACAATGATATTAATGTATATAAACCTGTCATTTGTAGCCCTACTGTCAGAAATGCTGTTCTAGAAATGTAGAAAATTCTAGAAACCAGAATTCAACAGCAGGATACACTCTGTATTATTAATATAGCTGAACAATTAAAGGGTTAAAGGGGACAAATGTGAAATCACTGGCATGTTGCACAATAAAACGCTCTGGGATGTGTACTTCTATGTCGAGGCAGTTGTCCATACCTGAGCGTAGTTCTCTGGACGAGTGAGGAGCGGAAGTTCGTATGCAGTGGAGAAATGCGTTCGGACTTGCTGCATCTGTCCAAAACGTTCCCTCTTCCTCCACTTGGCCCTCCGGTTCTGGAACCATACCTGCAGGACACAGAGGGGTTTAAGAAACACTTTACACTGGTTTGTTGTTTACCACAACTCCCAACAAGAATTTGAACAAATTGAAATCAAAGTTTTTCTGGCAAGAGCCGGGAGGTTGCAAAACGCTCTGTCAGGAATTCCTCTCAGCTGCTGCAGAGCGCTGTATTATTTTTCAGCATCTCTTCCCTTCTTCTTGGAAGAATAGTTCAGTGAGACCTGCATGGTGTTTGATGTTGTGGGAGATGACGGATTGCGAAGGCCTCCTCTGAGGCTTTTTTTTCCCTCTATCAGAGCCGTCAGTAACAGCAGGAGGTAGAGAGGGGAGTGCAGGAACCCACTGGGGCCAGGGGTCTCAGAGAACCATATCACTCCTCCACCTTCTCTCGTGATAGATTGGAAGAATGTGTTAAAAAAAACAAAGTTTCAGTGATTTCACTCCGCAAAGATGAATAATAAATGCTTAGTGACATGAGGTGTATTTTTTCTGAGTATTACGATATGTCTGGTTTAAGTTGGTGGTGTTTGATTTTTTTCTTCTCGCTGTATATAGTATGAATGCAATGCATTATCAGGCTGATAACAAGATATCACACATATTGCTAAATGCTTTTAAAACCTTGATGTTGCAATTGATGTTTGTGTAGAATCGTCATTTTCATTCAACTTATTTTATTTTTTTTCAATTTCTTTCACTTTTTTTGCTCCAAATATCTGTAGATTTATTTAGATTGAAACTGGGAGTGGGTGTGGCCTAAATGAAATTTTTTTATTTATTTTTATTTCATTCTTTTTTTTTCTTTCTTTGTATCACAATCCTGAGTTTTCTTGAATCTCTGCCAGATGTCCAGTCAACCTTTGCGGTAATTCCCCCCAAAACCCCCACCACCACCCACCCAAAAAAATTTACATTTTGTCATGCAGTCCATGTATTGTACTACTGTGAGGATCATCATGTATTTTTGTCACATCATCTACGCATTTTACAGACATCACTTTTATCTTTTGTGTCTTTTACAACTTCTGACTTTCTTGAATCAGGAAAAAAAATTATTCTACGTAAGAGCGTCTTTGTAGTTTGAACTCTTGAATTAAAAAAAAAGAACATTTGGCCCAATCATCTTCTCTGATGTCTGGTCCACTGACATGCAATTTTTCCTCAGTTTCCACACATGCATGCAACTCGCATGCAATTAAAAAATGCGAGCAAAAGAAGTGAAGCAATTCTTCTAATTCCTCAGCGGCTACAGACAATCAAAGAGAAAAAAAAAAAAAGGATGGTCCTTAATATAGACAATGTGGGGAAAATTTCACATCAGTCACATCCTAACACAAAATGTTAGCAGATTCTGCAGCTACCCCTTACACACACACCCCCCATTTTATTTTTACCCCTCACCCCTTTTCTTTTGTGCTTAGACTAGCCTAGCACAGCATTCTCATGACAAAAGTGTACCATAATTAACTCTGACAACTGATCCTAAAAGCGTTGTTTATGAGAGCATTATTATGTTTAAACTACCATCAAAGGCCGAGAAAGCGATCTAAATACAGGCCAAGTCTCAGATGGGTTTAAGTCTGGCATTTTCCACTGCGGCCAAACAGAGAGACGTCATCTCACTATCTGCTCTGTGCGAAACCTGAGCACACTGCCACTCTGATTGCACTTTATCATGTCAAGTCTCAGACTTAGGTTCTTTTAGATTTTCTTACATGACGATTTACTCAGAACGAACAACAAGCTATAGTGCCAATTTATCATTAGCAAAATAACTAGCACTGTTCACTGTTTGCTGCTAGCAGTGTTATATTTTATATATATAATGGGAGAAGCCGAAACAAGAAGAAGAAGAATTTAGTTCTCATTTGCTGTTATAATAACCTCCATTTTTCTAGAAAGATTATCCACTAGATTTGGGAGTGTGTTATGGAGATGTGTGCTTATTCAGCATCAAGGGTGCTAGTAATGTCATGTAGGGTGAGGAGGCCTGGGGTGCAATTCAATTTATCCCAAAGGTGTTCAAGAGGTTTAAGATCAGAGCTCTATAGAAGGATACTCAATATCTTCCATTCAAATACATGTAAACCGTATCTTCCATGAGCTGGGTTTGAGCACAGGGGCATTGTCAAGCTGAAACAGGTTTATGTCTCTTAGTTGAAGGGAAGGGAGCTGAATGCTACCACATCCAAAGACATCCTATACAAGTGCGCCTCTAACTTTGTGGCAATAGTTTGGGGAAGAACTGTATATGGCTGTAAAAGTCAGGTGTCCCAATACTTTTTTCTAAACAGTGTGTAATACTCTGTGAAAAAGCAACACATTTATGATGATCAAGAAAAACACTTTAATTGAAATTTTTACAATTGTTAACTGGCAAAAATAAAGATTCCTAAAAAGCAAGTTTCTATTATGTTATTTGGCACTGATCTCTGATTTCTTGTTTAAAAAGTCACCTGTTGAATTCTGGATTCTGATTGGTGAAAAGTTGTTGATTAGTTTTCTATAACAGTAACTCTGACAATAGTGCAGCTCCAAATTTCTACACTTTCCTGTTAATGTGCTTGTTTGCATTTATTATCATTAAAAAAAATGTATACAGGTCACAAAAGTAAAAAGCAGCTGGTGACGTGATGACGGGATGATAACCGTGGCTCGTGCTATGCTACACAACACTTGTCATTGATTATATATATTTAAAAGCATAACATTTAAATCTTAGCGATTTGTTCAACTTTATTGTTTGTGGGAAAAGTATTCTTCTTAATCATTGCTTAATTAGCAGTGTGCAAGATCTTGTGTTTATTTGGTTTCGGTCATGACAAAGTATGGACAGCGTGATGAACTGTGTGAAACGTATTGTGCAGAAGTGCCGGAAAAAAAAGTCCCATTTTCTTCCTGTACTCTGCTTCAGTTTTATCTTTGCTCTTTAGTTGGGGAAATTGAGAAAAGGCGAGATGGGATAATTTCAAACCCGAGCTTGTTTTCATTTTATGTTTAATTTCCTGACGCCTAAGCCCTCCGGCTTTCCGACGCTGCTCCTCCAACCCCGAAGGCGTGCCGACAAGAAAAGGTGGACGTATTCCCTTGCTCCTCTGCTCTCCACTTTCTGAACTCAAACACATGAGCCAATGCAGAGGCGTGTAGAGTTTCTGCTCTCACCAAAAAAAGCCCGCCTTTGTACCAGTGAGACTGAGAGGCCAAAGCTTTGAGGGAGGATTGCTAGAGAGCAGAGTTCACTTTAAAAATGTCCTCTCTTTTCCTGTCTCTGTCCCATGGACTTTCCTCCTCTGTGTACTTTTTTCTAAACTTGTTCAGTGGCTTGTTGCAAGGAAAAAAATAATAATTTTTGTGTGTTTAGTACGCGTGGTAACGACGCAGTAATTGGTAAAGACGTTGACAGCTAAAGCCACTTAGACGCTTATTACGGAGCTTTATTTATGTTCCTGCGCTGGAGGAGAGCGAACAGAAACACTAAACTCAGCCCAGTGGAAAGAGGGGAAAGATCAGCTTTGAAGTCATGAGCAGCTTTGAGGATTGATTGTCTGGTTCTGCTGTCACTCAACTTCACCTTTTCTTTCTTTTTTTGAAAGAATAATATATGCGCAATATGCGCAAACGTAACAGCGCATACACTGCTTTTTGGGTTAGCTTCATTTTAATAGCGTGGCAGTTTTTCTGTTTATCAAATCAGCCTCGTACTTAAATCCCCGCTTGGTTTATGACAGGGTGCGATAAATTATGCCACAGTTTTACAGACATAACTGACTGCTAATAGTGAATGAACTTAGCCAAACACTCTGACTAGCATTCACTGTGCTGCTTTTCTTTCCGTGGCATTATTATTTCCATTTCAAATAATCCTGTAGTATTAAAACCCAGGGCTGTCCAGATGAGGTGCGGGATATTAAAGCGATTAAGTTTTTGACCTCAGGCATCTAGCTAACCTTGGGTTAAATATCTGGTGGGAGAAGTAAACCACAAGTGGTGGTGCTTTTCGATTCAGTGAAAATAGAACACTATAAAAGTGTATTTATGACAACAATATATTAATATGCCTTTTGGCTTTTTAACATAAATGTATTCAGCTTGTGAAGAGCTTTGGAATAGTATCAGAGCTTACAGCATGCTATTTGTGTCATTATTTATTTGAAAACTGTGCGAGATTGTTGGCTATGCATATGCGCATGTCACTTTGTTTTTTATGAACCCTTCTTACGAACTAAAAGTGGATCTGCATTTTTATCTGAGTAACTGACATGAGGTTGAAGGTTACGAGTGAACTTCGGCACATCCAAAGCCTCCAGTGAGGTTCTCTTACCCAGCCCTGATAGGAGGGAGGGACACATTCTTTCCCCGAGCAGGACGTTAATGAAAAACAAACAGTTTAAATCCCGGGGTTCTTAGTAAAGCGTGCACGTGCTGTCGGGGTAAAGCGGGTTCTCCCTGTGTGTCACTCAGTGCTGGAATGCAGCCATGGTCCTGGAAGGATTATATGCAAATATGAAGAGAGAGAAATCACAGGGTCACAGGTTCTGGGTTTTTCCAGATACAGATATGTTGTAATTTAGAGGTTCTGGTGAAGGTCATGGGTGAAACCTGAGACTGAGCACCATGTACAAGTCGTCCTTTTTTACCTCCCTTCGCTTCACACATATGGATTCAAATATTTGAAGGTTTTCAGTTTTCCTGCCTGTTTTTTTTTTGTGTGTTTTTTTTTCACTGGTCCTCTACTTTACCTTGCATTTCAGAAAGCCTTTATCCAGATTTGAGAAATATGCTGACAGTTACAGTTCTGACACAGTCTCAAGTTCAAAGCTAATTTTAGGCGATATTTTGGTATAAAGATTTTCACGGGTTCAGTGGCTTGGATATATATAGTTTTGTAACTAAGCCATAATGACTAGTTTATTAACAGCTTTAAAAAGTGTACAATTATAAAGCCAAAGATTCTAATTGATAATAATGTTCATAATGCAAAATGTCTAGCAACGAATGATTACAATTAAGTGTAAAGTTTTGCACACCCATACACAATTACTTACAATATCAATTTGATGAAATGTTTTAAAACCTCCCACATTCAGTTCAGTCAAAATGCCCATTGATGCAAATTTGGTAGTAATGAATTCTAATAGTTAAGTGCAAAAGTTTTCACAACTTAATTTTAAAAGTAACGTACCATAAATGTATTTACATTTACTTTTATGACACTTAGCAGATGCCCTTATCCAAAACCACATACAGTACAAAAGTGCCTTGTATGTTCTATCAATCAATGAAATGTGATCAAATTCAATGTGATAACATTTATAAACACAAGACACTCACTGATTGGTTGTTTTTGATGCAACACTTGTAGCAATGGATTAGCATACACAACTGAGTGCAAATGTTTGCACACTTATTTGAATATAAGAAAAGCCAAAAACTGCTGACTGAGACATAGTTGCTGTTGGTGTAATATCTTTTGATTAGAAAAACCCCCCTTCAAATGTACATGAAATTCTGAATTATATATTTATTACATGCATATTATACAAAAAAAGGAGTCTATATTGTATTTCTTCACGCAGTATTTTTGAGTGATGCAAGCTTTTGATCATATGTACTTGTGTTGCCTCCTCAGATAGTTCATAAGGAGAAAAAGTGCTGATGTTGCGATACCTAAAGGGGGAGACCACAATATGAATTTTACCTGCACTCGAGCCTCTGTGAGGTCCGTCCTAAGTGCCAGCTGCTCTCGAGCATAGACATCCGGGTAGTGTGTCTTCTGGAAGACTTTCTCCAGCTCTTCCAACTGATAGCTCGTGAAGGTGGTGCGGTTACGTCTCTTCTTGCCCTTGTTGCTCTCTCCCTCACCTTTGTCCAAGGGGGAGGCGAGTTCGGAGCTGGGTCTCTCCTGAGGAACCTTGGCTCCTGGATCCTTCATGCTGAGGTAGCTACCATCCATTCCTGTTGGATCAGTGTTTGTCGGCAGCTCTGATTCGGTCAGCCCTGAGGTGTCTTTACCTATTGATAGGAGAGAGACACAGAAAGAGCTGGGTTAGTGTAGGTGGATGCCAACAGAATGGATTTCTATTTAAAACCAGAAGAGTGAGTAACAATTATCAGAAAATAAATGTTGGAAAACATCAATTTAAATGGAAATTAAAGGTAATTCTTATATAAGGGGTTCTTTAATAGATTCATTTGTTTACCATCCATTCTTTCATTAAAATCCAATTTTTTCCTCCTATTCCAAATATATATAAAAAACCCTTAAGCATTCATTTGTCTCTTTGAGGGGACTATACAAATTTCAATGTCAAATGTTTGCTTTCATGAGTGTATGTCTAACCACAAAACCCTTTACATTTCCTTAAAAAATGCTTTTGTTTATTTATGGATGGATTTTAACAGCTTTTAATTTGGCTTTGTCCACCTTTGTGGGAAACCCTGGATTGTAGATCAGTTAAGCCTTTGCTTGATTTATCCTTTATTTTGTTATAGAAGCTGAAATTTTTGGTTTGTATCGAATTAAAACAAGCGTATTTTGGACAGGCTTATACTAGTGATGTCATATGAACAGTTCTAATTGCAGATCATGTCATTAACTTTACGGATTTAACTTCAACATTAACTTTATAGATTTTATGAATCTTAGTTGAATGGATGGATGACCTGCATGATAATAAATAACTAAAATGGTCAGACATTATTAGATGAAAATATACAAATTAAATGATGTTGCTGTGTGTGTTTTGTGTCATATTTCAGCTATTCAGATTCCCGCTTGCATTTCATAGCACTGGTGAAAAAAATAGATTTTGATCCATTGCCTCAGAGAATGATCCAGAGTTCCTTTGACCGTTTGTGCGCCTGGAGCCAGAGTGTTGGTGTCAGGCCTTTGGCTTTGTGTAATATTTAAACATGTCTGACTTGCTCCACTTACGGCTGCCAGTCTCAGCTCGTAAATCAAGTGCTCATATGAAACAGATACGCAGAAACAGATGTAATTGCAGCCTGATCGAAAATTGCAGGTTTCCTCCTCTATAGCTGGATTCTTCTCAGCAGCCTTGTACGTGCACGTTTGTCTGCGTGATCTACCGTGACATGCAGCACCAGGCCGGTCACGACGCCAAACTGACCCAGCGATGAGATTCGGAGTGGTAATTTTCTACATCGAGCCACTGGAAGTGCATATCAGCCCAGCTGTGAAACCTCAGTCTGTCAGTCAGAAATGGATTCAAGTTGTTACAGGACTGCCTACAGTAAAGATTGTACAGGGTTCAGGGCTTCGGCTAGAGTGCCTCGGATTTGGAATTGCCTCAGGCAGTAAGGAAAATGATTCTTTTCTTATGTAGCAACAAAGAAATAGAGCTGAATATAAACATGTATGATGCAAGTGTCTTTTATGTGAACAGTACAGGTAAAAGTTGAGCGCTGGATGTATTCGCGAGCACAAGACGAATTTTATTTACGTAGGACTTTTAAAAATTAAGAAAAAATGTGACTTGCTTACTCAATGACTCAATAACTCACTCACTCACTCTTTCACTCACTCTTTCATTTACTAATGAGAGAGTACTCACTGACTTAATGACTAACTTTCTCTTTATTGCTGAATGAAACACATTTACTCATTAATTGTTTTACTGACTTACTCAGTTTTTCACTTAATCACACTAAATTTGCTCACTGGCACATCCACTGACTTACTCCTTCACTCACTCATACACTTATACACACATTTACTGACTGACTCATTTTCTGACTCACCTCGTCACATGCTGACCAACTCTCTCTCTCTCTCTCTCTCTCTCTCTCTCTCTCTCTCTCTCTCTCTCTTTCTCCCTCGCTCTGTTACATACTCACTAACTCTCTCACTTGCTTATTCACTGACAAACTCACTGACTAACTCATTTCCTCACTCACTGACTCGCTTAAAACTAGTTTACCTATTCACTCACTGACTCAATCACTTAATCACTGACACTCTCTGTCTTACTCTGTTTTTCCTCACCATTTTAACAGATTTAATATCTACTCATTCATTCACAAACAAGAGTATTTATTATTATTATTTATTAATTAAGTAATTAATTATTATACGTTTATTGGACTTTTTGTAGAGCTGAAGCATTTATCCCTTATTCTTGTGTAAACTCTACAATAAAAATAAATGATTTTGGGGTCATGAGTTCAAATTTTCGCATGCGTCTTACTTTTTCGTGATCTGTTTTGGATTTCGATTTGCAGAAGACCTTTCAGTTCGTTCAGACATCTTATAAATGAAAAAAAAGTGCATTAACGTCTTTATAACGTCATTCCTGTAGTCATGTGATCGGTTATGCTATTTTCTTTAAACTCATGTATAAAGTGTGTAAATTTTATGTTGCTTGTGTTTTTGCTACTACAGTCGACCTACAGAGTGATGAGCAAACCTGTTAACGTGGTATCCGAGATCATTTCACTATTTCTGTTTCCTGGCAAATAGTGAGTAAGAGACTATTTTGTATTGGTTCTCTGGTGCCTAGCAACAGCCTTTTCATGACTTTTGCCACTTGAACACTAAGTGTACAGTGTGTTTACATTCCCATGTCCAAGGAAGAAATTTGAATGCATACCCTATTCAGACATGTTCTCATTTTGTCTGAAGAATATAAACCGGTCAGATTTCCATCTGATTAGTAGTAATGCATTAAGCATATCTTTTACATTTCTGTTTATTTAGATTTTTTATAGTCACTTGACACACTAGAAACTGTGACAAAAAATATAATTCATCACGGCTCTTTAAAAATCCTAATTTGCAGATTAATAGATTTCAATCTTTGCCTTACTGTTTGTATTTGTTTATTTATTTAGCATTGTCTAGGTTTTATAGTATTTTTTTAAGAACATAAAACAGAACATACAATTCATGCTGCAGAGACCCGTCAGTGTCAATAACATTGACATGAAGCACAGCATACATAATATGTCTGCTGTTCACTACCTGACTCGCCTCGTTTCCGATAAATGCTTGACCACTTGTTGGCGTAAACAGTCAGCGATGTAAATAAATACTCCCTGAGGATCTGTTGTTGGTCGTACATGTAGGCGAGACCCCTGTGAGAGCTGCCTGTACAGTACTGAATGCTTTCTCTGGTCACTGTGGCCTCTGTGTCCTGACAGACATGGAGCCTGGGCTTGGGGAGGAACATAATGGCTCCCATATTGCCTCCTGCTCAGGACTGACACATCCTGTTAAGTGAAAGGGAGCAAGCATAAATATTTTTGGATTTCGCTTTGAGATGCCGTGTGCCTCGGACTGTTAGACGGTTCTCAGTCGTTGCCTGGCGATCAAAGAGTCTTGCTGATACCTTGTGTCATTCGTGCTTTCGGTCTGACGTTGAGTATTGTGACAATCCCTTGCTTGTAAGAACTCGGGATTGGACCTGGCGTCAAAGTTTCTCCGTCGCTATACGAGAACAGCGTTTCAGCCCCTTCGGAGTTCCTCCATATGGTCGTGTAACACGACCTACGCATGAAACCTCATTGCAAATCGGTTGTGTCAGAATGGGAAAGGTTTGGAGAGGACTGCGGTTGAACAGTATCGTTAAAAGGGCATGTGGGCACGGCATTTAGCTGGGAAAAACCATGGGCTTAAAGCAAATGGCGGCTGTGGAGGTCACTGTAAGTCTGTTCCCAAAACCTCAAATCCCAAATCCCTGTCTGCCTTTACAAATTATACAAAAAAAGTCATGCTTTATACAAGTCCTGTAATTCCTTAGCTTTCAAAATTTCTATTAGAATAAACAGATGTAATCTCTTCTCTTTACTATTAAAGTCTGCACAAAAACACAACCTTGAAACATTTTAGCTTTAAAACAATCAAACATGCAGCGAGAAAAGAGAAGTCTGGAGAGGATTATTTTCAAGTTCTAACCCCAGCTAAGACGTAGTGACATACCACGTCTACCATGTAATACCCCTGAGCTAGTTAGGTCCATATCAGAATACTGATTTTCCTGTCAAGCTTATGTTTGACCATGTCACTTTTTGACATCCTAAGAAGAGCTACAAATCGGAACGTGAGTTCGTGAACGGGTTAGAAGAGGCTGAAGTTCATCTCCAGGACTAATTGGCTGTTTAACCTGAGTGTATTCACACTTGCCTGCTTAGCAAGAATGGAGCTTGTAAATCTAGTTTTACAGTATCTACGCTTGCCTACTCTTTTTGGAGTGAAAGCTCTCCTGAGATCGCCCGCCATCTGATATGTCTAATAAAAAAGTGAAGGAGAAAGGGCACTTTTTATACATTCGGTAATGCATGCATGAACGCTTCAGACACTCATTCCAGACACGAGTGCACTGAACACGGTGCCTTTGCCCAGCGTCAGGAGACGCCAGAGGCTCCCGAGCCCGTAAGATGTCAGTACACGACCCTTTAGTTAATCAGGGTCATATCTTTACAAGGGGCAGCGATTTATTCCCAGTTGAAAATGGGGGAATACATCAAAGTGTAATTTAACTGGCTGTAAAGCGGCAGGGCATCCCCACATGCCTTTTATGCAATCTGATGGGCAAGGTCATCACCGGGCAAATAAAAAGCAACACTATAAATTAGGAACCCATGGGTTTCTGCTAAGGGTTAATGGCAAAATGTTAAACTGAAATATTAGCATTAAAATATTATTAAGGATGTATTTAATATAATTGAAGCAAAAGGAGGGGAAAGGGGAATTTATGCACACTGTTTGTTTTGCTATGGATTTATTTGTTTCTCTAATTGGATTTGTTTTCTGTTCATACACTATGAAAAAGATTGTAACAGCGCTGAACTCTGAAGCCTTGTCAGTTGTTTGAAACTTGCTTCTGCTTTTTAACTATTTCAGGCTCTCTTACACACACACACACACACACACACACACACACACACACACACACTTTCACACATCCTGAGACTGATAGCTTGTCTATAATATGAATGAATGTTGACACTTGGACAAAAACATTTTTTTTTTCCAGTAAGTGTTTGATTAATGCAAGATAATATAAGAAAAATAGGTCAGAAGCGGTCTCGTTACTAAACCATTAGCAAAACTTCATCTGGTTTTATGTTTGTCTCTGTATATATTTTAAGAAAGTCCTCATCTATAACCTTTAGTTAATTGGTATACATTTTCACCACACATTTGGGTTCGGAGCATTTCTGATGAATTAATCATATCCTCTCTCTCTGGCCACAGCCTTCTTTTCTATTTTTTAATGCTTTAACCATTACCTTGTTTGGGGCATTTAAAAAGAAAGAGCCCAGTGGTGAGAACCTGAGCCGTCCACTCCACAGAGAAGTCCAAACAGATCGCTAGTCCTGAGGGAGGATTTATCCCAGCAGGCTGCAACAAAGAGCACACGCTGTGCAAGAAAACACAGCATTTCCTTCAATCCTCTGCTGGTGATAAATCACTCCTCTATCTACTCATCTGAGGATTTTGGAGCGTTCATCGCCACAAAGTGATTTAAACTCCAGCCTGTTTAACGTCTCAGGAGATTTATTCGGAGATTAACAACATTTTTAAAACCATCCCGACACCAAGTGTGGTGTTAACGTAGAGTTTTTAGTGATGTTTTTATTTATAATTATGAATGTAAAAAATTACCTGAAGATCATTTGGGGAATGAAATAAAATTGATTATTTTCGGATTATTTCCATCTTTACCATGCAAAATTGCAATGGAACATTTAAAACATTTTCACCGTTTTAACAATTTCTCTAAAATCCGAGGCTTAAGCTTCAGCCACTTCACAATCATTTATGTCATAGATCACTGAAATACTTGTTTCCTGCTCTTCAA
This sequence comes from Silurus meridionalis, assembly GCF_014805685.1. NCBI lineage: Eukaryota > Metazoa > Chordata > Actinopteri > Siluriformes > Siluridae > Silurus > Silurus meridionalis. The sequence goes on from NC_060892.1 coordinate 16,457,105, forward strand.
GTCAGGGTATGTGCCATTATTATTATTTAGAATTTGCATGTAAGCGATCCTTTATAAACCGCATTAAGTACGAGAAAATCACCTTAAAGTGCAAAAATAGTTTCTCACAAATTTCAGAACCAAAATCAGAAGATGACATTCAATCACAAACTTCATTTATTTTCCTTAGGATATGAAAGAGGATTTACTTCAATTATTTTGCTTATTAAAAGATGAAGTAGAAATCTTTTTTTTTTTCATAAAATAGTTGATTATACAAACAAACAAAAGAAGAAATTATATCAAACATATACACAGGCTTTGTTTGTTTTTTTATAAAGTATGCAAACTTTCTATGTTTAATTAGATCAATCCTTATTTGCATATATTGGAATAATAATAATCATCATCATCATCATCTTTTTTTTTGCATTCGTTTTCCTATTTTGCATTAGTTTGCACATTGCTTTGTGGTCAGTGATATAGACTCAGGGGAATCTCCTGACTGATGTTTAAAACCACAACGAGGTGCTTTATGAGCTTTAACAGAATGCAGTGAGAATACAAAATGATGGTGAAGTCTTGCCGTCCAGGCACACAACTAAAACTGTTTCTCTGTTAATTCAACTTGCACCAGTATTTTATTTGTATTAAATTCCAGGTAAAGATTTTCAAATTTTCATCTCTATATTTGAAGACATTTCTATGATAAAGGATACATATCACAATATGTTATCTAACTAACAAACTGTCTGCAAAATCATTAAACCCATCCATGTCTTTCTTTATATATATATATATATATATATATATATATATATATATATATATATATATATATATATATATATATATATATATATATATATATATATATATATATATATATATATATATATATATATATATATATATATATATATATATATATATATATATATATATACATACACACACACACACACACACATCACCATTCCAACGATATCTTACAAAGTGTATCATGTAATCGTCCATCATAATATTCATATTATATCAGTATCAAGTCAAGTTTTTAGCGTTTTCCACAACAGACATTGTCTCAAAGCAGTGTATCATCCAGCCCTTAAAATTGAAAATCTGCTAAAAAAAATTAAGAACTATGTTAATTTACACCAAAAGAAATAAATCAAATTGTTGAAGTTACTGATCAGTCTCAACATTGAACATGAATCCATGTAAACCCCACCCTAGAATGTTACATTTATTCCTGGCATTTCTTAATAAAATTTGATCGCTCAGTTCTGCTCGATTGCATTAAAGCCGCTTGGATGTGTCAGAAACAGTGTTGATTAAACCCTGGTCCAATCAGGTGCCTTGTCTTTGAAGCAAGTCGGCCTGCTGCGCCCGTGTGTGTGCCAGTCTAGACTAATGTAAATTGTAAAAGCCTTAATGTCGTCTAAGTGGTAAAGCGATCCTGGGTTCTTGTCACCACTCTTTAGACTAACAACCTGCAGAAATGCAGCCATTTCTTCAGACGAAAGAGAAGCTTAGTGACTGGTTCTTATTATTTTCCTCCCCTGTTGCTTTACAGAAGCTTGAGCTAGTCACCCTGCCCTGGTACGCAATAAATGATCAGACTCTTCCTAACAGTTTATACTTTTAATATATATTTGATCTTATTAATCAAATAAAATTAATCAAATTTGATGGAATAAAAAAAACATTTAATCTACCTGATAACATCTTAAGGCCTTCAAAAGATCTTGAACATTGAATGTAAAGAAAATAAATTGGATTGGACCAACAAAAGGACTCATTTTATTTATTTAAAATGTTTGGATTGTTTGTTTATACACTTGTTTGTTATAATTTTATCTCCATTGTTTCTGTGCAGAATAATGCAAATATGTTTTATTTAATGAAATTAATAATTGATTATTATTAGTATTCATTGTTAGAATACATAATATCTTGCCTGTGCTGTTTCTTTCTGTGGTATAATCCGATTTCTCAGGTTTTATCCTATTTTCAAATCATAATAGAAGTTAATATTATACAATTCAACAAAATATAAAAAATATAAAGGAATTTTTTTTGCCATTTAAAAAATAAATATCATTTTTATATCAGAAAATGATTTGATAAAAATCACTACACTGTGGAATTCACTAATGTATTGCGGAATACTACAATAACTATAACAGCAATTTACAAATTATTCACACCTCATATTTTATCTTCTGAGACTTAAAAAATAAATAAACATGAATGTCCTGTTCTCACTTCACTGCTTTTAAAACGGATTTATTTCACATTATGCGCTGGAAACTCCTGAAATCTTAAAGATTGTTTTAATGATTGACACTCAATAAAGAGCTACAAGACAGAACATCTTTTCATTGGCTTCAGAGAGATTGGACTTCCTCCAAAAATTGATCTGAGCCAGAACTCTGAATTCACCCACCATGTGCTGTAAGGAATTTGTGCATGTGGCTGTGATACCCAGCTGGGTCAGTGTGCCACACAGCTACACACACAGACCTCACGGCATCCAACAAAACCCTCTGACTCACGGCTACAGAACTATGAACACACACACAACCCACCCCACCACCCAAAAAAAAAAATCTCTGCACTTTTTTCTTTAATACTGTTTAGAAATAACATTTCAGGACGTGTTTTCTGTGGAAGGAATGTTGTTTAGGATTATGATTGTCCTGGAATTTTTTGGGAATGTTGTTAGCGGGGTTAATCAGACTGCCAATCAGACCCTTGTTTATCAATATTTAGTCTAAAGTCAAGATTGTGAGCTGCATCACAGGTTAATATTACTACACTTAAAAGGTTCAGTAAAAGCAACATCTGGAAAAAGAGAAAGATTTTAGGATTTAACAGCTTTTAAAAGTTATACTTTAGATTTAAAAATTCTAAAGGCTGTAAGTGCTTTTTAATGCATTTATACATTACTTGATTTTATTTTCCTTAACAGTCCCTTGCTTCTTGCCTCAATTTTTAAAAGTACACTTGCCTCAAGACAGTTTAGTGCATCATCCATCTGATGTAGATTAATGAGATCTCCTGGGTTCCTTCTTTCTTTCTTTTTTTATCATTGTGAAAGTCTTTGTGGTTGTGTGGTTTATTATACAGCATGCTCTTGTAGGAGTCACTAAACTTTCTCAGGCTACTTTTGATAGGCCTGATGCAAAATAGAGTTTGTGTATTCTTTACACATAATACATATATTTTTCAAGTCAGAGAAAAGGAGAAATCCTGTTTACAGTATTTAGAGATTTGTATAATGTCGATCCTTCGTTAATGTATTAGTTACGTGCAAAAGTCTGAACACACGTCCCTGTTTTTGTCTTTCTTTTCCTGTCGGGATATTATTGAGTTTGCTCTTTCGCGCGCGCACACACTTCATTTACGAATGTTCTCTCTTTTTTTTTATTACATCATAAATGTATTATATTTAAAATGTTTGATTGTCATTGCGTTAGTGCACAATGAAGCCTCTCTTTATCGCATTGTGAGTGTTTGTTTATTGCCTTTGCGAGGCCTGGTATTTGCTGCAATCTCGTACTTTTCCTCTTAATTCGTTATTAAACCGGGTATCAAATGCGCGTTTTATTATCATGGTGGTTCTTTTTTTTTTACCGCATATTAAAAAGTCATGTATACATTCCACAAGGGTTCTTCAGTTTTCCCTCTGTATTTTCTGCAGCACTTTACATCTTGATGAAAAAAATGATTTACAAACGCTTTTAAACCTGAAACGCGACCTGGATTATTTATTCTTAATAACGATTGTAGGTGCCATTTTTTTCTAACATTTATTGGTTTCCTCTAACCGCAGAAAAACGCAATTAAATATGCGAGTGCATTATAATATGTTGGCACCAGCCGCCTGAAATGATCACTTTTCTTCTCAGAAACACGGATGTGCTTGAGTTCATTTCCAGAAGGCCAAACACGCGGTGTAATGTAGCCTAATGTGATCACGGCTGTTTACTTTTTATCCTTTATAACTTCCATCCCATTGGTCTGAAGAAGAGAAAAAAGATTTGGCTTAAATAACATCTGTGCAACAGATCAGTAATAAATCTGCTGTATGTCAATAGTTACGTCATGCTGTTACAGTAATTCTTGCACTGAGGAACATACTGATTGCTTTATGAAAGTGTTTTAATATTGTTATTATTATTATTATTATTATTATTATTATTATTATTATTACAAACATCATGTGCTATTATTGAACTAATGAATCATGCATGCATAAATTATTTTCTCATAAATTCGTTCTGTGTCAGTAAGACAGATAACACACACTGATTTACTGTCTCTGCTTTACCATTTGTGACACTAATAAAAGTGTGAAATGTGGCATGAGTTTTCCAGGAGCAATATAGCGCTGAAAATAATAGTTAAATGGTATCCTCTACTGTCAGGAGGGAAAAAGACACTAAACTGTCATATTTCTTGTCAATTGTGTGCTTGAAGTGTTCATTTGTGTACCTTCGGTGAGACTATTATAAGTTTAAATCCTCACTTGGTAAACTCATTATAGTTTATTTGTGTTCCTCAAATCACTCATGTACTGAAGATGACTTCCAGGGGTTCAGGAAAAGTAGGCCTGCTTTTTTCCGTCTTACAGTAAGAGAGATCTCTTACTGAGCTTTGTTTGTTTACATGATTTAAGATGATACATGTTGCGTTTTGTTTGCATTATGTTTTATATATATATATATATATATATATATATATATATATATATATATATATATATATATATATATATATACACCAGTCTCCATTTGTCTTGATTTGACCTTGTCTTTAGTATATTTTACATTTAAAAATTGTGTTTTCAACATTTAGTTTTCACATTAAAGGTACTACATACCGTGTCCAGTTCAAATTTTTTTTTTTTTCAAAGGTAAATAAAATTCCCCACAGCAAGAAAACACTTTAGTAACCTTCTTGTATTGTTATCCTGCAGCTAGTTATTTTATAGGTTTGTTTATTGCTACATGAAAGATCTCGCTTGACACTTGTGCATTGTGATCAGTTTGGGGTATTGAATTTAACATTGAGAAGGTCAAAGGAAAGAAGGTTTCACGTATAGTTTGATAATCCCGGTGCTTGCGGCTCTGATCCAGATGGAAAAAAAATTCCTGGAATATTATAATTACATTTTAGGAATGAAGCCGCAAAAAAACGCCGTTAAAACTCAGTTGGGATGTGATTTTTTATTAATTATCTGATGCTAAACATTTTACAGATTTTCTTCTAATTGTAAGTCTGATCAGTATAAAGCGCTTTGATAGCATGTGTAGTGTGTTGTGATGTGTGTAATGACCCTCTTCCTCACTGTCTGATTTATAGGCTGTAAATAAAATGCGCCCAAATTAAAGCTGACTTTATTGCGTGAAAAAAAAAAAACACATTTTATTTCTAGCATAACACTAGAAAATAGAATAGAAAAAAAAATGCAATCGAAATGTTGATCGTGTTTAAATCTATTTTTTTTAAATAAATAAATATTGTTATAGAGACGCGGTAGATTGCCGACAGTCTCGCAAACTTTTTTTTTCAAAGCCCCCATTCGTGAAATCCTCACTTCCGTATTAAGAACACTTTTCTTTTTTTCCCTTTCTCTTTATATTATAGAGATGATACCCCGCTTTATGACCTTTACCTGCATTTCATCCTCGTGACGTCATTAATGCGCTCGCACATGTTGGAGAAGGATTTTCTGGAATTTTTGTAAAATGAACAGCATCATATTTACTGCTATATTTATTCCTGCTCTCAAGCTGTCGCGTTTTTCATTCATCTGCAACTAATGATTTTTTTTTAATTATTATTATTATTGTTCATATTTTGGAAAAAAAATAATGAAAACACTGAAGTGTATATTCGGTTCGCTATTTGGAAAGAAATCCCTTATGTTCTTTTTCCTGCCAGATGTTGTAGGGAGTCCATAACCTCTTTTTTCTTATTGTCATCATGGGCAAGCATTAAATTTTATGTCACTTAATAACAAATATTATTATCATGTCTGCGCATGCGTTAGCCTAAATTCGGTGTTTGAGTTTAAAAAATAAGATATTTTATACATACTTATTTAATATATATTTACTTATATATACCTTATATATAAAGGAAATAAATAAAATCATTTCTTTAAGCTCTTCTTGAAGAGTGTTTTGGCCTTCGGTGTTTTTCTCTTTCTTTAAAACATTTAATAATATTGTGCATCAAATCTGAAACCTCGTTAAATTCAGTTGTCCGATTTGGATCAGTGCATTATAATAAAAAAATCTAATAATAATTCAGTCGGAAATGTAATCGAGTTTTAGTCGCTGATTGTCGACTGATTGTGTTCGTGTGATTTTTGTTTAATTAAATAAATCACGTTCGTTGTTTCAATGATTTATCAGAGTAACAAAAGGTTGAAATAATTCAATCTAATAATCAATTATTATGAACCTTGCCCTGTTTGTATGTTTATGTCCTGCTGTCATACTTTGTGTATGATAGAATCTACAAATCCCACCCGAGAACTTACTATAACTAAACTCAATATATATGTATAGTAGTGGTGGAAGTAGCTGGTGTGTAGTGATATAAACTGGAGATGTGTGTAGTGATATAAACTGGAGATGGTGTGTAGTGATATAAGCTGGAGATGGTGTGTAGTGATATAAGCTGGAGATGTGTGTAGTGATATAAGCTGGAGATGGTGTGATAAAAAAAAGAGAGATTTATAAAGAAGAAAAATCAGCCACTGACCGTAGCAGGAGATGAGTCCTCCGTTGGCTGTGGCGTCCTGGTGCAGTTTGCTGCTTTCTGGTGGAGTCTTGCAAGAAGATCTGTGCATGAAGAGGTGGTATTTGTTATAGGTGCCTTCTCCAGCGGTGCCATCCAGTGGCTGGCATTCCTGTTGGAACGGGCTCCGAGACTTCTCTCCGTACGCCTGACCTTTACTGCTGTTGTTGCTGGTGGTGATGGTGGGGCTACTGCTGATGAAAGTCGGGCTGTATTTGGAGTCGCTGCTGCTTGGGAATGTCCTGAACGGAAGGCTGGCTTGCTGATCCCGAGCCTGAGCCGCGGACGCGCTATAATACGAATCCATGGATGTCATGTCGCAGTATGAAACACACGTCTCGGCGTTCATCCCTGAAAAAAAAAAAAAGCTGCTTCGGCGGCAGCGGAGGAGGAGGAGGAGATGGAGGGGTTGGGGGGTGAAAGCTGAGGGTTCTTTCCTTTGCTTTTTTCTTCTTCTTCTTTCCTTTCTGTCTTTCTTTCTTTTTGCTTAGACTAAAGGAAGCAGACCCTCTCGGCTTCTCTCTCTTTCTCTGCCTCTTCCTCATACACACACACACACACACACACACACACACACACACACACACACACACACACAGCTGGATTTGGTTACTAGATGTTTTCCAGCTTTTAAAAAGCCCCCCTTAAGGTTTCAGTAGTAACAAAAAATGCGTCTTTCTTCTCGAGAAGATGCAACCCAGATCTCCAGCGAGCTCCTCTACGCTGCCCAAAACGCTCTCTCCGGACGGACATGTGGCAAGATCTCTCTCTCCCTCTCTCTCTCCGCTTATTATGTAGATGAAATGATTGGGTGAGGTCAGACTTTTTGCTTAGAAGGGAGGGAAAAAATATGTTGTGTTGGAAATATTTAGAGGGAGGACTTAAACACACGACATTAATGCAATTACAATATGAATATATAGGTCAGTGCTTTGGAAAGCCTGCACACACACACACACACACACACACACACACACACACACACACACACACACAGACACACACACAGTGTGCAAAGTTTTACAGGATTTCAACTATCTTCTAAAATGTTTAATATTTGTGTATTTCTTTATTTCTTTATTTGTCTTTTAAAGTCTAAAGTCTCATCTTTTTCTCTCCCTAGATCAACACAGTGTTTCCAAAGCCGAACTCCCTTAAATGTGAACGCAGCAGATTTGGTGTGATTTGTTTTTGAATCCCAAAGGAGTAATCCCTCCACTCTGGTGATACTTTTTTTTTACGACGTTTAAACCTTCACCTTTTTTTTTCTCAGCAGTGACTGCACCGCTGGTGTCAAAACACACTTGATAAACGGCTTAACTTTGGCGCGTAATAGCGCACTTTCCCTTCATCCCTTCACCTTCACTGATGATGAGTTTCCCCCCCCCCCCCCCCCACACACACACACACACCCCGTCCCTCAAATCCACCCCAAACACACACATCTTCTTCCCTGCAATATTTAATTTCTTATTATAACCTTTTCATCTTTTTTGTCAAGTCAGAATACATCCAAGCATAATGTTTAGATAAACCCGCTTTTGTGTTCGCGCGTCTCCGACATTTAATGAACACAGGATTACAGGAAAGACTTCGTTTTTGTAGTTAAATCATCCAAAAAAAAGATTTGTGGGGGTGGTGTCGGTGCAGCACAGAAATATACATCTTTTAAATCTAGGGGGTTTTTTTTTGCACGGTTTTCACTGCTTCATTCTGTTTAGAAACACTGGCGGTATTTTTGCGCAAAAAAAAATAACTGCGTGTATGTTTATAAACCACTCGTCATTATCGTGCAGTATTTATTTGTTGATCTTTTTATTTGTTTCATCGTCATGCTTATATATTGTTTACCCATGTAATATTTTACACACATGTTACTAATGGGTTCCTGCTAGAATCCTATTTTTCAGCAAAGTATTGCAGCGCGTTATTCTCATAAACTCCTCCAGAATTATTATTATTATTATTATTATTATTATTATTATTATTATTATTATTATTATTACTATTATTACTAAAATTATTATTATTATTATTATTATTATTAAAATTATTATTATTATTACTATTATTACTAAAACTATTATTATTATTATTAAAATTACAATTATTATAATTAATATTATTATTATTATTATTATTATTATTATTAAAAAATGTCTATTATTATTTTTTTATTGTATATTTTTTATGGCGCAATAGATATGATACAGCATACATCATTTGCATGTATATAACTGAAGATATTGGAATATTGGAATATCATCCAATATGGCTGACATGGGCGTATATTATATATTAATGTGTTTTTATGTTTGGTTTTTTATTTATAAATAATAGACATAAATAAATACTAAGGATAATTTCCATAACATATGGACTATCAGACCACACTGTTTCCACCTACAACCCTTATTATTCCCCTCGAAATATAATAAAAAACAAGATTATAAACTCAGAACTATGGCTATAAACTCCACATGTATGCTTCAGATCAGCTTCTCCAGTGATGAAATATTGCTCTGTAATATGTGCATTTAGAAATATACTGTCTAATGTGCAAACACTTCTATGATTTTAACTTCATTCATAAAACAAAATCGCGGGTGTAAAAACACTTCATTCAGTAAAGTCCAGAAGTGAAATGATTACAGCTACAACCACAACCGCTGCAGAGGAATTGGGATATAATTACAGAAAGATTTTTCCCCTCCATAAACACATTCCGGTCCGAAAAGCTGCAATGTAATTGGCTGTAATCATGTTACAGATGCGAACACGTGAAAAACGTATTAACTGATGATTAATATTCCAAACGTCTAAATTGTTTAAATACAGGCGTTTCATTTATCATTTTTTATGACTATGATTTGTCATTCATTTATACATATAAATAATTGCACACTGGACGATTTTGTGTCAAACAGCTGTAAATGATGTGGACATTATCTGGAGGAAGATCCGTGACGGGGAATAAAGAGGCATCATAAAACTGCTTTATCCAAAACCGAGACTCCTTATAAAATTATATAGAGCGCGTACTCACTCTCTCTCTCTCTCTCTCTCTCTCTCTCTCTCTCTCTCTCTCTCTCTGTCTCTCTCTCTCTCTCTCTCTCTCTCTCTCTCTCTCTCTCTCTATCTCTCTCTCTCTCTCTCTCTCTCTCTCTCTCTCTCTCTCTCTCTCTCTCTCTCTCTCTCTCTCTCTCTCTCTCCTTCTTTCACACACAGTTCTTCAGTATCTATTAAAAATCTTTTTTAATTGAATATTTTTTTTCCAGAAATTCCTGCAGATTTTCAATTATGTCGTAATATCCGACTTTCACTGATGTAATAGTAGCAGTAATACATTTTTTTATATATATATATATACTATTTTAACGCTTTTATATTATTTACATTAATATAAATTAGAAATAAAATGTAAATATAGAATGTAAATCATGTTTTCTTTAATTATCATATTATCATACTTTTAATATTCATTTATCCTAGAGTGAATTAGTATTCATTCATTCATTCATTTTAATATGCATTTTTTAAAATAAGAAATTACCTTATTCACACACACACACACACACACACACACACACACACACACACACACACACACACACACACACACACACACACACACGAAAAAACTGGTTCAGGCCGTTTTTTTTACTTCCTCGTGATGTATTGCACTCGTGTAGTGTATTAGATTAGTTTGAACCCGAGGCAAACTGTAATTAAATTAAAGTCAGGTTTGAGACTTGGGATCTCAGTTTTCAAATTGAGACACAAAAATATGTTTTTTTAGGATTGTGTGCATTGGAGATCCGAAATTGTGTTTGTTTATCTGTATGTTCAGTCTGTATCTGTATTTTATACATAGACAGTGTGTTATAGTATTGACATCATGACAGGGTTGTACACATATAATATACACAACACAGGAGCAAATATAACATCATGCTAAGCTCATGGCTAAGCACACTAATTAAATCACTATCAAATATCAGAAACTGATTTTTTTTATTCGTATTAGCCTGTTATATGTATTTTATATGCCAACATTGATATCCTGATTTACTAAATTACACTACTTCTATTACATAGCGTTCTGTATTTCTGTCATGTTTTATACATTTGCTATGTATTGTGGACATTTGTAGTTTTACTTTTGATTGAAGACTGTTTGCCTGAATAGGGTATTATTATTATTATATTGCTATTATGTTCAATTATTTAAAAAAAAAAACAATTCCAAAATATATATGCATATATGCAGGCAAACATGAAAATTAATTCCCTCAAAGGTACAAGTGATACAGTTTAGAACAGAAAATACTGTTAGTATGTTTAGTAGGTAGCTCTAATGACACTAATTAGATTTTTTTCATGTGATTAAAATGTGATTTATTAAATTTTTTATCAAAAAAAAAATCGTGAAAAAAACATTAATTGTGTAAAATCAATTTAGAAAAATAACTCATTCTTATTTAAAAATAAAAAATGTATTTTTACAATTAAATAGTAAAAAAGTATGTATAAAACAGGTGTGAGTAAGGGATTAAGCATAAGGGCATCTGCCTTTGGCAAAAATATAAATGTAAACCTTCTATGTGATGATAAATAAATTGTACACAAATCAGTGGATCGCAGTTTCAAAAGACTATACTGTATCTGAAAACGATTAAAACGCAATGTGTAAACTTTACATGAATATTTTTTATTTTTTTTACAGAGATTTTGGAAAAAAAAACAATTTGCACCTTATGAAGCAAATATTGCACATTATCATTATGGACATGAAGGAGCACATGCACATGGCACTTCTTTTGTTTAGGCATGAACCTAAGAGTTGGTGTTGAAACAGAAGGTTTGAGTTGTTTGGGAATGATGCTGGAGTGGAGTAGACTTGTGTGACGCTGATGGTCTTGAGGATGCAGCACTAAGGCAGGGGACAGACGTGATGTCACGAGTGTGTTTTTACAGCAAGACGTGTTGCATGGCTACGGCCTGGTAAAGAGCATGGTCAAAAAGAAAAAAGAAAAAAGAAAAAGAGCCATGCCTCATTGCAGGGCGGACACACACACACACACACACACACACACACACACACAGAGGGTCTGCATCACAGGTCTACAAAAGAAATGCAAACCAGCCACAGTCATCATGCATCTCTCTCTCTCTCTCTCTCTCTCTCTCTCTCTCTCTCTCTCTCTCTCTCTCTCTCTGATTGGATATGAAGGGCAATTAGTTGGAAAAAGGTGGCTGTATGTTTATACATCACTGTCTCCATGTGTCAGGACAAATTACCCTCAGCAAAGCCAGTCTCCACCTCGTATAAATCTTTCCTCCTACGCTACCGATGGACAATTATTCTAAAAAAGTTTGCAAAAAAACACTCGAGGATGATTAGTCTGACAGGCTGGAAGGTTAAGCGAGCTCAAATCACAGGGGAAGGCGGGAGGGATGGAAGGAGGGATGGAGGGAGGACTGCCGCTGCTCTTGTAAAATACTGCCACTGGAGATTCGATTGAAAATTTCTATTTTTGCAGACTTGTGTTGAAGTATAAATCGGTGTTGTGATTTGCTGGAAATATTTGCAAATTAAAGATTTTTTTGTATTGACTATAAGAAATAAGATAAGTGTGGAATAACACATTCCGTTTCATGAGATTCTTGGATAAAAATCAAGGTTGTCGAGGTTGTGTCAAGGTTGTGTCAAGGTTCTGATACGTTTCATTCCTCTTAAAACTCAGCAATCCGTCAAAGATGCAGATGCTGACTTATAAAAGGTTGACACCTTATTTGTTTTATCGATGTATTGCTGCATTTAACATAAAGCAAATCAGCTCCTGTTTTTATGTACATCATAGCAGCTCTAAATAGTCGTTCCCTCATGAACCTTCCTTCTTTTCATCACTCATGTTATAAAGTTTTTGTGAAAACTGTCAGGAAAAAAAAAAAATCAAGTTGCGACTGTTACAAAAATACTAACACTGGAGACTCCTTCCATCAAAGATTACATGTGAATGAGTTGTTACTGGAAATGGAAACTTATTTGAACAAAAATATAACCACACTATTTGAAGTGAGTTTAGAGATGCTTTCCAACCATTCAGAATCCAGCACAGTGGTAGAAAGTCTGAATAATAAATGCTTAGAATAACAATTTTAATTAATGTGTTAGAGACACAGAAACAGAACAGACATACGTCATCCTTAACTTTTTTCTGCGTTTATAATCACCAGGAGAGACATAAGTTCTGCCCGGATGCCTGGATGTGTGTGGGATTTGCACATGGTTCTAAACTTGGAACACTGCTGGACTAGAAAACGGTGGTAACCCGGTAAATAAAGACAGAAGGACTTGGTCTTTCTTTCCACTGACATGTGTGTGAATCTTTGTTTTTGGCCAAAACACAATTCTTGTGTCTTTTATTTTAGGGCAAAAGTGTCCCCGGCTTTGGAGCAATAGATTTCTTATAAAAACCATGCGCCCTTCTTGCTCATAGCAGACCAGTTCCAGTATGCCGTTATGTTTCTGTCTATTGAAAACGTATTAAAGCGTCCATCTTCTGGCAAAGCCACTTCCTTCCTCTTAATAGCTCTCAGAGTTTATTGATCATGGCACACTAATGGTTCAAAAATATATATGTGGCAGGAATCATATTTGTTGTGTTTTATTGAAAATAATGCCTGACCGTGGTTTGTTTTTTTTGTTCAGCGTCTGGTCTAAATCATTACAATCAAATAAAAATCATAGTCAATAAAATGAGTTTGTTATCATTATTGCGTTTGCCGTCTCTGTGAAAGAAAATCATTATTGGTTATATATAGTGTTTATATCACTATATGAAGTAGATATAAATAAAAGTTTACACACCGATCAATAAAGTAATACTGATTAAATGAAACAAAGCTGTTTCTGTTTCTTCATATCAATCAGGAGAAAGGTTTAAAAGAATCTCCAAAACATGGATGTACTATAGACACTGTACAATGTACAAGGCCATCAGTACCAACAAATAGACAAAATAGAGCAGCACAGAGGCATCACCAAGAACAGGACAAAACCTTACCAGGGAGTCTGGAAAAACACACATACAGCAACATAAAAAAAAACCTTGAGAAACATTTTACAAGCAATAATTACGTCATAAATAATTCCAGAATTTTAAAAGGTATGCTTAGAGGAAAATAAAGAAATAAATAACAAAAAATTGGTAAAACATGGTGGTGGCAGCATATTGCATTTGGTCTGCTTTTTAGGATAAAGGGAATCATGACTAGTTATAAATACCAGTTGATTTAAGTGCAAAAACAAGTGTCTGCTAATCTGAAGATGAAAAGTAGCTAATCTTTCTGTATAATGGCCTGAAGCAGGCTGTGCACAGGAGATGCCCTTATATATTTTCTACAGGAATCTATTTTTCTGGTTTAATAAAATAGTAGAAAAATATTGAAAATATAAAAAATATAAGTCGAGTCTGATAGACCTGTCTACTAACACTGAGTGTTATCATAAAATACAATGCTGCTTCAAAACAAAGTATTAGTTGTAATATGTGCTGAATTATGCAACTAAATCAATGTATATTTATTTGTTATTCACTTGTTTTTTGTAATATAGATGTAAAAGTTCTATTTCTATAAAGTCATTCTTTAAAGTTTTATATTGGTATTATTTTTTCAACAGGAATGTGTAAACATTTATACTTTATATTTCAGTAGTAGTTATATAGTATGATATAGTAATTCATAAATAATAAATCATTTAATAATCATCCATTTTAACCTGTTCCAATTGTAATTAAATATTTTCTGTATTTTTCCTTTTTTTTTTTTTTTTTATTAACTTTACATTTTTTCTACCATTTATTGTATTATATAAAATCAAACTATAAGCCTGTGGTGGAAATGCAGATCTTTTTTATACTTAGGTAAGCTTTGTTTTTATCAAGAACAATTCAATTTAATAATTATTACTTCTGATACACTGTAAAAAGTAGAAATGGATGTGAAGTGTGCAAATAAAAAGAGGAAATAGTAAAGTAACTGGAAACAGAATTGAAATTGAAAATAGAAAGTCATTTTTTTATTTTATGAGTAACGCTGTATGTTGACGTGCAAATATGTGACAAAATGAAGTCATGAGTCATTTAATTAAATTTTATGAAGCTAGTATGAGGCTGTGATCTGGCCATATGAACTGTACAAGAACGCAACATTTGAAGTCTCACTTTGACTCTAAAAGGCAGAGGTGATGTATGTGTGGATTGAAAGATGATTTAGTGTTTTTTCCTTGTCTGGATCAATGGGTGGCATTGTGAAACTCTGTGAATGTGAACAGCTCTTCCTCTGCTTTGCCCTTGAACTTTAATCATGACAAACATCAACAAAAGTGGCTTCTTCTAGTACATATAGTTTTGATTATTCGTGTGTTTTGCCAAAACAACATTCACAGATCCGGAACAGAGAGCAAGATGAGCATCAACAACTAACACACAGGCACAGTGTTTAATCTCCGGGGCCCGTGGCGATGCCTGTGGCTTTCTCTCTTTTAAAAACTTTAATTAAGTGTAACCCAAAGCACACAATTGTGTCCGTTGTTTGGTTGTGGTCAAAAATAAGGAGGACGAACCTCTCACTTCCGTGTCACTTTTTACGCTTAATTATAAAGTGATTTTTTGTAACATCTCTCATTTTTAACAGAGTGAGGCGCTGAGGCGCTGGAGGGAACATCTCCCGGCAGAACCCTGCTCTCCATCACCGCTCGACATGCTTAACGTCACACACATCCCCTCCTGGCCTGCGAGCAACACTTCCCTGGAAATAAACAGCAGTAATTACCCTTCAAACAAACTCCAGGTCCATTAGAATGGTGGGATGAAGTGCAGGCCCTGTTGAGTCCTGGCTCACCGTGCTCTGTGCCTATGCCTGCGTCTCACACACACCACTCATTCATGCTTCGTGTTAAACTGCAGGTTTGATCTCATTTCAGCACTCTGATTATTTGGAATGGCTCCGATGGCGTGCACGGCACTGCGGCCATGTTGGGCAATAAACTGTTTGCTTCCATCAGTGTGTGTCCGTGTGTGTGTGTGTGTGTCTGTGTGTGTGTGTGTGTGTCTGTGTGTGTGTGTCACTCTTCTATAATTGTTTACAAGACAATTAAACCTCTTCCAGAGCTTATTTAAGGTCAGTTGATGAGACAATCAAAATGTTTGCAGGGTCGCCATGTAATTTGAAGTCTAATTATGTCCTTTTTTGTTGGATTTTACAGTTCACACCCACAATCTACACAAGGATGTGAGAATTTTTATATATTTGTGTGATGTTATATATTCAGCTGACATTGTCTTCCACATCCAGAACATATTGTGAGTCATAAAAAATACCACAGTTCATTTTCATTTTGTTTCTTTACAAATCATTGAATCATGCCAGACTGTTTTTGTGTGTGAATTTTCCCTTCACTTGAACTAAGCAACCCAAACCTGTTCCAGTTTGACAATGCTCCTGTGCACAAAGAGAGCTCCATGAAGACACGCTTTACATGATTTGGAGTGGCCTGCTATAGTGCGCTGACCTCAACCCTATTAAACTCCTTTGGGATGAATCGGAACGCTGAGTGCACCCCAGGCCTCCTCAACCTACATCAGTACTTGATTATTACCAATGCCTTTGTCTCTAAATGAGCACAAATATCTACAACCACACTGAAACAAATCTAGTGAAATATCTTACTAGAGAAGTGAAGGATATTATAACAACAAATGGGAATAGATTTTTAGTAAACAACCTCCTGCTTACATTATAGCAGCTATAAACAGCCATTCCCTATCCAGCATCTCAGATTTTCTCTCCTTCTTGAACAGTACTCTCAACAGCTTCACCTCTGACACTGGAGACTCATTCTACCAACATCTCCTTATAGAAAATATAAATTCACAATTACACAAAAATTACTTTCATTATATTGTTTTACAATATTGTTTTTACCATATAGATGCTAAAATATTAGACCAAGTTTGTTGATGTTTACATTAACATAAACCTGAATTTGTGGCTGCACTACTGTAAGATCTGCTTTTACTGGAAAGGAACTAATCCTTCATTTCAACTAAGCCTTCTGACCAATCAAAATCCAGAATTCTACAGGGTTTGTTGGCTATATGGTGACATCAGTACTTGAGCTTGCATTCATAGCCATGGCCACAAATCTTCTTGACAACGGTTTTCTGTTTTAAAATCTGCAATGCCTGAATAATAATAAAAAAAAAAAAAAAACAGTTGAATCTCTATATAATCCAAATTAGACACTCAGAAAGAGCTGAAAGGTGATTTACGACAATCGTGCTGTCGAGTTTAGTGCAGAAAAAGGAGCAGGTCACAGAAGCAAATGTTGTGTGAGATTGAAAAGTTATCATGTTCACGTGACTCTGAGAGCCAGATGGTAGGTTTGCAAGTATTTCTGTGATCCTGATTGAGTGAAATCTATCTCTTGCTTACATACACATGTGGCGTTTATTCTGCTCTGAGTGTGCAGTCATGGTGTTGGTGGTTCACTGCCTGGTGTTCTGCCCATTTGTTTGGATCTGGACTTTAGCTTCGACCCCATGACTGCACCCGTGAGTTGCACGATGTGCTGAGCGTGTGTCTAAAGAAGAGCTGGGTGAGAATGATCCTCAGATTGTTCTGCATCGCTGAAAATTGGTTTCACATGAGGGACGGCTGGCGTCAGCAGATTTTCTGATCGAATTAAACGGAGGAGGAGGACGAAAGAGTCAGTGGTGGTACTGATCTCTAATTTAATAAAACAGAATGTAAAAAGGAGGGCTAAAAAAAAAAAACACGGATAATCAGTGCCCTCTTTGTTCATATCTGTCCTTATGGACCGATTCGCTTTAACACCCACGAACAGAAACAGAAACTGAGCAAAAAGTCATGTCCGATTCATATCATATTTCAGCTATTCAATGAAATCTTTAAAAAAAAAAATTCACTTCACAAGAAAGATGCCTTATTTTTTAAATCTTGTTGAAATTCCAAAATTGTGCTGCAGTCTCTAAAAAAGGAGATGAGGTAGTGGTTATATTAGGTTCTATATTGCTCATCGTTAACAGTTCTTATGTTATAATACGATGCGTTACGCGTTTCCTCCTCTTCTGAGATTCAGATCCACAGAACTCATTGGTGGGCCTCTGGTTTTGACTCACAACCCCATCCTCCTTAATCTCTGGATGAAAGTTGATTCGGATTTGTAAAAATGTGTCCCATATGTGACTTTGTTTGGAAGCCTGGTGTTGATCTAAGGATTCCTTTTTTTAGTGATATGACCAGTCGAGCGAATTTTCCCACTTCATCAGATTCAGAGCACACACGGCCTAAGTGAGAGTGTGGAGAGATACAGAGAGAGAGAGAGAGAGAGAGAGAGAGAGAGAGAGATGGATTAAAAATCTCTAATGGATCTTCTTCCTTGTCGTATTCATCAGGAAGCCCTTTGAGGCACGTTTATTAAGCAGTTTAATAAACATGAAAAGATTCTTATGTGATATTTAAATTTGTATTTTTAACCATTCATTCACACTAAAAAAACGAACAAGCTTTTTTAATTTCTTGTTATTTGTGTCTTGTGTGTGGCCTGTCCTGCAGATTACAAGATAATTAAAGCATGAACCCTATGATCTTTGCTATTTCCTTTCGCGATTTATTTTTCTTTATATCTTTATCTCTACATTAATTTAATGACAGGCCTTATACATAGATAAGATTAAAGCCTGGTTATAGGATTATATTATTCTTGCATTTCTAAGGGAACTGACTGCAGGTAGGTCATGATATTCCTGAAATTGAAGAAATGTTGCACCATTTGTTGCTTTAAAGCATTAAAGCTAATTTGCAGAGAATTGAGAAAATCTGCATCACGAGCATACTCAGAAAGCAAATGTGTACACAATAGTGTGAATGTAATTTTATTTCGTGTTTATTTTTACATTGTTTTAGTTTTAGGTGATTCAAATTAGTATGTTTATTTCTGCATTCAGTTTTACTGCATCAATTCCAAATTAAGGATCAGTGGCATTTAGTGTATCATGGGGGGTAAGTAACAGATGGAAATGCAGGTTTTGTGCAGTTTAATGAAAAAACTAAAAACATCTCAGGAAATTTTCCTTGCCATAGTTGCCACTGGCTTGCTCATTAAAGATAAACATACAGCAACTAATTTATGATGCAAAAATGTATATTTGTAATCTAGTTATTTCTGTAAGCTGCATTTTAATAAGATCTATTGTTAAAATGTAATTATTTCCAGTAACAAATGTATAGTGATAAGCAATCAGGATAATGATAAGATAAGTGGATATGTGATCAGAATCACTGACTTATACTTTAATATATTTTTGTCAATGACTATGTAATTAATTATTCCCAATAGTCTAATTTCCTAGCATTTCTCCCAGGTACAGTCATGTTGACTGGATGGTCAGAGAGCACACTAGTCAGAGCTCACATTCCGCATCTGCTGCAAACTGTACAAGCTCAAATATATTCATGTTGACTTGATGTTTTTTTTCATGACTGACAGATGATAAGAAATTGATTTGGTCGCAGACACACATCGGACTTTCCAAAAAAAAAGATGAATATCGTGAGGAAAAGTCACCCAAAACAATGCAAAACAGTTCTTAAGCTTTTTCATGTACCATTTATATTTTTGCATTGCATTTTCTTTCCTTTAGAATTTGCACAAAACACACAATTCGTTTTAAATCCCCAGGAAAACCATAATGCAAAGAAAAAATGCACAAAAATGCACCGAAAACCCTGTGTCATTTCTGGCATTATTCTTAATGCTTCTGCTATAGATTATGTATGCGAGCAGTGCAGCTGTGGCTGCAGTGAAAGGAGACTTGTTGAATTGTGTTCATTAGATGTCTTGCTTTAGTAATATCATTCATTGTCACTGCATGAGATACCAGTCTGTGATGCAGTGCACTGGCAGGACAACACTGAAGGCTTAGGTGGAACATTCACAACCTGCCACTGCAAATAAGTATCAGTGTGCTTGGGTGCAGCCGAATGTTTTTTTGTTGAGTGCTTATAGCCCTCTTTATTGCATGTCTTCAGTGCTCAATTGCTTCAAATAAATTGTCACTCACATGAATAGGAAGAAATTGTCTGATTGATACGTAAAGCATTCAAACACAATTTATCAACAGGTACATGATAATATCATAATAAATGAACAATGGAATTTATTCTTTAGTAAACTAGTACCAGTAGTAACTTACTACTAACTATTTAGCTATATTGTTATAAACTACTGCAAAACTGATGAACAGATTTACTGAAACTGAACCACCCACACAGTGTTTTCATCTTTACTCAATGTATTATTGCATGACAAATCCACTAAATACCTCAGATATATAAAAACCTTTGGAATTTTTCAACCTTTCCAAAATGTGTCATTCCTGATCATGCCATTCTGATATTTATTTGTTTGTTTGTTTATTCATTTCTTTCTGTTATAACCTTATACATAACTGAATAAACTCACAACATTTTGAGTTAATATTATTAATAATATTTTTCCTGCCATAATCTCATCATTCTCAAAAAAAGTTTTATTAGGAAACTTTTAAAATAACTACCACATGATCACGATCTATATATATATATATATATATATATATATATATATATATATATATATATATATATATATATATATATATATATATATATATATTCTCTATATATATTTAGTGTTTATATAGTTTACACTGATACATTGTGCATCATACAAATGTGAGTGTAAAGAACTGAAGCAGTGTCTTTTAAAAACTTTCTGTCTGATAATGCTGTGCAAATGGCTTACAGATTGCAATTTCAATGGCAACGTTTTCTGAATAAATTACACAAATGTCCAGCAATTTAGCTTTTTCCCCCTCCTTTTTATTCCTCTGGGAAAAGCCAGATGTGGATGTGGAGGTTTTCTGGGGTGCTGTGGTTGGCTCTGTTACATCAGAGTGTGTGATTGTAAAGCAGCTGCTATGTCGCAGAGTTTATTTACCAACATGACATTTTTTTACTTACTTACAATATTCAGTGTTATTCAGAATTAGACCATTTGTGCCACGAATGAAACACTGACTAGTTAAATGAAGGAAAAAGCGTGCAGTCTGGGTAGAAAATGGCTAAGGCAAAAGTACAAGACTTGTTAAAAAAATAAGGAAGACCTTTGAATTTTCCTTTAAATAGCAGATTTGTTTTCAAGGACAGCTCATTTTTGGCTGAATGCTTTCAATTTGAAAATCATTTCTTCACGTGGGTGTCACAGCTCCTCTAGGGTTTCTTTATAGTGCTGTTAGAGTTCTTCATTAAGCTGTCATCTTCATACTTTAGCCCAGTATTTAACACACAGTATTGTATGGTCTTTAAGGCAGGTATAGTAGAACCAGTCACCTCAAAAACAAAACAAAAAACAAGGTTTATTTTCTTTAGAAAGGAACTAGCATAAGGGCTAGCTCAGAAAGAGACACAGAATTCCATATATGTTTTTTTTTTCTTTTTCAATAGGATACAATAAAATGGTAGTTTATTTTCCTCATGTAAAATTCTCACTCTTTGTTGTCTGTGGCTAAGATAAAAATGGTAGCATGATGAGAATAAGAGCTGTGTTCCCTCTTATGCATACATGAATTCAATGATGTCTAGCATGTCTGGATGTTTCCCTCTGTGACAGCATAAACAATTACACTTCTAAACACCTTTGGCATCACTTTACTAATGATTCAAAAATCATTTTGTTAGTTTACTATCAGCACTTTCAGGTAGCTGGACTTTCACAATTTACAGATAAATACCTCTTTACCTTCAGGAATAAGACATCTGATTGAATTGTACTGTTCGGTTTTCAATACTCAGTATAAAGAAGGGAAGCAAAGCTATCAGCACTTATCTCTTTTTTCTCCCATATGGAAGCACTTATGAAAAGAATCAGTTCAAACAAATCAGACCATCTTCTTGGGTCTTTTTATAACCATTGCTGATTAGTGCATTCAGATCCTACACCTGTCTCTCAATCAGACTGAGTCTAATCAAGTCATGTTCATTTCCTTCATATTACAAGTCACCCAATTAAATAGTGGACTAATTATTTTCCTTTCCTTGTTTCATGGTGTTCATGTTGTGCATATATTCTGTTAATTATTTATTTTTGTGTTTGCAGGGACCTAAACATGAACACGTTTCTCAGACACATTCTACAAACATCTGCTCCATATGAAAGAAATAAAAACCATCAGAGGGGTGTGATGAAGCGGGCTATTCTTTAAGCTTTACACTGGTTATTTTGTCCACAACAGCACATTCTGCTTTACTTCTTTTATACCACAGCAAATAGCGAGTTACATTTTCGATTTATAGTGTTAATCGTAATGTTGTAAAATGTCCACAAAACCAGTTACAGCAGCTATAAAGTCTTTACCTCAACAGATTCTTTCTTTCTCAAAAATTTAATAAGAGATAAAACACACAGCTTGTTGACTTTTGTTGAAAAAACATAGACAACATAGACTGAAAAAACAACATAGACTGATTCATATCTTCTTCCGGTGAGAACGGATTTCTCTTCAGGTCACAATCACATCATTGCAACAATTCTGTTGTTCTTCTTCTTCAGAAACCCAACCAGTTGACGTTCTGCTTTGTTCTTATAGGTCAAGGCAGATTTTTCTGAGTAACACATGGTCCAGAGTCGGTAACCATGCCGGCTTAATTTCACTTTATTTTCCTCTCACTTCACTTTTTCACTCTTTTCTTCCATGTTTGATGTTTCTTTTGTAGCTTTCTATTTAGGTTCATGGCTTTGTTTTTTCATGCTGTACATTACCCACAACTCTCCCCACAGCAACCAATTTGATGATTCAAGACTCAGATATAATTTAGATATAAAGGCAGAAGATGTTCAGAAACCCACAAATACATGCCAGAGAAAATCGTTGCTACCTCGATGTGGACTGGAATATGAAAAATTCACTACGGAATATCAGGGAAGGGTTTTCGTCTCTTCACTAGTCGTAAGGCCTCAAGCTCTTTTTATGTTTCTTACAAGGTTATACAAATGCTTCTTGAAGGCCGTCTTCCCACTGCTGTTCATAAATTTCTGTCTGTGTCAATTTATGTATACATTTCAAAGCAGTGAGGATCGACATGTTTTTCTAAAATGTGGGGGAGAAAAGAAGTAAAAAGATTCTTATGTGCTTTCTGAACATCCCATTTCACATTTAGTCCCCATTTGCTGTTTTATTAACCTCCACTTTTCTGAGAAGATGTTCTTCTAGATTTTAAAACGTGATTCTGGAGATTTGTGCTCAATCAGCCACAAGTGTGTTAGTAAAGTCAGGTACTGATGTAGGGTGAGGAGGCCTGGGGTGCAAAAATCTGTTGAATAGGGTTTAGGTCAGAGCTTTATAGCAGGCCACTCAAGATCTTCCACTCTAAGCCATTTAAACCATATCTTCATGAAACTGGCTTTGTGCACAGGGGTATTGTCATGCTGGAACAGGTTTGGTTCTCCTAGTTCAAAAAATTTAATGCTACCACATCCAAAGACATCCACATCCTATATAATTGTGTGCCTCCAACTTCGTAGTGATAGTTTGGAGAAAAAACAAGTGTCCAAATCTACAGTAAGGAAGTAAAATTGTCCAATATGCAGTAGATTTCACTGTTGTTCTTATTATTAAGTTTATTTTATTTATTTATTTTATTTCTAATGCACATGAAATTTTGTACAAACCACTTCAATGACATGATATATGGCACTAATATACCCAAATGAGCTATTGCACACAAAAATAATCTACTTCATCAACCATTGCAGATTCACTACAATATGTATCAGGAGCAGTCTTCTCCCTGTCATGGTGTTTAAGTGGATAGAAGCTCGGTCTGAGCCTGCAGGTCAGCTACTGACCCCTCACTGTTTTCACAGCCACTCGCTTAATCCTCATCTCCGATCTGGGAGGTTCGCTTAGGGCTGGATGGCAGACTGACTTGATGTTACTTTTCTGCCACAGGCCTCAGGCTTCTCAGTAAGGTACCCGCTGTCATCACTGTGACCTCTGACCTGGCCAGTGGACAACTCCAGGGATCCAGGGAGTCTTTTGGCATGAGGTGTAAAGGTCAAGAGCCAGGATGCATGCCTGCACCTCGATGCATGTGGGGTGTCTGACTACATATTAATAACCAATACAATTTTTGGAAGGAGTTTCCAATGTCACCACAGTGCTATTTTGTGTGTGTGTGTGTGTGTGTGTGTTTGTGTGTGTGTGTGTGTGTGTGAGAGAGAGAGAGAGAGAGAGAGAGAGAGAGAGAGAGAGAGTGATATCAAGATATTCACATTTCTTGCATTTTCCTCTTATTTTCTGAATTATTTATGTCTTACAATAAAGATGCTCATCTATACCATCTGAGTAGACACACATGCAACCCAACAGCTTGTAAAAATAGCTTTTAACCATCTCTTGACACCATAAAATGCTGGGAGGTGGAAAGCTTCACACAAATATGAAACCTTTTATTTTCCGCTGAAACGTTATTATTTGCATAATCACTGGCATGTCGTTTTTTCCAATTCTGCTGAAAAATTGGAAACATCCATATTCGTGGATTCTTTACAATTTTTGGCCCAAAGGCTTTAAGAACAACTGCTTCCAGACCATCACGAGGCAAAGAATGAAAGGACTAGAAACAGAATAGTTCAGTGCATTACTCCAATATACATTTACTCCAATCTGACAACGATAATTAGGGAGTTTAGGGAATATGGTTTATAGTGTGGGACACTGAGGTCATTCGAGACTCAGCGAAAATGCTGAAACGTTGAATAAAGCTGTGTATTGTGTGTGTGTGTGTGTGTGTGTGTGTGTGTGTGTGTGTGTGTGTGTGTGTATACGCATTAAATTTTTTTGCATGCTTTCTCCGTGACCTGTCTCTGACCAGCTAAGCATGATCTTCCTTAAGCAAACGTTTAATTGAATTAGGATTGAAGCCTCACTGCAAGAGGGCAGGAAGAGGAGGTGCAGAAGGAAGACACAGGCCCCAATGATAAGGTTTTCTGGTGGTGGTGGTGGTGGTGGTGGTGAAGGTGGTTATGGGGCATGGGAAGGGCATTTTTAGGAAAGATAAATTGTACCCTGGGGATGTTGGAAACAATTTAGGAAGGCAGCTTTTATATAGACCTACAAGTGTGTCTGTGTGTGAATTCAAAATCGGAAGGGTTTTCTAATTTCATTATCGCATTAAAGGAATAAAATTGCTCCTATGTTAATATATAGTGAGATGTTTCCTTCTAAAAACAGGATCCCGATGTTTTTTATTGGAGTTTTTGATTGACAGAACAGCCAATAATGTTGAGAAATGCGAGCAAATTGAAACAATCCTAATGGTAGCTAAATGTGCAGATGATTGCGAAGATATAAACAAGACTCTCAAGACTTTTACTAACTCTTAACAATCAACAGCTCTGGCATTAAACAGCAGAATTGGTTTTGTCCCATTACAGTTACACTTACTGTTGTTCATAAAACACGTTATCACCGCATCTGTGTAAGACATAATCCAAGGGTAGATAAGATTTACACAATTTTTAAATATATGGAGGTGAATAATGGCACAACGTGAAGTGTAGTGCATTAAAATTGTGTTTTTAATACTAAAGCTGTCCCTGATGTGGAAAAACTGACTGAATGAATACAAATCACACTTTGTTAGTTGCTGAGAGAAAGTGGTGTCATGAGTTTATATTTATTTGGATTAGATGTAGTAAATAGTTCTAATTCATCCTGTGTGTCAACCTGTTTACCAAAATTAACATATTTATGATTGACGTAGTGAGATCATTAGGAAATGTGTACAAAATCTTGTATCTTTCTGTATGGAAAGTGACTGTATGTTACTATTTTAAAGTTGTTGTGCATTCATTCAGAGCACTTAAACTGATTAAAATAACCTACGTCTGTGTTCAACCCCACACACCTTGCAAGCAATCAAAAATTAAGTATTCTGATTGACCAGGGTATACAATTTTCTACACTTATTATAGCAATTATAATGTAATATCCTAACCATAGATTGTACATTTCAAGCGCGGTCGTTTTTGTTGAATATCCGTCTATATTGTGACAGTATAGACGTCTGGAATCAACCCTTTGCTGAATAATTGCATGAGCCAGAAGAGCTTGTTGTCGTTTATTTGGAAAAAGAAACACAGTTGTTAAAGTCTCTCTGTGGCTCATCTCATTTTACATGATTTCCACATAAAACCCTTTAAATGTGATGCCACAGGGAGACGATGGCAGCGTCAGTGAAGCATAAAAGATGAGACCAAAACACTGCAAAATGCACCTGAGGGTTATGCAGGATTGACGAGCATGATACCACATCATCAAGGAAAGACCGTAATGACGAGCATGATAGACACACACACACACACACACACACACACACACACACACACACACACACACATCCACCTTTCAAGCCCAGTGAGAACAAGCAGCCATAATCCCAGCAGATTCTCAACACAGCACAACAAGCTGCAAATTTTATGAACATCTTCGCCTGGTTTTTAATGACAGTGTGGGCGTTTGTCATAAAACGCTGCTGTTAAGCTCTGTTCTCGATGGCACAAGCTCTTGCCTGTGGTTTGCTGCAGAGAAAATAAATGTCAAGTTAAAAAGTGTCGTTTGACTCTGGAGAATGTTATTTTGTCAGTCGTCAAAGTTGTGACTGGCGACTTGAAATAAACCACAAGCTCCTCTGGTCAGCCACTGTGACTGGAAATGACATAATTCTGTACAAACGATTTCCAAGAACGGCTGCAGAGCTCCAAGTGGTCAGCTGGGCTTCAGGTGCAAATAGTTGAATTGTTTTTTTCGGAGTATAAATATGACACTGAATTTCGTCTTGATTATCTTCTCATAAACTTTTGTATTGTTTGGCATGTGAAATGTGTCCCTCTGTGGGGTGTGTCATTTATAAATCAAATGAGCAAGAATCTTTTGTTTTGTTGTTTATAAATGATAAAACTCTGAGGAGATGTGCTTTCTGTGAATAACTAAACTATGTTGACCTTTAATATAGATCCAGTGTGATGTCATTATATTCTTCATGGACACATAGCGATCTGATAAGTCTGAACTGTTTATACAGAGTTTTGCTTACTGAGCTAATTTAGCTCAGTATTAAGCAATAGTGAAAAACTGAGATACTTTGGAGTAAAATTAAATCATTTGTAAGGTTTTAAGGATTCCATATGCCATATACCATATTCTGTTCACCATTAAAAAATGTATGTCTATTCTAAAATCTTTTATTGTTATGTAAAATTAGAAGCTAAATGGTAAAACTAGCATTAGGTCCACTGATTTAAGAAGTCAAATAGCAATGTAGTAATTATTGATTAAAGAAAACGAATTTATATATAGTTTTTAAATAAATAAAAGTTATTGTTACCACACTGAAGTGGTTGTTTTCCAATTACCTGTTTTATCTGTTAATGGTTGGATTTAATGCTAAAAAGTTCTCACTTACATTACAGCAGCTATAAACAGTCGTTTCATCAGCAGCCTTTCTTTTTACTCTTTCTTGATGAAAAAAAACTTTTGTGATTAAGAAAAAAAAAACAAAAAAAGCATCAACTTCTTTGTGCTGAACACCAGAGACTCCATCCATAAAAGCTACATAAAAGTCTTCTTCACCATATCATATCAATGACTAGTCATATTGTGTGGGTCCCTGTGAATGAACCATTTTCTATAGAAACAATTATTAGAACAACTGCATTAATGTGCATATCACTTTGATTGCGGCTGTCAGAGCTGTAGTCGTAGACAATGAATTATCTTCCTACTAATCATCTCTACATCTTTATCTACTGATATTATCGGTTACATCACAACAGGTTTAACGTATAAGATTATTGTTGTATGGTAAATTAATATATATATATATATATATATATATATATATATATATATATATATATATATATATATATATATAAATATGTATCACAATTAACACTCTCCTAACTAAAACAATCTTTCATATAAAAATTGTAATCTTTAATTAATATGTACAAATGAAAAGATGTTTAGTTATATAGTATCCTGGCTCTTGTCTGTTCCATCTATGTAGTTTCCATGTGGGTTATTACATAAAGTCACCCAGGGCAACAGTCCACCTTTCAGATGATTATATTTATTTTCTTTGAAATCATATATCCAAAGGACACACTGTTTTCTAGGCTGAAACACAAGCGTAGTAGAAGTGCATGCATAATGACGTTTCTTACGTCTGTGGTAATCAGTGGATCAGGTATTGCGAAAGCACTGACCTCCAGAGTTGAGGTTATCCCAGAGACTGAGAAGAAAGAAGCCCTGTCATATTCTTAATGTCTTGGAATGTCCTGTATCCGAACTGGAAAGAAGCTCTTTCAAATACAGTCCCTAATTAGAGTCATGTTCCTTATTCGATTTATAAGGACACTTGGATGCAAGACGCTGTTGTCTTATATTCACATCTCATTCGTTTCCCACAAAGTTAGTGAAAGTTTTTTGCGTATTTTGTCATTTGTTCAGTTCTGGCTTCAAGATTAATCAACGTATCCAGATTATTTGTTTATTTGGTCGTTTGCTTGCTTGTTTGTTTACTGATTGTAGTCTTTTACAGTATTTTTCTAAATAGCACCTGGTCACACTGCTTAGAATTGTATTGGCTTGTTTTTTCACTTTATTTTTTGATCTTGAAGATCTGAAAATAAAAATGATCTAAAAATGCCCAAAGCTCACCACCGAGATAAAGTACTCATGCAAGCTCAAGATCGAACAAAGCTCCGTTCATGCAGCCAGCAAGGTGTAGGTGATTTCAATTACAGCCAAGAGCAATGTTTAATAGCTTTGAGGTCAAAAGGTCATCTCTGAGCAAGTCTCATCGTCAAAGTTATATGAAGAGCTGTGCTTTGCTTTGCCTGCCCATTCAACTGGAGGAAAACATTATAATAATAAAATAAACATACAACTTCATAATAGCATCTTTGGAAATAAAAGGAAATTACAGATGAAACCACAGTGCTGCTGAAATCTGTATTGTGACAAGTCTGTAGGTGATTGATTATCTCCAACAGCAATTGTAACAGTAGTTTGGCCACAAGTCACTGATGTTAATGCCCTTGTTCTACTTTGTTATCTTTTCCATTGTTGTTCATTCACAAGGAGCTGGAAAATGTTTAAATATGTAAGTAAACATTTAAGAAAGGAGTCTGCAATGCCAGTGCTTTGTAACAGTCAGAGGTCAGTGGAGTCTCACAAAGTGAAGAAAGATGCTGCAATAGTGAAATTGCGAACTCTTATTGCTGACTGATAAAAACTGATATACCATTATTTGGTTGTATCGATTTTATCTTGTTTGGAAATTGCCATTTTTATAAGAGAAATGTAACATATAGTTATTTGCTTTAATGTAGTAACTCAAAAAAAGTAAAGTCAAGTTTATTTCTATAGCGCTTTTCACAATGGACATTGTCTCAAAGCAGCTTTACAGAATTTAAGAATCAGTTGAATCATAAAAAACTCTTTATCAGACCACTTCATTCTTAATTATTGTCCTCTAACTGCAGCACATGCAAGTTATTACTTATATACTATATAATAAAGATTATTTGTTTAATAGGTAAACATTTTTTAAAGTAGAAATATATTCGCTACACTTTGACCCCCTACAACGTGCAGAAACCCCTGATCCCACTTCCTCTTCTTGCCACATGAAAACATGACAACATGTCTTAAGCATTTGCAGAACTCTGTCAACTAATTAATTGAATTAACATGACCCTTGTAACACAAGAGGCAAGAAAAATCAATTAGTTGTAGTGCACAAGCACTTCCTCTCGAGATGCGGAAGACATGGTTCAGGCAGAGAGAGATGGGAGGGAGGAAGTTGGGGTGTGGGATTACTGTGCCTGAAGGCAGAGGGACTTCCTGTAAACAAAATAGAGCAGCCTGTTGATGTGGAGTGCCCACGGGCCTAAGACCTAGTGTTAGAATAACAGACTGTCACTGTTTTCTACAACTATACTGGGTAAATCACACACAAGCTTTTTTTTATGTGATCATATTCCTAATGATATATGAAATATAATCATATAAATGATTTTATTGTTTTAAAGGGTTCTAAGTAAGCAATAATTATTTTACTTAATTCATTTCTGTCTCAAAGGTCTATTAAACAGTTGACCAGCATCAAGGTATTAATATAATTTCTTGTTTGTCTCGGAATTTGTATTAATTGTAAATTGCAATGTAATTATAAAAACTTGTACTGGTTAATAATCAGGGCTCTGACATCTAATAAAAGCATTATTTTTGTAATTTTGTATAACACTTTTGCTAGAACACAAATTAATTATCTAAATGTAGCTGGTATTAGTTTATAATATGTGTTATGCCACATACTAGGTGTAAGGAATGTGTGAGGTCATTGAGTGATACAGCTATTGTACACATTTTCTAATGACCTTACTGAACTAAAGTAAGGATTTTCTGCAGTTTGTATAACTGATATAGTGATATTTATAAATAAGTAGAGACATAAATATTAATTTGATGAACTGGAGAAGAAAATTTTATAATGAGAAATATAATTTCATTTTAACGTCGTTATTAGTAAAAATGTGACACAGATACAAGTAATTCAGACACACAATTTAATCTTTCTCTCAAATAACTATTTATGAACATTAATTGAAATAAATACAATCCTCTGACACTACTGGTTTTGAGCAGCAGAGTTATTTGTATCCATTGGGTCGGTTGTAACTTGTCGATGCTGGTAAGTGATCATGGTATTAAGTGGGATAATCCAGGAACAGGTGTGCGTTTTACCATTTTAATAGAAGAGAAATAACCTTTATTTGTCACATATACACCACAGCACAGATTTGTTTTCTGCATATCCCAGCTTGCTCAGAAGCTGGTGTCAGAGCGCAGGGTCAGCCATGATGCGACACCCCTGTAGCACAGGGTAAGGGCCTTGCTCAAGAGCCCAAGAGTGGCAGCTTGCGATACCGGGGCTTGAACCCCTGACCGTCCAATCGGTAAACCCAGCACCTTAAACACTGAGCTACCACTCCCACTAATGCACTCTGCATCATGCTGGGCCATTATTCACCTTTATGTCATGCATTTAAACAGTGTAAAGCTCACATAGCCCTGGATTATCCCTTATATATGGCTACAGATTCTAGGTAGCATCAACCAAACTGCACTGTGTTACTAATACTACAATATGTGCAGAATTCTTAAGTACAGTTTTAATAATTACTGGTTAAAACCAAACATTTTCATTTTGGACCTTTTGGAAACATTTATTTATTACCATGTGTTGCATAAAAAAAAATCACTTTTATTTTGATTGAAAGTTTTGGTAGTATTAGCACATGCAAAACCTCCAGATGCTGTTTAAAATACAGTGGAACCTCGGAGCTCGCGAGGGTTAGGGACCAAGACCGGTCGCGAGTTCCGAATTTTCGCTACCTTTTGATACGCCCCTTCCAACCCAGTAAAAACCCAAAGAACACTATACGAAATCGATTTAAATGAGTAAATAACACTATTTCACTCCATAATACTTAATTATTAGACTATTTTAACAATACTTTATGTAAATTAACAGCAATTACAATGCTTAATTAAAAAAAATAAAGTACAGGTACAGTAAAGTATGCAGTAGAGAAGTACAGTATAATAATACATAATAAAAATAGTTTTAAAGCATTTATTAGACAATTTTAATGAGATAAACCTTGATTAGAAATGTTAAAACTAGCGTTTTGAGCTGCTCGCGGTTGCTCACGAGCCGATCTGAATGAGAGTCGCCGGTCGCAATGAAAGTTGCGAGCATGCAAGGTCGCGAGCGCTGAGGCCGCGAGCTCCGAGGTTCTACTGTACTTTAAAGATGGATTCAAATTATTCTCATAGCTGGATCAAGCATGTGATGGACTTTAATGGAAATAATGGCAATCACACATGACCCTTTTGACAAACAGGGGGCGATTGCTCCATGTGGATTACATTGTGTACATTTTGCCTATATTGGAGATTTTTGGGACAATATGTAGAGTTAAAATTATTTATTTTTGTTTAAAAGAGATGTTTGGTAGTAACATTTCAC
Source organism: Silurus meridionalis (assembly GCF_014805685.1). Classification (NCBI taxonomy): domain Eukaryota; kingdom Metazoa; phylum Chordata; class Actinopteri; order Siluriformes; family Siluridae; genus Silurus; species Silurus meridionalis. The sequence goes on from NC_060892.1 coordinate 16,489,133, forward strand.
CTGCTTGCTGAATCTAAACTAATAGGTTTGGTCTACGCAGCTATCTAGATAACAAACTCTGTTGCAAGTATAGGTGTTCATGGGATCAGTTTTTAATTCATTATCTATCAAAGGAATTCTGATCAATCTCACCTAAAATCCGTGTGATTCCAGTTGCTGATTGCACGTGTCAACAAAGGTGTGATTAGATCATGAAGGATACATCCGTTAATATAGGAGCAAACTGTATACACACTCTGCCCTAATGATCGAATTACTATGTTCCTTAATAGGCAGTAACTGCTTTTTCCTGCATTTAGCACTCTTTGTTTTACCTGTTTGTCTGACAATGATGTATTAAATCTAATTTCATTTGTGTAGAGTAATTAAAGCTCACCAGCCAAACACTCCAGAGTTCATACATGCGATAGTGTTTGTGATCAAAGCACAGCTTTTAGATTAAAATCCATAGCCTATCCAGGTGATCTCACAAGTGTCACACATATTTGTAGTAAACTAACCCTATTAAACAATGAAAATGTAAACAATTCATGTTTTTTTGTTACAAAACAAGATCTAACTGCTCTAGTATTTTGCAGGAAATAGACTATAAAAACATCTCACAATGCATTATTATTTACTTGTATAGCAATTTGTAATATTGGATGTTTTTGCTGTCAGTTTCTTTACAGAGACACAGCAGCATCTTCTGGCCATGAGCCGGTCAGCACTCATGACTAGTGCTCAAAAGTAACGATTGTAACCCGTTCGGGGGACAAAGGCCTCATTTAGCCAGCGTGCTTTACTCTTTTATTTTCTGCTTTATATCCATGTGCTCTGGTTGTCTAACGCTAACTGAATTACCGCTAATCACTCAATTCGAATCACATGCAACCCAGTGAGTAACTAAGGCAGTCAAATACGCAGACGGAAAGCTATGCTGTGTTTTTTTCTCCTCTACAGCATTTTTGTAGAAGAATGTAAGAAAGAGGAATTTTAGCTCATTGTCCCACATAAAGCAACTGCATTGTTAGTGCTTGGCCATGTATAGTCTTTTACTTTAGCATCTTTTTTGCTATAAAATGGTCTGCTACTCATTGTACCTGCTGAGACTGAAAGACACGCTTTCAACAGACCATAAACTCGTTAGAATCTAAAGCTTGTACAGGAGGGTTTTATTTCAAATGGCTTTTAGGGAGCTGGAATTTCACACTAAAAACAATTACATTGTGCCTGTTAATGGACTTTGCTTTTTATTATAGCTCAGTGTTGGATTTTAGAGCCGTCGTTTGGTGGCAAGCATTAGTTATAGACTGACCCACAAGGATGTCAGCATGCTGAAGTTCTGCTGAAGTTCTACCAGTTCTTCGACTAGTTTTCATGTTCCAAGTCATTTAGTATTCAAACTTTTAACCTTTTTTAGTTTGGCTTGGTTTATCAGTGTACAGAATATAAAGAAAAAAGAAAAGGTGTGTTAAGGACTGGAAATGTTCTTCAAAAAATTTACTTGTTTATTGGTCAGGAATATGGTGGTGGAAAGAGTGAAAACTAATTTAACCTAGGAATCATAAAAAAATAAATCAACTGAGCATGACCAGTGTGAACTGGTGCTACATAAATAATTTGATAGTTATGTAAATAGCAACTTTCTATTTTGTGAAACATGCAATGTTTTCTTCCTCTAAATATCCAGAAAACATGGCATTTCTGCCACGCTAAAGCCTTGTGGTTTGGCTTAGTTTAGCAGCAAAAGCTAGAATTTCCCAAAACAACAAAAAAAAACCATGTTTGATTCACTTCCTGCAGGGGAATAAAGTCAATTCAGAGTCAGATCACTTTTTTAACTCAATACTGAAAGCATATCGAGACCCCCTTTGTTTGGCTCTAGTGTGATCGAACCACGCAGAAACAGGAGAACATCAAACTCACACTATATGCTGTCTCAGAATTCCCTCAGCTTTAAAGCAGTAATTCGCTGGAGGTAAAAGATTCAGTGAGAAAAGGAAATGAGGTCTGACATGTTGACTCAGGATAAAAATCCCCCTGGACCCTGAACGGACAGCTATTAAAGTTTAATTGCTTGCCTCAATAGGTCCTCGGTTCTCTCTGGGTTCTGCTGTTCAGAACATATACAGTCATCAAGACTTAAACGTGTCACAGACTTACTTACATGTGTCTGTAACACCTGTCAGTTAAAGCTGGAACAGTTTGGCCTGGAGATTTTGGATAAAAAGAGAAACAATTATCAGTAACAAGCATTGAGTTGGTAAAGGTTGACAGCAACTTAACAGTTTCCATTCTTTACACAATTTCCCGCTCCATTTTAGGAAGGAAAATAAGCGAGAGTGTCTGAGCTATGTTATGGATCCATTTGCATAATTCACTTTGATGGCTGAATATTAGGCCTCCGTCTTTACTCACATTTGTAGCTGAAGATTACAAAGGAACTATTTGCAGCGCCGTGCAGACTACCAGGAGGAGACTATCAAAGGAAGGGAGCGAGGCTTTCAAGTCAGGACACTTCGATTGTGTTACAGATTGGTTCCAGGTGAAGCAGCTTTGGGAGGCTCAGTTAGAGGAAAATTGCCCTCCATGAAGTGCTGGGGCGAGAGTGAGTGAGGCTTCACGGTTGGGATGGTATTCCGGAATTCCTAAACTACTCACGTTTAGAGGGGATTTGAAGAGGTTGAAGGCCGGGCCTCTGAAATCTTGTTGTGGTGATCGTCTAGATATTAAAAGCTAAGTGAACTGAGGTTTGAGTTGTCTCCTCTGGCTTGGTTAAACAACTTGCGATTTCTTTTCAGAGTTTCAAACATATTTTCCTAGAATCTAGCGATCTGTGTGCATATGTGGTGTGGTCCCAGTTTTACCTTCTAATGTGTTTAATTTTTTCAGAGTTTATCAGAGTGTCAGGTGTGAGGCCTACAGAGACAGGACATCAGAGGCCCTTCACATTTATTATATATTTTTAATAGTTTTTGTCTGTGAAATATTACAACTCCCCACCTCAAAGTGATGATGCTGACACATTTTTACAGTTATACAGATTTTACATGTTTATAGTAAAGCACTTTAGCATTTCCATACATCATTCACAAGCGCGCTTAAAGGCTGGTGAAATAAAGAGTGTTTATAGCTGCTCGAAAGTCAATAAAGCAATAAATGTAACTATAAACATATTAAGAGTACAACATACCATTTCCTTATGAAATCAAAGACTGTAACTGTTGTACAGCAAAGTGCTGTGGTATAACAGGAATAAAACACTTTGGGACATGCTTTCAAACAGTATTTTGTATGAAAACATTGGTAAATAAACCTACTGTTCTGTTTAGTTTACTGTATAAACAGAATTAAAAAAAAGACAAAAGGTGTGTGTGTGTGTGTGTATGTGTGTGTGTGTGTGTGTGTGTGTGTGTGTGGAAAGGGTTTGTAAATAGTTTGTTTGATTTGGGATTCCTTTAGCATTTATATCTTTAAAAAATATAAGAAAATTGCACTGAATGGGTTATCAAGCCAAAGCTGGAGGGTTTTATTGAAACTGGGAGCAGATGATCTCAGGTCAGTTATTGACATGGGAAAAATTATACTCTGTAACGCTTCCCCAATTTTGTTCTGATTAAGTTTACACTGAGAGGAAAGATTGTTTTAAACATCAGCGAAGGTCACTGCAACGGCACGCCAAAGAAGACCAGCAGTGCCGAGTGCAAAAGTGCGATCCCTCCGGCCTCGGTAGAGGCCACACAGAGCAAATAAGCTGTTATTCCACTGTTGTTTGGAAGGATCGGGGAAGGATTGGGGCTGTAATGAAAAGAAAACAGAGGCGATGTTCCCATGACGGATTTGGGAAAGCGATTGGAAACTGGCCACACGGCTGGTGCTGAGTTCACACCTCTGGTCTCAAAGCTCTCTCTCTCTCCCTTTCTCTCCCTCTCCCAGAAATCCTCGCCAACTGACTCACCCTTTCCGATACAACCTGATCTGGCCCAGAGGCCCATGCCATCACTTCCTACAATCGGCTTTGTTTGAGAGCTGCAATCACTCGCCAGGTCCAGATTGAATTTTTTTTTTGCACAAAAACACTGGCTGTACTCGGGATAAAAACATGGAGATGAGGATAAAATAAGTTCTTAATTAAAATAGCGAGGAACCTACTTCAGAAATTCCTATTTTTATTTTGTTTAAGGTCCAACACCATGGCCATTATGGTCAATATTGAGTACATGTACCTTAATCCTACACCAGACCAGAATATTCAACTCCCCCATGCACAAATATACATATATTATTTATAATGTTGAAACACAAACAGCATCTATGCTGAGAATAATGCACAATGGTAATATGCAAGCGCTCAAAAAAGTGATTAAGGTATCATTAAGAGTTGCATATTTAGCGTAAGAGGTGAGAAGTGAAATGTGTAAAAACACCAACCAGACCAAATTCTGGTTTGTGGACTAAATATGAGGTGGAATTTTAGGACACTTTTTTTCAAATATTATTACTCATAGTCGAGGCATTTGTAACACCCACAAAACACCAGGCACATTGTGAATTTTGTTAAAATAAATTTTATATAAATGTGAATATTTCAGTGACATGAATCGAAGTGGGGTTTAGAAAATTTGGGCTGCATTCTTGAACCATCGAAAAAAGTTTTGAAAAGATCCATAATCATGTGGACAGGGCCACAATTGTATTGCTAGTGGTGTGTGTGTGTGTGTGTGTGTGTGTGTGTGTGTGTGTGTGTGTGTGTGTGTGTGAGGAGATCCAGAGCATTAGTGTGCTCCAGAGTTAGCCAAGACATCAGAGGACTGCAAAAGAGAATCAAAACCAGAGTTGTGGAGGAAGTGCAGTGTTTACGCTCCTTTCAGGCCCTCTCTTCACTTTTAGAGAAAACAAACCCTGCTGGCAGAGTGGCTCAGCCTCGGACTCAGCCTCGGCTTTCCTCTGCAGAGAACAGCGTCCCCCATGGAGAAACTGAGCAGTGCAGTGGGTAAAATCCCAACTTGAAATCTGTCCCTAAAATAATCCAGCACGCAATATTGTCCTGAGTTAAAGGAGGTCCCTCAGGATATATTTCTTTTTCAGATCGGTTTGAGTTTCTGTTCTAATGTTGTTTAAATGTCATAATATCAGAAACCTGGGTCACAAATATATTCTTATCACCTAATTTCAATCTTAACATTTATTATTATATTATTTTAAAGAAGAACCTGAATTTTAGACAATGGAAATATTTTGATTTTCTGTGAACAATCACTCAATCGCCACACTCTTGTTACTTGTGAAGTAAAATTAAAAAATCTGTAAATTAAAAAACTGAAATATAAAATGTACATAAGCATTCACACCCTTTACTTAGTACTTAACATTTTTGGCAGCAATTACAGTGTAGAGTCTTATGTATGACACAACAAGCTTTGCACACCTGAATTCTGGAATTTTCTGCCATTCTTGCAAATTCTCTCAAGCTGGATATGGCAGGTTGGATGGGGCTGTCTGTGGACAGCCTCATTCAGGTCTCTCCACAGATGTTCAATAGGGTTCAAGTCAGGGCTCTGTTTGGGCCACTCTAGGTCATTCACGGAGTTGTGCTTAAGCCACTCCTGTATTGTATTGGTTGTCTGCTTAGGGCTGTTGTCATGAAGAGGCTGAAACATTTACCCAGATAGCAGTCCTGAGCACTGTGGAACAGGTTTTTATTGAGGATATATCTGTACTTTGCTCCATTCAGCCTTTTCCTTAACCCTGACCAGTTGCCCAGTGCCTGTTGCAGAAAAACACTCTCACAGCATGATGCTGCCACCACCATGCTTCACTGTTGGGACGGTTTTGGGCAGGTGAGGATGGTTTTTGAGTGCCTTATTTCCTCCAGACAAATAGTTTAGAATTGAGGTCAAACAGTTCAATCTTGGGTTAAAGAGAAACATGTTTCACACAGTCTGAGAGTTCTTCAGGTGCAAGTCTGAAGTCCAAGTGGGCCTCCATGGGTTTTGCACCAAGGAGAGGCTTCTTTCTAGCAACTCTGCCATTTAGCCCAGATCAGTGGAGGGTTGCAATGATGGTTGTCGTTATGGAACTTTGTGCCATCTCCACACAAGCTCTCCAGAGCTCAGTCCAGAGTGACCATCTGGTTTTTGGTCACCTTTCTTACTAAGGCCTTCTCTCTTGCTCAGTTTGGCCAGGTGACCAGCTTTTGAAAGAGTCCTGATTGTGCCAAACAACTTACATTTGAGAATTATGGGGGGCCAGCTCTTGGGAATCTTCAGTGCAGCAGCAAATTGTGTAGCCATTCCCAGATCTGTGCCTTACAACAATCTTGTCTCTGAGCTTTTCAGGCAGTTCTTTTAACCTCATGGCTTATTTTTTGCTTTGATATACTTTATTATCAGCTTTAAGGCCCTCATGTCTAATCAATAAACTTTTTTACAGGTAGACCCATGTAGACTCCTGGTAGGTTAGGTTTATTACAGGTCGACTCCTGTCAACGTGTTGAAACATCTCAGCAAAAATCAAGAGAAATGGGAGGCACCTGAGCAAAATTTCACTGTTGTTGCAAAGGGTCTGAATACCAATGTACATGTGATATTTCAGTTTTTTTTTTAATGAAACAATTACAGATATTTCTAGATATCCTTTTTTACTTTGTTGTTATGGGGTACTGGGTGTGGATTTAATATTATCTACATTTACATTTACATTTGTGGCATTTAGCAGACGCCCTTATCCAGAGCAACATACAAAAGTGCTTTGAGTCTCTAGTAATGAATAAATCTACACTGGTACGCAAGATTACAAACTTAATATAAATATAACTCGAATTCTACAAACTTGGAAAGTGCTAATTTAGGTATTTCAGGAAGAGGTAGGTTTTCAGTCGTCGTTTGAAGATAGTCAGGGACTCTGCTGTACGGACATCTAGGGGAAGTTCATTCCACCACCTCGGTGCATTATCTAAATTATCTACAGTGCATTATCTAAATGCACTGTAAGGTTCTTAAAGAGTTCTAAAAGTTCTAAGGGTTCTAGAAGAATGTCACGGATAGACCAGGTGTCAGAAACCGGGAGTAAAACAGAATGTCTTCATTTGTCTTACACATACAAACACAAGAGAGTTTGAGATGTGACTGGAGCAAAATGGCACACTTAACTGAGGGCTTCCAGTGAAGCGTAGCCAGGAGCATGGACGCACAGGGAAAAGAGCAGTAGGAAGTCTGGGGTGATCTATGGCAGTAACCTGTAGATCGGACAGTAAGTGAGGGGAAATAGGAACCTTATTAAGGGGACGGGTAAATGGAAGACAGGTGTAGGAGATTAGACAGGTGTAGGTGATTGGTAGGAGGGAGAGGCTGAGCGAGAGTGTTGAGCTGTTAGGCTCTACATCAAGAGTTCTTCCAGTTATTGTGAACTAAACCATTTGCTAATATATGGTTTATTTGACAAATGCCTACATGAGGACGTTCATAAGGATTGAGTACATCCTTTACTTTTGCCTTATAAGGTTTTATGAAGAGCCACTTGAAATGTTTTTTTAAAAAGTTTTATCAAAATATAAAAAAAGGTTGGATTAAATGTCATCACATAAAATTACTATGAGGGAAATCATGATCGTGATGTTTCACACACAGACACATACACATACACTCACACACTGTGTTTTTGTGTGTGTGTGTGTGTGTGTGTGTGTGTGTGTGTGTGTGTGTGTGTGTGCGTGTGTGTGTGTGTGTGTGTGTGTTTATTTCTTTTCCGCCATCTTTTCTGCTGGATTTATACACACCATGAGATGCTGGAAACGTGTTTATTTATTATCATTTATCCGGCTGGAAGTTTATCCGGCTGGAGCAATGTTATGACACGTTGTTCTTTTGTTGATTTGGAAATGATTTTCTTTGCTGTTAAATGTCTTTTGTGCAACACAATTTACCCTAAAAAAATCTTATTGGTGTAGTAAAATTTTTTTTTAGACATTGCATTAATTATTCAGTCACTGAGCACCAAACAATATGTAAGTGCAAAAAGTAAACAATCAAACAATACGTGTGTGTGTGTGTGTGTGTGTGTGTGTGTGTGTGTGTGTGTGTCTGTGTGTGTCAGTGGTGGACAGTAATGAAGTAAATGTAATTTGTTACTGGACTTAAATAGTTTTTCATCTATCTAAGTATCTGTATTTAACTGAAGTATTTCCCTTTTGTGGAAACTAACTTTTACTTCACTACATTTCAAAGTCAAATATCTGACTTGCTACTCAACTTTATTTTGCGAAATCAGTAGTTCATTTTTATTTGAGTGGATAAAAACTTAACTGGTCAAGCACACAGCAAGCCACCAATCAGGGTAGAGCACATGCTCTGTTTTGAACTTGTTATGATCGCCACTTGGTGGTATCTACTTTTTACCAACATACAGTTCAGCGTCAGTTCAGCAGCAAGCAGAACAGTTATAAATGATGGAATAATGGAATAAATGATGATCAGTGTTTGATTCATTTATATCATTCTATCAATAGGTTGGTGTGCTGAGAGTAACATTAGGTTGAGAGTCTTTTTACAAAAACTGAGCTGATTAGGCAAAGAGTCTTGTGGCAAAAATGATAATAGGAATATTTATAACTATAATAAAACATAATACTTTGGCTACTTAAGTAAGTTTGAAGGTAAATACTTTTTTTATTTTACTCAAGTAAACATTTAAATAGAGTACTTTTACTGGAGTAATATTTTACTAAGTGTATCTCATCTTTAACTCAACTACATTGTTTGTGTATTTCGTCCAACAGTGGTGTGTGTTATAAAGTAACCAGTGTCTGGGTGGTGTGAACCAGTGACCAGTTGATGTGATAAAATGATGAAGTCTGAAATTAACTATATTTTTCTATAACCGCAGAAACAGCTTCATATTAATGGATGACATTTCACACATATTCCTATTTACAGTTCCTGATCTTACATACCGGTACATTATATCAGGTATATCCAGTCATTCCTCAACAAACCTACTTGTCACAATACAAAAAATAGACAGCTTTGCCTCTGACTGGAGACTCCTTCCTTGTTAAATGTTAAAAAAAACGTATAATAGAAAACTTCAGTAATCAGTAATGACAATTTGTGGAGCATCCACCTTAAAAAGCTGTGGCTATAGAAACTAGAGTAAGCACATTAATGTGAATAAACCTGTGATGTACTGCTACACTACTGTCAGAGCTGCTGTTGTAGAATCTTCTGCTGACCAACTGAACAAGCAACTTTAACCTAATGCAACACGACGCTACAATAAGCCATAATGAACAAATGCACATAGTAATGTCCAAAATTGTTTTCCGTTATCAGACCAATTTTTCTATCCAGTTCAAACCAGGACATGATGGATATATGATGTGCTGTGGGTTATGGTATTTTCTGCGCCTGTACTGTTCTCCTTCTGTTCCTTTTTCAGAGCTTTGCTTAAATCATCAGAGTCAATCAGATGCTTGACCTAGAGATCATTTACAGAACCCTGGCATGTCAGCTAACAATCCCATCATTATCATCATCATCCTCATCAACATCATCATTTTCCTGAAGTTCTGCGCTCTCCTCAGCCTGATCTGGATGGATGGAGCTTTAAAAAAAAAAGGAAAATGAAGCCAGGGTTCACGACCTCACGTCATCGCAGACCAAACAGCCGGGGAAAGGTTTTGTGTTATTGCACATGACAGCTCCCAGATGATCGAATTAAAAGCCGTCTCTGGGACTGAAGTCTCTCTTCTGAGGAGGAGATGACAGACTCCAGAGGCTTTTCTTCAACTCCACTGTTTAGTGCTATGAATATAAAAAAGCCTGTGGATGTGGCAGATCCTGAAGTCACGACAGGGTAAAAGCACGTCTAAAGCTGCTTTCTATGCAAACACACACGTCATTCAGCGCCTGCCTTCACGTCTGTTCACTTTCTCCTCAGTCCAGTTCTGCTGCAGTCACGAGCTTCAACCTGCTGAGAGAGATTTTTCCGACATTTTAAAAAGTGGAATTTTAAAGGCACCATGAAAAAGTATGAAAATTCAGATTTATTTTGGGATGGGAATATTTAGGTATTCTGACCTCTAAATATAATATCTATCTATCTATCTATCTATCTATCTATCTATCTATCTATCTATCTATCTATCTATCTATCTATCTATCTGTCTGTCTATCTGTCTGTCTGTCTGTCTGTCTGTCTGTCTGTCTGTCTGTCTGTCTGTCTGTCCATCCGTCCTTCTGTCTATCAGTCTATTCGTTTATCATCTAACAAGTTTAAGCATAACCTGTCAAGTTTTTGACATTATAGTTCCTTATAGTATATTGTAGAGTATAGTTCATTATAGTATAGTAGCGTCTCAGGGGCTTTTTGTGTTGTTTGTTAAGACTTTAGCTCTGTTATTGTTTAGTCCATGGAGAAAGTGTGTTTTGTAATTGAGAATCTTACTAACTAAATAGTGTCACATTTACAAATTAATTTTGTGTATTTCCCATTTTTCTCTCAAGATCAATTACAAACACGTTGTGGAATTTGGGCAGCGTGTAACCGTTCCTGATGCAACGCCCTTGTATACGCGATCCTATCACATTGGCCTGGAACAAGACAGACATTCAAGCTTGTTTCTATTTTAACTTGTTTGGACGGAACATCCATCCATGCTATCTCTCCATCAGGTTTTTTTTTTTTTTTTTTGTAAAGATAATTTTCACCCTGGGTAACAGTGTGGAGCTTTAAAAACCCTCCATAAAGCCTAAACGCAAACACGGACCTGTAGCACGAGCTGTCTTGCTCCAAGTTTAGGTTTAGATTTCTATCTGAACTGATTTCCATCTGAATTTGGAGTAAACATAACAGACTCCATCTGGTTCTCTGTAGAAAAAAAAAAAAAAAAGGGGGGGGGGGTTTGGGGTGATGAAATTCTTGAACATTTTAAAGAAATGCCCTTTAACAACATTTTATTTTAGATTATTCTGTATTTTCTGGTGCACATTGTCCTGTTCGGTCATCTTTTGGAATTCTGAATTCTTTCTTTGAGGCGTAAAGGATTCCAGCAACAGTAAACATACATGTTTAAGAGAAAGCTGGAGGAAATGCTGGGATTCATTTGGCAGAAACTTGCAGCCATGTCCAACCTTCCTTAGCACACATTACACTCAAACTTATATATTTACGCACACCGGCTGTCTTTTCTCGACCAAAGGGCCTGGTTTGAGATGGGGGGGTTAAGAATGGGACATCCTGTCCCATCCGGTTTAAAAATAAAAAACAAAAATGTTTCTTTCAATTCAGTAACATTTGATATGAATAGCTCTTTTAACAATAGATGCTGACAGAAAACAGCTCTTTCTCTGTTTGGTTTGTTTAATGTAATTATGTGACATCATTAGATGCCTGTTATTCATATTTTAATTCCATATTTGAGATTTACACGCCATGCTGAATCTCCCCTGTACACCCTCACCATTCCCTCGGAACACATAACTGTTCTCTGTTTTTTTTTTGTTCAAGATTACAAATGTACTTCTTTTCCCTTCAGCTTTCTTTATATCTAGGACATTTCAAATTTGGCTAATCCCACAGAAGACTCTTGATGCTACAGTATTTGCTTTTAAATTAACCCCTTTAGTCTCCATTATGGTTTGTTTTTCATGTGATATTTGTGCTCATTGATAACTAAGAACCCATTTAAATAACCTTGATGTAAAGCAAAATATATTTATCTTCTCTGGTGATCTAGGAATTTAAAGTCTCTCTCTGATCTCTAAGCTCTCATTTGTCTTACATTTTTTCTCAGTTGCTTTGGAACATTTCTCAGATCAGAAATGAAATTCTCGAAACTCCTTGTTTAACCTTTACATCATTTAGTCATTTGTGCACATCATCAAAAATAATCTCTTTGCTTTGATCAAATTGTGAATCTTGAATTTCACTAATGAAGGAGAATGTATGGCATCAGCTCAACCAATGTAAATCTTGTGAACCTTTACATTCATCTCTCAAAAGTAAGTATTTGTGTCAATGAACATCTCATTCCCATCAGAATAAAAATTCCCTTTGTCATTGTTCACAAACAAAATCATCAAAATCTTTAGTCATGTTGTCAGTATGACGCTGCACAGTTTCAGAATTTCTTAATATAAACTACAGTATGGATCACAGTGATTGACTATGGATTTCAGCAGCACAAATTCATTTATTTGATTGCTTATTTGATTCATATTGATTGAAAGAGACCAGACAGGATTTATACTTTTACCGTACTGTAATAGAGTTCGTTAGTTTCTTGGTTGTTTATCCATTTTCAGAAATTGTAATTCTGTGTTTTTTCGGTTGCCAGTTGAAGGTTCACAAGATTCACCTTTCACTTATTTTAGAGAACTAGTTGATCATTGGTTGATCTGATGCATACACTCTTCTTCACTAGTGACAGGATTCATCTGCACAGTTCAACAATTCAAGTTACATTTACAGAAAAAAAGTTTAATATAAATTTTAGATGACAGATGATAGCTAATTTAACCATTTTGCATTCAATGATTTATACAATGTACTGATGCAGAAATGTTTTGGGGGTTAAGACCATTCAGGTGAAACCAGTATAATATATTTTGATCAACATGACAAACAACTGATAATGTAGGAAACAGCAGACACTTGTACACCATTAATTAAATGAATGTACAAAAGCATTCGCAATTTGATCAAAGCAACAAGAAATGTTCTTATGATCAGCACAAATTACTAAATGATGTAGAGGTTAAAAAGGAGTTTTGGAAATTTCATTTATGATCTGAGAAACGCTCCAAAGCAACTGTTAGAAATACTGAAACTGTGCCCCATCATACTGACAACATGACTAAGGATTTAGATTATTTTGTTTGTGAACAATGACAAAGGGACTTTTCATTCTGATGGGAATGAGATGTACATTGACACAAATACTTACTTTTGAGAGATGAACTAAGGATTTTGAGAAAGGTGCAGGCTTTTGCAAGAAATCCAATGTATTGTGCTGTTTGCACAAATTATTTTGAGAATGTACTTACTGACTTGCAAATATTAAGGATGATTCGAGAAATGCTCCAAAAAAATTATATATATATTACTGCTGGTTTAAAATGATGAAAACATAGTTTTGAACGGCGATTACACCCATGATAAACGAAAAATCACAATAAACGGACGCCACCTGAAAAAAGCTATTTTATGTATACGGTACTGTACTGTATAAACATTTAACTTCATTTTATAATCATAATTATATTTGTATTAATACATTTCATTATTTCAACATAAAACTCCATAAAAACGTTTTCCTATAAGTTTTTTGGATATCCGCGAGAGACCGGGAAAATCAACTAAACAAATTAGTTGTGTATGAGCGTATGAGCGTATGAGTGTATGAGCGTATGAGCGTATGAGTGTATGAGTGTATGAGCATATGAGTGTATGAGCAAGATAATGTGAAAATGGAAAAGAGTTTCAATTTTTTATTGACTCAAATTGGTTGGGGTTTTTTTGTTTTTTTTTTGCAAGCTGCTTAACTGAGCTGAAGGACAGAGTGGCAGCACTGTAAAAACAACCACAGGTTCTGCTGGCCATTTGAACAATTTCTAATCAGAAGTTCTGAACGACAGTATTTCTCCATGCAGCCTCGAGAGGGAAATAGGAGATCAAAGGCTTCAGTGTCTCACTTTAAGGAGCTCTAAGGTGTAGTTGAAAATTATTATGTGTATTTTTGAAAGCTAAACACTTGGATGAACCTACAGTTAGGAATTTTTCCTAGAGGGTGAAAGTGGGGGGTCCAGGGCCTTGTCCCCCGAGTCTCCTCACTCTCTTCACCCTCTGAGCTGCTCATGACTGCAACACTTCTCTGCTCAAACCCGATCTTCTCAGGAGGTGCAGGGAAATCTTGGGTTTCTTCATTGACTTTCTTTAAGCTTTGATCATTCCTAAGCAGAGTGTATCATTTATAACAATAACGGCTGTGTTTAAATGGCCGTCCTTCAAAATGTTTGCTTTACTCCTTCTTTTTCAAGGGGTTATTATCATACACTGCTATTTAAAATAAAACACAATGAAATATATATATATATATATATATATATATATATATATATATATATATATATATATATATATATATATATACAAAACCCTGGTGAAAACTTCCCAAGGAGGAACACACTTGCATTAGGTGTAGCAGAAACGAATGTGATCCCTGGCATATGGCGATAATTTTAGAGGGAAAAAATAGTTACAGCCTAAAAACACATGTAAAAGACATTGACATATCGCAGATCAAAGTCGAATCGAGCTTTCATGTTGGAGATGCATCAACAAATGATGTCCATGTGTCATAGTGGGTTTAGTCTGTACCTGCACACACACACACACACACACACACACACACACACACACACACACACACACATGCTATAGCAGCAGCTATAATGATCCAGACAAGGATGATTTGAAAACTGGGCCTCAAGTAGCACACTGGACAAGAGGGATTTTATTATTTCACAGAAGCATTTACACAACAAATCTGGTGTGTGTGTGTGTGTGTGTGAACCTGCAGTTAAAAAAAAATTCAATTCCATTTTTTATTCCTGAGCCTGTGTAAATTTCTAAATTAGCAAACATACAAACATGAACCTTGAATGCTGATAGTGGACCTTGATAGTTTAAATCCCATTTGTTCCATTTCCACAACAATTTAATAAGCATCTGATTAAATTCAAAATAAAGCAATCCAAAGACATTCCAAGTGACTAAAGAAATGGCACCCTGCAAATGGAGGAAGAGTTAACATGTGCATCAGCATTGGATGAGCTGCATTATTGGTGCTCTTTTACAGTTTAATCATCTTTTGGATGTGACTAAATGTGCTGTAAATAAGTCATTTGTTTATAGTCATCATTTTAATAACATATAATTATGAAGAAATCACCAAAAGCCTTTATTTATCTGGTTGAATTTTTTAGTTTGGTTTGGCAGAATTTTAATGCACATTTACTCTAATTTGTTCAAAGAAATTAACAATTAAACAAGCCCTGTTGTGTTTTTGTTCAGCCTGTGTTGTATTTGTGATATTTTTAGCTACTCATAAGCTTGCTGTAACCCAAACCATGCAGAGACTGTGATTGTGAGTGACAGCTGACTGTGAAAACTTGGATTGAATGCTGTCACATGACTGGACATCTGGAGTTCCCAGTACACCCCCTGTGCCTGGTTTACTTTGTGCAGTGTTGATGTGCGTGTAGGTTTCATACGCTGAGATAAGATCACAATTTTGTGTGTATTCTTTACGTCCAACAGGACCAGTGAGCACAGACTTCCAGAGCAGATGTAAGTTTATGCCACGTCTGAAAGCCAAGTGGCTCCTTCTCCAAACTGCAGCCAGTCACGCTAGACAAAAACAGGAAGTGGGGTGAAAGGGCACACTTCCTTTATCTTCCTTTATTATGGTTTCATGACACTGAAGAGGAGGATATTCTCATAAGATGCAACCTGATTGATTTGGGAGGTTATTTTTGGTGTAAATTGATCTCACATTCTTGGTCGTCTTTTTGCTGCCCATCTCTTGGAGTTGGAGATGAATGTGCTGCTTGTTTTGTCCCTTCATCATGTCTCCTTGTCTGCTTTGTGTCAGTTGGGTTCCTGCGAGAATTCTTTAAAGGTGCACACTCTTCTCTGTCTTAAAGCTTGAGGGATGAGGGAGGACTGGACAAAGCGATGGATTGAGTGTGGAACTCTTTCCGTGCTCTCCATGTTTCTTTGAAGGAGGAAATTAAAGTTATTGGATGAGGGTGAGGATGAAGATAGTTACACTCACTTTCATAGCTGCTAGCAGCATATCTACAGGATTTCAGAAGCTGCTTGTCTCTTCTATCTTCTCTGACAGAGCTTTAGGCACTGAATTTAATAAAACTCCTAAAATTTGATGTTATGTTGCTTCTCAAGTGTATGTGTGTACCATAATTTGTCTAAATTTATAGATCATCATTGTAAAGGCTTTTACAATTCGTCAACATCAGCTACATTATTCCACTTCAAAACTGGTCGCAGTGAATAGATTTTAATGAGGGCTGTTTTTTCTTATGAATTTAGTTTTTTCTATTTAAAAAAAATACAAACAACTAGTAGCCTTTTGACCCCCATGCCCTTGACCAGGCAGTCACTTAGAATGAATGATTGTACACTGTAAATGCTCAGACTAGATGCCTTTTGAGCTAGGTACAAGAAAAGAAATTTCTTCATACTGAGTCATGTATTTAACTGAATTTATAGTCATTTATTTCACTCAGCAAGTGTTTTGGGCGCTATCACTGTGATAACTCTACGTGAGAGTGAGAAACCTGTTAAATAGTGACGACAGGTTATGTGTGAGCTTTTTGATAAGGTCTTCCGTCTCTTCATCAGGGTTCTATTGGGATATCAATCTTCAAAACTATTATAGTTCAAAACATCTGCCGAGCTCTGAATGTCTTTATATAGCTTTAGAGGGGGATTACTTGGGTCTCTTTTTGGTTTCTTAAACTTGCACTGGTGCAGTATCTTATTCCAACTCACTGTAGTGAAGATTATATTGTGGTACAGAACTCCAGGGTCAAAACCAATGCAAAATCAAGCATGTCAGTGGAATGGAGATATTCACAGATCAGGCATAACTTGATGGCCACCTGCCTAAGATTGTGCTGGTCTTTTGCTGCCAAAACAGTCCTGACCCAGCAATAACATTTTTAGCAATTTGAGCTACAGTATCTCATCTGTTGGATCGGACTACAAGGGGCAGTCTTGTTCCCCACATGCAAACAATGAGCCTTAGCTGCCCATGACTCTGTCACCACTTCACCACTGTTCCTCCCTTGAACCACTTCTGATAGATACTGACCACTGAAGACTAGGAACATCCCACAAGAGCTGCAGTTTTGGAGATGCTCTGACCCAGTCATCTAGCCATCACAATTTGGTCCCTGTCAAACTCGCTCACCCATTTTTCCTGCTTCTAACACATCGACATTGAGGATAAAATGTTCACTTGCTGCCTAATATATCCCACCTACTAACAGGTCGCATGGTAGTGAAGAGATAATCAGTAATTCACTTCATTTGTCATAATGTTATACCTGATCGGTGTAACTTCTATAAATTGGCTCTAGCTGTATTTTTGTGTGGTGCTATATGATGGACTGATATTTCATCTAGGATTTATTCCCAATTTTGTCTCCAGAGTCACTATGTACCTTTGTGATCACGATGCGGATTTTCCTGAAGATCTGATTAAGCTTTTCTTGCACAAGATGGAATATTTCATTCTGTTGTGAGGAGGTAGGAAAGAGGAAAAAAATCACTGTTGTGGTAATACTCTTCCAAATAAGAGAGTCCACACTCGGGCAGCTGGTGAGCAGACGTCTATCATCTTGTCCTTATTCACCTTTTTAAAAAGAAAGTCTCTAGCTAGCTCTTTCTCATTCTCACTCTTTCTTTGATTCCAATCTTGGCACCAAATAAGGCTTTTCTCCCCCAGATGGCTTCGCATCCTTTAAGAAAGAAGTTAAGGAGAGAGAGTATAAGTAGGAGAGAGAGATAGACAGATAGGGAGAGAGAGAGAAAGCAAAAGCCTGAAGGCAGAACCACTGCCTGGTTCCTTCCCGCCTGCCTGCACATGGATGGATGTGCACTCTGATGGATGCCTGTGATAATTGTGAGAAGGGATTATCCTGGCCATCCCCTGGCTGGATGCCATGCTGTCTACACACACTTACACACATACACACACACACACACACACACACACACAAAAGACTAAAATACAGTGGCTAGACAGAATTAATAAGGATCTTCTTTGTTGTGACTAGCCCCTGGTTTGTACTGAGCATATCACAGGGGTGCAGTCGCTTTTAGGGAAATTGCTGAATTAGAGGTTTAAACCTCTAATCGGGATCCGGATGCTAAATTCAGACCATGCAACTGGCCCAGCTACTCTCTGAAACCTCATGATAGCAAGAACACATCACTGGGAACAGTTTTGTCTTTTTTTTGTGGTGTATGAATAATTCATGCACTTAAATATGGACCTAACTCCATTCTACCCTCAAGTGACTTCACTTCTATAGGAGGAGTTGTGTTAAAATACTGAGGTGATCTTTTTCTGAACAGTGCTTTGTTTTAGCTGGACAAAACTCTTATAAGTTTCATGCACAACTCTACCACAAATTATTTAAAATTAAAGTTTTTATGCTTGTCTCTCTGTGACTTGGACCCCTTAATTATTAAAAGGACCCTTGAAGCATACATTGTTCAAGTGCTTGTACAATATCAACTGGGTAAGTGTGCAGTGTAAACCTCAAATTATTATTTCTTTTTAATACCTAGAAATTGGTTCTTCAAGGGTTCCTTAATGATTTTTCAGATAAATAAGAATTCTAAAAGGATTCTACTTCCAAGTTTTCTAATAGAGAAATGATTGTTGTAAGAAAATACAGCTATAAGGAAATACCCATAACCACAATTACTTTAGATACTTTAGGTCATGCTTGTGCTGAATATGGTATGATGTTACAATCTGTCATATATCACATGTATATCAACATTAATATACTTTATATTTTAGTATATACTAAATACATTTTATATAAGTATATACTATATATAGTGCATCTGGAAAGTATTTACAGCACTTCACTTTTTCCACATTTTATGTCACAGCATTTCCCAAAACGGATTAAATTCATTATTTTCCTCAAAATTGCAGTTTTTGCTCAATACTTTGTCGCACCTTTGGCATTAATTACAGCCTCAAGTCTTTTGGAGTATGATGCTACATGCTTGGCACACCTATTTTTGGGCAGTTTCTCCCATTCTTCCATGCTCCATCAGACATTTTCAGATCTCTCTAAAGCGCTCTGGAGCAGGTTTTCATCAAGGATATCTCTGTACATTGCTGCATTCATCTTTCCCTCGATCTTGACTAGTCTCCCAGTTCCTCTCGCTGAAGAATTGTGGTATTGGCCAGGTGATGAGCGGTGCCTGGTTTCTTCCAGACATGATGCTTGACATTCAGGCCAAATAGTTTAATCTTTGTTTCATCAAACCACAGAATTTTTTTCTCATGGTCTAAGAGTCCTTCAGGTGCCTTTTGTCAAACTCCAGGCGGGCTGTCATGTGCCTTTTACTGAAGAGTGTCTTCCATCTGGCAACTCTACCATACAATCCTGATTGGTGGAGTGCTGCAGAGATGGTTGTTCTTCTGGAAGCCTTTCCTCTCTCCACAGAGAAACGCTAGAGCTCTTCTAGATTGACCATTGGATTTGTGGTCACCTCCCTCCTCTGATTGCTCAGTTTGGCCGGGCAGCCTGCACTAGGAAGGGTCCTGGTGGTTCCAAACTTCTTCCATTTACAGATGATGGAGGTCACTGTGCTTTTCGGGACCTTCAATGCTGCAGAAATTCTTCTGTACCCTTCCCCAGATCTGTGCCTCGTTACAACCATGTCTCGGAGGTCTACAGACAATTCCTAGGACTTCATGGCGTGGTTTGTGTTCTGACATGCACTGTTAACTGTGGGATCCTATATAGACAGGTGTGTGCCTTTCCAAATCATGTCCAATCAACTGAATGTACCACAGGTGGACTCCAATCAAGTTTTAGAAACATCTTAAAGATGATCCATGGAAACAGGATGCACCTGAGATCAATTTTGGGTTTCATGGCAAAGGCTGTGAATACTTATGTAAATGTGATATATTTTTTATTTTGAATACATTTGCAAACTTCTTTCATGTTGTCAATATGGGGTATTGTTTGTAAAAATTTAAGGAAAATAATTAATTGAATCCATTTTGGAATAAGACTGTAACATAACAAAATGTGGAAAGAGTGAAGCGCTGTGAATACTTTCTGGATGCACTGTACTTAGTAAAGCAAACAAACGTTATTAGATCAATTTCTTATGAAAGCTACTTTTTTTTTTTTAAGTATCCCCAAAAATAAAGAGAACCCATAACTCAAGAAGAGTATGGAATATTATTCATGTATTAATGTGACTTCATCCAGACTCTCATCCTACAACCTTCCAAAATACAAAATTGTATACTTATCCACATATTTATGTTATAAATTGTATAAATTGTTTAATATCCTGGATGTGTGTGTGTGTGTGTGTGTGTGTGTGTGTGTGTGTGTGTGTGTGTGTGTGTGTGTGCCCTGCATAAGAATGAGGAACCATATCTGAAAGATATTTTACAAAAACGTCAGAAAGTCAAAATAAAAAAAAACTTTTCATGTGAACTACAGACAACTTAATGATTTCAAGCTAAAGATCATTGGAGCAGGAGATGATCCATCCATGTGCTCTGTAATCGTGGGTGGAAAGTGTCTTCATCAGGGTTCGGGGATGAAGTGTGGAGGGCAGATGGGATATTGTGTGAGGTGGTGTGCTTGCAAACCACTTTCAAGCCCACTTCAAATCATTTGCCAGGCTTTGAGCATCTCGATTTGTGGATGGAAAAAGAACCATAAAAATGTGATCTTGGCTTGTATTCTTTACTTGTTCCCCAAAACTCAAAAGTGCAAGAGTTTTCCTAACAAAAAAGATTTAAATGTGGAACTCTTTTAGATTAAAGTTAAAAACCCTCAATTTTATTTGAAACCCTAAAAAACATAAAGAAAAGTGGTTCTTTAATGGGGTTCTTTATGTATTGTTGGCTCTTGGTGCTCTAAAAAGGGTTCTAGGCTGAAAATCTCACTTTTTCAACCTAAACCTTTTAATGAGAATAATTTCCCTAAGTACACAGAAACTGCCTTAAAAACCCAGTACCATCATTAAAAGATTGAATTCTAGCACATTCGTTGTTTGTTCAGATCATCAAGCCCTAAAACAGTGTTTCACTTTCAGAAAAGGAGTACTTTTGGGTCTATTACACTCTCTTTATCAAAAAGGTTAGACCAGTCTAGAACCTTTTTTGTTAAAGGCCAAAAGAATGTACATGAACATGAATAATAACTTGTCTAAGAGTGTACCATGTCTGTTATTTTAAATCTAGAACCCTAAATGCTTCATCCAACTTTGTAACAGAAGGTTTAACTTTCAGAAGTCTATTCCAAAGAGAATAATCTTTAGATAACTAAAGATCCCACGAGGAAATACAGAGTAAATCATCAAATACTCTAACAAATTAAAGTTGGAGTCATACAACCAAATATAGAAACTTATACATTCTATGTGTTTTGATGAAGCCCATAGAAAAGAAAAAGGGGGCTCTAGAGGGTCTTGAATGAAGCCAGGAGCAGTTGTGCTCTGGTGCGGGTGATGTGCAGGGATATGAAGACAGGTATATATGGATGGCGGGTTAAAAGGGGGAAAGTGGATGGATTTTATCTCGGCAGAGTGGAAAGACAAAGCGGAGAGAGAAAGTGATTGGGAGATGGTTAGACGGTGAGAAAGAGAGAAAGAGAGCGATCGAGAGAGGTTTCAGAGGGGCAGCTGGTGGATTCCAGTGCCGGTCTGTCGTACAGCAGGAGAGGACCTTAAGCTGAAGTGTTTGTGGGGCCCCTGTGGTTTTTCAACCAATAAATCCACTGAACGTCTTTAATACGCACCGAGTGTGCAGGCAGAGGAGTGCTGAAGGATGCATGGCCATTACTCAGCGGCCCACATCTGAGAGAAGAGTCCCGGCCTGGCCTGCACCATAAAGCCCTCTCTCCGCCCCCTGTCCGCTTTGGGAGCTTGCACTGGCAGCTCTGCTGAGGTGTGAAAATGAATGGATCTTTGCTTTGATAAGCTCCATGTGGTTACAGTCAGCAAATTTGCCGTTCAGGACAGGTAGCGCTTTCCCACCGTACTGTCCATACCGGGGTCCTGTATCTACACTCTAAAAAACATTGGTTCGTTCAGTGCTAAAGTTATTTCTCTTGTGGAAGGTTTCTGTGGAGAACCCAAAAACAAATAGGAAACTAACAACCTTTAATTATCTAGTGAGTTTGTTAAAGAAGGTGGACCAGTTCTGCAGCAGGTAGCAATGTTGTCTTACAGCTTCAGGTCTCTGTTTCAGACCTGAGTTCAGGGATTTTCTGTGAATGTCCTAACTGCGTCCATATGGGTTTTCTTTCCTCGGGTTTCCTCCAGCCTAGGGTTAGGTTAGTGTGTTTAGGGTTAGGTTAGGGTTTCTGTGTGTGTGTGTGTGTGTGCTTGGTGCCCTGTGATGGACTGGCTTTCCATCTATGGTGTGTGGCTTCGGATTTCCTGTGACCTTTGAACCATTCAAGGACCCTTTTTTTTTCAAAAAGAGTATTTATTACCAAGGTAAGTTTGTTTTACAAATTCATTGCTCATTATCTTCTTAATTCCTTAAACCACTCAGGTGTTTTGAAACACCTTAAAACTTGGTACACTCCTGGAAAACAGGGTTCTTTAAGACATCATTGGACAACGAGTTTCTTGTGGGTTCTTTAGATATTAAATGATAATGGGGTCCTTTCTAACTTTTTCGAAAGGAGGAACTCTAACCTTCTTAGAGGTGCATTTTCAAAGAAAAAAAAAACATTTTGGTTAAAATGGGGTCTTCCCAGCACTAATTTTATAGAGACGAAAGAAAGAGAGAGAGAGAGAGAGAGAGAGAGAGAGAGAGAGAGAGAGAGAGATTAGCGCCATCTTCTGTTTTAGGCTGTCACTGCACTTCTATTCTAGTATTATCTTCCACCCACTGTGTCTACACTCTCCTTCTAGCCAGTGATTAATCTGTGATATAACAAACTATTATCTCTTAATGGTCTGCTGAGCACACAGAATCAGCCCGGCTTCTTTGATATGTTCAGCTGAAGTGAGGGATGAAGCGGCGCATTGAAACCAGGCTGCACTTGTGCGATTTATTAGAGGCCTCGGTTCTGTTTATAAGCAGGTTGCTAAGCGAAAAGCAGTGCTCACACATGGGGTTAGAGATGAAGTTTGATCAGCTCCAGCGAGGATGATTTTTATTCAAGCTGATTCATGTTTGGATCCTGCACTTGTTTCCGTGTCTGTGCTCATGGCAGGTGTTTCCCAGGATGTATGCGCTTTTGTACAGGAAGGCATTAAGACCATCAAAGGTTCACACACACGAGGCCTCAATTCAGACAAGCTGGAGGCAGAAGGACATTTTCCTTTTCTCTGCTTCTGCTTGTAAATTTTTGAAGTTCTCCTCATTATGTGATCATAAGTTAAAGTACATTTCAGCTGAACACATGGCCTTATGTGATGAACAAGTGATGAAATAATCATGTGAGATTTGTGGAAAAATGTGAAAAAATCATGTCTAAATATTTTTTTAATAAATAAGTATATCAATAAAACAAATAAACAAGCTAACAAATAAAAACGAATTATTTACATAAAATTTACATGCAAAATAATAAATATTAAAAAAGATGTAAAAGAGATCCGTGACAATAAATTCTAATTATATCGTTTTTATATAAATGTTTTCATTTTTATAAAGTTAAAAATGTAAAACTAAACAAACAATGCATTTTTTAATCATGTAAGAAATAAGTTTATTGTGTCAAGAATGTCAAATGTAAAAAGTAAACTGTGTAAAAGTAACATGAAAGTTAAAAATCAAAACAAAAACTAAATTAATTTTACAATGAACAAACAAAACAAAAATAAAAAAACCAGCCAAAAAAATATGTAGTAAATATAAAAATAAATAAATGTGCAGCTAGATAGATGAAACAATGATTGATTTCATCAACATTGATGAAACTGATTAACTGATAGTTACCCAGATGTGTATGAACTTCCTGTTGATTCTGGTTCCTGTAAGGTTTTCGTAATGTCATTTTGGATGACATTATGATTCATGACTCTTTTGCTCATTAAGAATAGACTCTAAAGAATAATTAACAAATTGAAAATTCATATTCATTATCTATTTCTATGCAGCTGTTTTGGGAAAATGTCCATTATTGAAAACACTGCAAAAATAAAACAATTGAATTATGAAAGTTCATGGATAAGTGAGTCACTTTATGTCAGATAGATAGATAGATAGATAGATAGATAGATAGATAGATAGATAGATAGATAGATAGATAGATAGATAGATAGATAGATAGATAGATAGATAGATAGATAGATAGATGGATTATGTGTAAGTAAACTGCACCATATAGTTAGTGAAAAAATACACTTGAAGAATTTGTGAAAAATTCTCAAACGTACTATAATTATTAAAAGGACACCTGAGGAGTTTTCGAAGAAGAGCATCTGCAAAAACACTAAAAGTATTAAAAGTATTTATTTGACTTAATAAAGCCAAAGAAGTAATGATGGGGTGAAGCACAATGACATATGGAAACCCATTATAGATTAGACATTAGACCTCAGTTCTCTTCTCTTCTCTTCTCTTCTCTTCTCTTCTCTTCTCTTCTCTTCTCTTCTCTTTTCTTCCCTTCCCTTCCTTCCTTCCCTTCCCTTCCTTTCCCTTCTCCCAATCTCCTCTCCTGTATCTTTTCCTCTCTCCTTCTTTCTCCTCCTCTTTCCTCTCCTCTCCTCTCTCTGCATGCCAGGCGGCAGAAGAGCCCTGTTCCAATCTGTCCTGGAATGCTGCCCTGAACTATAATTGCTGCCACGGCTGCCATGTTTTTGCTTTGCATGTGAGGTCTTCAGAAAAAACCTTGAATCTGTGGTAATCAAGAGGAGTGGGAGAGAGATGGCTCTAACAGACAAACAAATGGTTAGAGTTTGGTCTGAGAAAGAATCTCCACCACGTGTGTGTGTGTGTGTGTGTGTGTGTGTGTGTGCGCGCGCATGTGTGTGTGAGAGAGAGAGAGAGAGAGAGAGAGAGAGAGAGAGAGAGAGAGAGAGAGAGAGGAAACATAAAAAGCGAAAGCAAAAAAGTAAGGCAAAGTGGATGAAGCTGAAGTGATATAGAACCCAGGTGAATATGGAACTGACAAGAGAACCTGTGAAACCCACAGGATGATGTAGAACTACCTGGAGAAGATGTGGAACCCACAGGGGACCATGTGGAACCCACAGAAGCACTACAGAAATCTAACGCACTTTATATCGTGTAGATAGATAGATAGATAGATAGATAGATAGATAGATAGATAGATAGATAGATAGATAGATAGATAGATAGATAGACAGACAGACAGACAGACAGACAGACAGACACCGACTCTCTCTTGATTTCAAAAAGACCGAATTATTTGTTAACAAAATGTAATAATAATTGAAGATCTATACAGGTTCCCCTGCAAGGATGAGGGATTGACAAAACCCCTAGTGCTTGTCGTTTCTTCAGATGTGTTAAGTGGCTGAGAGAATGAAGCGATCTCTCCTCCATGTCAGAGTAAATAAACTCCAGACTCATCACACAGGCGCTTTCTTGCTCATTTGAGTTCTGCGGTGACACTGAAGAACTTTAAATGCAGGCCTGAGCGAGTCGGTGGCCAACCGTCATGCTGAACCATGAAACAGATCCACCAGCATCTCATACAAATCATTCTTCTGATATTTCACATCGCAGCCACAGAGCCGTGATGAATATAAACATTTCAATAAAACAGCTAGATGTGATCCACTCCCTTGTTCCTCTGGTGGTTCTGAGGAGAATAAACTGCTGCGGCTTTGGAAAGATGATATTTTTTATATTTACACACTGCTGTAGAACATTTTATTATCACATAAAAGCTCTTGAAAACCAAAAGAAGACAAACATTATTACAGTTGCATTATTCCCCACACAACGAGTAATAAAACACACTGTGCAGTAGGACTGCATGGGGGACAGTGTTCTTCTGCCCTCTAGTTGAGAAAAGTGGGACTACATGTGTATAGAGTAGAAAGAAAAAGAAAGAAAGAAAGAAAGAAAGAAAGAAAGAAAGAAAGAAAGAAAGAAAGAAAGAAAAAAGAGAAAGAAAAAAAGAAAGAAAGAAAGAAAGAAAGAAAGAAAGAAAGAAAGAAAGAAAGAAAAAGTTGCACAAATACTAATGTTAGCTCTAACATGCGTGTCTTTGTTGTGAGCAGGTTTTTTTAATGATTAAATATAATATTTAAAAAAAAAAGAAAGAAATGCTTAATAAAATAGTGATGACTGAAAGAGAAATTGAAAGATATAGATAAAGATAGTGGATAGACACACACACACACACACAGGCGACATTGTAGCTTTGAGTTTTATTGTTATATAGTGTTATTATATACTGTTATATACATTTAAATGCTAGATCTTTCTACGCTCTGTGCCCATGTAATAATGTAATCGGATCTCTGTGACATGTTCACTCCTGTGCCTGTTCGTTTTCTCCTTGCAACACATGTTTAATACACTGCTATCGTTCTTTGTTCTTTGGTGCATCCAAATTAAATAATCTGGGAACGAAATAAATGTAGCAAAGGAACACGTTTTAATCAAGACATATACATATTGTCGTGATTCTGTACAGGCATAAAACCAGGCTCAGTCAGGTCCCTACATACGGGTCCTTTTTCAGCCATATAAATCCTTCACTTGTGTAGTTGCGAGTTTTGTAGTTGCCGGGCAGGCCGACGGTCTGGAACGTGTTTAGCTCGCCAATATCCCAACAATAAGAAAATAAGCAAAATTCGAAAAGAAAATTATACAAAAACGTCCCAACACATAGAGAGGTTTTACATCTCTTCAACATTGAAAGTAAAGGTAAGAATAAGCTCGGAACGTTGAGCAGACGATCAATTTCCAGAGTCCACTCGAGCCGACGTCGAGTTCATGCCGTCTAGCCTAGCGTGTAGCCTAGCATTACATAGCTCACTTCGGTGTTAGCACGAGTTTCCAGTCGGCTGAGGAGATTAAATCCGCGTGTTTTTAGCGTATAAAATCTGCTATTCGAATACGCGGGAGGCGCGTGCGACTCGCGGTGTCCGTCGTTTTGCTCAGCACGAACCCCGGAGTCGCTCGCTAATTGTGGAGGCTTTGATGCTAGCTAGCGTTAGCACTGGAACAGAGAAGAAAGGATGGAGCGAGGGACGGGGGGAGGGAGGGAAGAAGGGAGGGGGTTGTCAGATCATAGACGCAAAAGAAAGCGATTAATAATTAAAACCGATTGATGGGTTCGGTTTTGTGATGAGCTCCAGATCGACTCGGATTGAGGTAGGCTCGCGCTCGACTACCGCGGGGTAATGAGGAGATTAGCCGGCCGCCACCACCCTGCAGGATCCGGCCAGTGTCTCAGTGCGTTAGCTTTAGCATTTTCGTCCATTTCATTGACCCATTTCCAGCATTTCCTCCGTAGCCGTGCGGAATAATTAATAAATAAATACGCTGTTAAATAGACGTAGCTATAACACTGGTTAAATATTAAAGTGACACACCAAAACCAGAGAGAGGGAGGTATTTTTTTTCCAAAGCTTTTCTCTTTATTTATATATAATTATATTTCATATTCTATCGCTAATCTAATGGTTTGCTTATTTGTGTGCTTCTCTCCAGATGCCATCTGCAACCACTGGTGACTATGCTGTTCAGTCCTCCAGTCCAGAGCTGGGCACTGTTCCTGTAGTGGCTCCCAATGAGGCCTTGAAACAAGTGCTGAACATCATCGAAAAGAAGGTCCGCAACATGGAGAAGAGAAAGGTATCAGTTTACCCGGTTGGATGTTAATCACCAGACAACAGTGCAGATGCACGACAGACAAGACAAATAACACAGCACTTAATACATGAAGTAATCAAAAGTTTGTGGACACCTGGCCTTCATATTTGTCATTGGTGTACCCCTTCTACAGAAATTCACATGATTGTCTAAAATTGTTTTTGTTATAATTTTCCTTCACTTTAACTGTTAAGGCATTAGTGCGCAAAGCTCCTTGAAATACGAAGCATCACTTGTGATCACGAAGTTTCCACTTCAACCAGAAGTCAGGAAAGGACTGAGTTGCTGTTCCCCCATTTTAAGTGGTCAATCGCGTATGGCGTAGTCCACCGCCCGGTTTAAACCACTTTTGATGGTAGTGCAACAGACATGAGCAATAATCGCTTTTGAGAGGATTTTCCCCACATTCAACTTACCTGGCTTAAAGACAAACATCTTGGCAATCAGGCTGAATCAGTTTCAGCTCAGATTTCTGTATAATCTTGTGGGTAACAGATTCATAATCAGACACATCTTCCTTTTGATTTAATGTTACGGTATAAGTGGAAGAACTCCTGCGCTTAGCCCTGCTGAGCTCAGCCATGCTGAACACCGTTGGAATGAATTTGGAGCATTTTCACCCAAAAATCAATCTCTAGTCTTGTTAATGCTTTTGTATGTAAAGAGAAGCGCACAAACCCCACAGCACACTCCTAATTGTGGTGTCAACATTATTGGAACAGTGGCGCTTATATTAACAAAATATGGGGAATTAAATGTAGTAGCGTAATGTGATGGGGGGGGTTGGGGGGTAAAAACAATGTAACTAACGCGCACCTGCTTTTTTTTTTTTTTTTTTTTGTGCAAAATTGTATTCGATATCAATCATGATATACATCTAGAATATTGTGTATTAGAATATTGTGTTAGTGTGTGTTGCTCTGGTATTTAACTAGAATGTGTGTATATATGTTTGTGTGTGTGTGTGTATATATAAATATAAATATAAATAAAATAATAATTTTAAAACACTGATTAGATATCTAAACCTCTTCCAGGAACATTGTGGTTAAAGTAGATTGCCTGGGTTTCATTTATTAAAAATTAAAAACACTGGACATTAAGCTTGCTGTAAATGTTCTGTCATGAATTGTGACAACTACTTACTGAGGTCACTAATTACTCTCTCATTTTAGTCCAAGCTGGAAGACTACAAGACACGGAAGAGCAAAGGAGAGCGGCTAAATCAGGATCAGCTGGTTTGTACTAGTCTTGAATTAGTTTAGTTTTTAGTTGCTTATTTATAGCTTATGTAATAAAATGACACTGAAATGGATATCGTGCATGTTTGGTTCGACCATAACTGAATATACTGCATGGCCTGGAATTGGTATACTACTGTGATGTCAGGTCCCACAAACACTTGTTTAATTATGGCAAAAGTCCAAAAGGTGTGCTTGTTCCTGTAAAAAGAAAAAAAAAATTAGAAGCATAGTTTTTGTAAATGATTTATTTGGAACCTCTACCTAATCAGAGATAACAACTAATATGTATGTATTGCTATCTCTGATTAGGTGGAGCTTCCAAATAAGTCATAATTTACAAACACTATGCTCCTTCATTTCTAATTAGTGACTGTGCAATATACATTTCTTACCCTTTTGTTAGTTCCTATCAGAAATTAAAAGGGAATTCTGAAAAAAAAAAAAAAAAAGAATTTCTAGACAGGCAAGAAGTATAAGTGCATTGTCACCTGTTGGTGTACTTGTTTTTTTTTTTTTTTTTTGTGTAAAATCAGTTGGTTCTAGTTGATGGTTAGTGTCAAATTATGTGTAAAACAATGTTTTTATTCGTGTTTCTGCTGTCGAGTCAAGCGAGCCAGTTCAGCTTTCATCACGTTTTTCAGATAGTGTGCTTTGCATCAGTTCCTTTTCACCACCATTTCCTCTATGAAGGTGTGTGTGGGTGAAACTGATTGAAATGAAATTCAATGCTAAAAATTTAACAGTATTGAGAACAGCATCATTTGACTAATGTATAATTGTGTAACACGACAATTTCAAAGTTGATTATTTTTTTCCTCCTAGTTGGAGTTTTATATAAATGCTGTTAAATTACATGTTGGTTATGTTAAACTTTTATCATGATGGTGTATTAAAGCCTTTTAATGTTGATTTCTGACCCTTTTTTTCTTTTTCTAATTTAATTTGTTTTTTTTAGGACGCTTTGTCCAAGGCTCAGGAGGTGGCACACAACTTGGACTTTGCCCGGGAGCTGCTGAAAAGCTTCTCGACTTTAAATATCGAGGTTTGATGCAAGTTTAGACTTTTATATTTCTTTGCTTCTCAGCCTTTTTCCATGCATAATTGCTAATTTGTTTTGCAGATCCAAAAGGCAGTGAAGAAGACTGCGCGGCGGGAGCAGCTGAAACGTGAGGAGGCCGAGCAGCGGCGCATGAAGGCTGTGCTGGAGGTGCAGTATGTTCTGGACCAGCTCGGGGAGGAGAGTGTGAGGCAGGAGTTGAGGCAGGTGGAACGAGGGAACGATGGGCCTCTGCTCACTGAAGCAGAGCTCACTGGACTTGACGACTTTTACAAGTTGGTCGGCCCAGAGAGGGACCCGAATATCAGGTAAAAAAAGTAACAATGAATATGAGAAGAAAAAGAACAGAAAATATGCTAATTTACATTTGGTGTACAGAATTCTCAGTTTTATAGTTTTAATATTAAATACATTTAAACCTGCTTGGGTCATATGAATCTCTTAATACAGGAGTATGTGAAGAGTTTGTGGCCCAGCCTTGTTTCTAACATTTTTTTTTTTTTTTTTTTTTTTTTTCCCTCGTTTAACAAGTTTAAATTAGCGTTTCCTATTGTCTCTTTCAGAAATTTTGTCTAGGGGGAGGGGAATCAGAAACCTGGATGAAATAAATGTCATATCAGAATACTTGTACAGGTTAAATTTAAGACATTCAGTTTGGTTGACAAGGTTTCTGCCTGTCTTTTTCACTCGTCCAGGCTGACTGATCAGTTTGAGGAGGCGTCTGTTCATTTGTGGGAGTTGATGGAAGGAAGAGACAAAGCTGTGGCAGGAACCACATGTAAGTCCTCACACATCCCTTTAAACATGCATTAAAATGCATCATCCATATTCAATTGTATACAGTGAGATGAGGATTAACATGCTGTAGAGTTTTTGAAATTAGAATCACAAATAGAATTGAATCAGACTTGTGTTGCGTATTGTGGACCATCTGACAATTTTAGATTGTATTGATTAGTGTTCAATGCAGCTTTCCCACGTTTTCATCGCAAGGGGTAATGATGTGAACATGTAAGAACTCGTGTTTTTTTTTATTTTATTTTTTTTTATTAATTTTTAGTCCAATTTCTTGGTGTTATAAAATTTACTGTTGGTTCTCAAGGCTCTCTTTACAACACTTGAAAATTAATAATAAGTATTTGCTCAGTCTGGGACAAAAACAATTCCTTGTAGTTCATATACAAAATTTTAAGCATTTAGGCAAATTTTGTCTCGATTCCTCACAATGTTTGTTCTTCGAGCATTGTTTCCCCACGGACTATTATCTCGGACACCTCCTGCTAAACTATGGACCGGTCTGGGGTCATGTTTAAAAAAAACCTTTCCACGCAAAGGTTGTTCGCCAATTCCCCTTCCCACCTGCTGTTTCCACATTGTGCGTACGCACGGCTCAGTTTACTTGCAGGTGCACGTTTTCTCTCAATGTGTTTTATTTATTGTATATAAATCACAACTTTTGTGTGGAATGTGCCGCACTCTTGTTTTCAACCACGTTTATAATCCCTGGACAGGTAAACACAGATGCTGCAGAATAAAAATAGAGCGAAAACAGTGAGGGGCGGGGAAAAGATTCAGGCCAAAGGACACCACGAAGTTTTCAGTTTGGCATCATTTCAATGATTTTGAATGATTTTTAGATTCATATTTATTTTTTGTATTTGTCTTTGAATTTGCATTTTAATCTAATATGGCAATTAAATGCACTAAATAGGGTTTATTGCTAAAATTGCAATCGGTAAAAACTAAAGATTTAAGAAGGAAACAAATTACTTTTGTCTTTAAAAGACCGGTCTTTTCTCTTATATGTAGTGCTGCTCTTTAATGAAGTAATATTTCATTGCAACATGGACAAGTGGTAACACAAGTATGAGTTTTTTGGGTTTTTTTGTCCTAGAAAGATTTTGAATGCCTGTTCTTATAGCTGCAATATTTACTTTTTACATCTGTTTAATTTAATGGTCAATGGCTTTCATTCACTGAAAGCATTCATGACCCTTTTCTGTTTTGTAGATAATGCCCTTAAGGACACTCTGGACAAGATACTGCTCAGTGGCTACTTCGACCAGACACAAACACACCAGAATGGAGTGTGTGAAGAAGAGGAGGAGGAGGAAGAGCAGCAGCAGCAGCAGCAGCAGCAGCCACAGCTGCCACCTCCTATAGAGCCAGCAGAGTGTGAGGAGCAGCCAGCAGAGCCAGGTGTGAATCACGCACATATGACTCTAATGGTCATTCTGGTGCTGGTGTTTAATGTCCTGTTTCTATTTTACAGAAGGGTCAGTCACTCAAGAATTCACTGAGCCCATTGAAGTGGAAGCAACAGAGGTTGGTATTTTGTGTAAAATAGTGTTGCTTTATTCATTGTGAATGAATACCCCAATGTCTAACATTCTCAATTTTGATTTTGCAGTTTGTAAACCGAAAGTTCATTCCAGAAGCCACTTATAACACCAGTGCTGACAAAGAGCAAGCAGGAGAATGGGCCGTGAGCTCTGAGGTGAGATTTTCATCATTAAACCATTTTCACACTTGGCATTGTGGCAAAGGTTTCCTTAGTGGAGCATAGTGAAAAGTGAGCCTTTGAGTGTTCAGTGACCATCTCAGGCTTGCTTTACTTCACACTTTGCTTCCTGTTTTTAAAAAATAATCATGATAGGAAATGTGATGGATGGCAGGTGAGTGAGTGCTTTGTCACCATATTACTCAGGTTGATCATATCTGGTAGTGTTGGCCTACATACTATTAAAACTAAACTTGCATGTGGAACACCTATTTGTATAATCTTATTAAAAAGGGCATTCCAATCAAATATGAGCCATACCTGAATCGCCTGTGAAATCAGTTGATCTTGGCTTTCAGTCAAAAGGTGTAGCTTCTGCTTCTGTACCAGTCATTTCTGGATCAGATACTGTGTGAAAAATGACCAGTTTGCTATTTCTTATTTTGTACAGATTGTAAGCTCCCTCCAGCAGCAGCCACAGCCTCCTCCTCAGCCTCAGCAACCTCCTTCGTCAATGAGCCCAGCTCTGGTGAGCCCGGAGACCCACTCGCTCGCCCCTGTCCTTCCTCCCACCTCAACTGACCCGTTGGTCAGAAAGCAAGCTGTGCAGGACCTCATGGCACAGATGCAGGGCACTTACAATTTCATGCAGGTCAGCAGCTTGTCACATCATGACATATTGATAACTAATCGCACGCTGCTTCTATAATTAGTTTTTCTTTTTCTCTCTCTTTCTCACTGTCAGGACTCTATGCTGGACTTTGATGGACAGCCTCTGGATCCTGCCATTGTATCTGCTCAGCCTATGAAATCTGCACAGATGGTCTGCGCTCCAGGTAAAGATAAAGTTGCATAATTGTTGAATGGTAGCAGATTTGTCATATTTTCCCAGTCATGATTTTCTGTAATGTGGCAGCCTTTTATTAGTGATCAGTGCATGTTTGTCTGAAAATGGGTTTGTTTAGCATGAGATGACAATGAAATTCTTGTTTTTGATTGTGTGCAGCTCACACAGAATCTCGACTCCCTCAACACAGCACAGTTCCTGTACATCAAGAACCCACACAAGTTAGTACACAAATCTTAGAGCAGGAGGAAAAATAGCTTTTTATTTTTTTTGGTTAAAGTCTCTAATGTTTGATTCTTGTGTTTTTAGATACCCATGGTGTCTCCTCCCACTGAAGCATACACTTCTACACCACCTCTCTACCAACCTCCTCACAGCACAGACCCTCGTCCTCAACCAGACCCCATTGATCCTCTCCAGGTATTTTCTTTGACTGTCATGTACAGCAGTTGGGATGTTATTCCATGTCTATTGTGGTATTTATTTTTTGGTTGTGTAATAGGTGTCCATGCCCCTGTCATCTGAGCAGCCCCCTGCCCCATCGTCTCAGCCCCAGGCCTTTCAATCAGTCTCCAAACCCCTGCACAGTGGCATCAACGTAAACGCAGCACCATTCCAGTCCATGCAAGCAGTAAGATCGCTTTTCCTTACTAGCATTTTTGACTGAAAGATCCTTTAAGTGTTTACCAATAAAAGCCTTACTCTGTCCTCAGAATTTTGGTAGGCGTTATGTGCATGGATTAAAAAGTGAATTTTGCTCATGTTTTAGGCAAATTGAGGTGTTTTTAGAGCTGTTTGGGCCAATCCATACACTGGAATCCTGTAAAACAGAAATAGACAATTTTTTTTTTTTTTTTTTTTTTAAATATGGAAGACCCTGTGGATGTGAACAAGTTAATTCTTTTGTAAACACACATGCATCCAAAAATGATTAGGTTTGAAAGACAGTCGCAGAAGTGTTATTTCCTGTTTGCAGTAGATGTATTTGCACACACCTGGCTTGAATATCTGTTTGTCTTGCGTTGTCCTCAGGTGTTCAATCTGAATGCTCCAGTTCCTCCCTCAAATGAGATTGAGTCTCAGAAGATGTCAAGTCAGTATCAAAGCACTTATACCCAGAACTTCGGCAGCCAGCCCACACACACGGTGGCGCAGCAGGAGCTGCAGCAGGAGCTTCAGCAGGAACCGCTTCAGTCAGGTACAAGTCGGTTTATGTAACAAGCATTTCACAATTCCTTTTTTTTGTACTTAAAACTCAAGGATCATTTGGATTATTTGTTAAATTACCTTTTAAGACTTTCAAGTAATTTATTAGTGTGATCAGTAAATGTTAATCTTGTTGAATATCAAAATCAGGAAATAGAAATTGAGTCGAGGGTCTTGCTTTTGTCTAGCTTGCTTCTCAAATCGGCTGCAGGCAAAAATATTCAAACCAAACTTTTTTTTTATTCAGTTGTTGGCGCGTTTCACTCTCAAGACCAAGGGATTCCTTCATCTGGGGGACACCAGACAATGAGCCAGCAGCCAGCAGGTCAGGGTGCAGGGTTCGGACGCCAGCCACAGTCTTTTTACAGCAGCCGAGCTGTGCCTCGCGGAGGACCCAGGAACGCCCGAGGGGCCATGAACGGATACCGAGGACCATCAAATAGTTTCAGAGGTATTCTGCGTTTGCTTTCACTTCTCTCCCAAGTCTCTGTAAAGATTGTGTAGATGCGAGACTGTGTAATGAACCTTAACTTATCGGCTTGAAGTTGGCAGTGAATTACTGCCTGTGCAAATTATTCAGTTAATAAATACAGTGTGGTATTAATGTTTCGGTCTGTTTTTAGGTGGATATGATTATCGTGCTCCTTTTCCCAATACTCCAAACACTGGTTATGGACAGACCCAGTTCAGCACTCCACGAGATTATTCGAGCAGCACCTACCAACGGGTACTCATTCTTTTGTTTTGTAGCCATTTCATTAAATGTGGAGCGTTTTAAGTTTCTCAAGCATTGTAGTACAAAGGCATGTATTAATCATTTAAACTTTCTCAACCTAAGTGATCTTAACCATAGTTTTTTAGACCAGCCCCAATTTACATGCAAGGAGTAGTGTTTATTCAGGGAATCTACTACAGCTGAATTATTGGGCCATAATGAATACATTTGCTGAAATGGTCAATTCTACTTCTGCCTTTATAACCAAGATGACTACAATTATTGCTGCAAAGTTTCCAAATTTTTTTTTTCTTCCTGATAGGACGGATATCAGCAGAGCTTCAAGAGAGGAGCTGCCCAGGGAGCTCGAGGTAGCTCTCGAGGTAATGCTCAAACGATGCGATCCTAAAACACTTTCAGAAGACGTAGTTGTCTTTGGCCACCTTGAACATTCGTTTATTGAGAATGGGTTAACCTTTTGCCCCCTCTTATTTTTTTTTTTTTTATTATATATATATAAAACCTTTTTTTTTTTTTTTTTTTTTTTTTCCCCCCTCCTTGCTTTTTCTTTGACATCAGTGGTATGTTTCTATTTTGGCTTATCAAGTAACCCTTGATATTTTACGGAGACACGTGCAGAGCTGAAAGTGTCAGTGTTGTGATTTTTCAGCAAGGTTGTGTTTAAAAAAAAAAAAAAAAAAAAAAAAGCAAATAGATATTCATGTAAAACTTTAAAGATTTTCATTAATTTATTT
This sequence comes from Silurus meridionalis, assembly GCF_014805685.1. Classification (NCBI taxonomy): domain Eukaryota; kingdom Metazoa; phylum Chordata; class Actinopteri; order Siluriformes; family Siluridae; genus Silurus; species Silurus meridionalis. The sequence goes on from NC_060892.1 coordinate 16,525,058, forward strand.
TTTGTATAAAATAAAATGCAAAAAAATTAACCGCCACTGTTAATCCAATACATGAGGGTTTTTTTCTTTTCTTTTTTTTATTCCCTCCCTATCCCTTGGTTCTCACCAAGGGGTTTTAAAATCATCCCAAACATCAGCCTCTACCATTTCCGTATCTGCCACGTTTCATTTAGAAGTTCCTGCAGACCTGGCCTTTGTATGCTCATGTTGCTCCTTGAGAGAATGTTTCAATAAAGACGTGTTGCATTACCTGCTTTGTCTGCTGCTTTCTTTTTCTTTTTTTACACCCCCCCCTCAGCTTTTTGGTGCTGTAGAATCTTTTCACCTGCCTGAACCAGGATGAATTGTGCTGGCTTTTGCTCAAATTATTTTTTTTGATAAATCTATATATTGAAGAATTGCAGTTGATGTTTGGCTTAGCCACCAATATTTCCACAGCTTTGCTTTCCTGTTTTGTTTTGCACTTTTTCTTGCAAAATATAGCCAAATTAAAGAATCCATTTCTGCAGATTAGACTTATAATTAAAATAAACAGAAATGGTGCAGTAGTCAGCTACTGACAAAATGTGAAGTCATTCATGCGCCAAGTGACATCCTAAATATTAAATCGCTGAACCGTTATTTTTTATTTATTTTTACTCGACATTACCTAAAGTACGAGTTTGACGCCCCTCTGCTATAGAACGCATTTGGATTTCTCTTCCACACAAGTAGGATTCGTAGCTCGGATTTTATACCTCATCCCTTGCTCTAAATTGCCTGTAATTAATTGCTTAACCAGGTGAGTCCTGTTTCAGATTTAAAGACTTGTGCATGCAATTATTAATTTCTAAACATGCATTATACTGACTTAAACTAATGAATTACTGACCATGTTAAACACGTCAGAATTCTTGTGTGTTGCAGGACGAGGAGGACTGTACAAACCGAGCCGAGGGATGCATATCATGGCTGCAGCACAGACTAGCTAACCCTAACAACCCTCCAACATAACCCACTCACCTGACTCCTCTCCATCTCCCCATGTAGCAAGGTGTTTGGAAACTCGCACATGAGATGCCATGGTAATGAAGCCAAACCACTCCTAACTAACGCTGTATCTTGTAACGCTTTTTCTCAATTGCACGCTGTTGATAGCCTCAATTCTGTAAAGCAGGAACATTTGTGCCTTTTTTTGAGTTGAAAATCGGACCAGGATAAACAATGTATTAGTATAATACACCGCCAAAAAATGTGAAATGTACTGTAATTTTTATTCCTCCCCCCTGGTCACCTACTTTGTTGCACCGTACTATTGATCATGAGTGCTTTGTAGGATTAAATGTCTTTTAGAGTTGTGGTGATTGTGGCTCATTGTATGGATGAAATGAAAAATAAACAAGCACATGGTGTACATGAATGTAAAAGTAAATAACCTTCAAGCCCCACCCCATTCCAATATCTCTTCTAGGTATTCATTTGTCCCAATTAGTTTAAAAATGCTCCTCATACATGTTTTAATAAATGACTACTACAAAACCTGGATGCCTCGACCACTTTAATGAGAACAGTACACAAATTGATGACACCTTAATTTTCTTTTAAATTGTAATTGAATGAAGAAAATTGAATGCACCTTAAAACGGGCACCATTTTCTACAAGAGCGTAAACATGAACTGGAATTGAAGTATTCAAATACCATTTGAAGCCTGTTATCTTTCTGGGGATTAAATTAAAGAAAATCGGGCAGAAATCTGTTAACTGCACTCATTATTGAAATAGCTAGACCTTGTTTGGTTTGCATTTATCTATTCAAAAAAAAAAGTACATCATACCCTTTGTCTTAATTAAAAAAAAAAAAAAAAATGTGCAAAATGAATCTGACCAGTCAAACCAGCATAAGGATGATTATACAATAAAACAAATTAGGGTTTGAATACATTGCTGTTGAGCAGCAGAAACTGGAGGATCCCCACAGAGGTGAGTGGTCCTTATGCATCGCCTCCAGACGCTGGAGAAGTGGTGCTTGTGTTTTATCTGCACAGTCCGGCACTGCTCCCAAAAACCGTCCCTCGTTTATGGTACTTGTGGCAGGTTGTGGGTCACGGTGTGGGGATCCTGAGGGAGCGGCTGGGCATGGTCCAAATCTTGCTTAGCTGCAGGAGTGTCCTGGTGCCCTGGAGGAAGTGGCTGATGCTCAGGTGGAGGCTGGTGCTTGTCTTTAGGGGTTTCTGAGACTGCATTACCATCAACTGTAGCAAAAAGAATTTATCTAAATTTTAGGTACATCAATGTCTGAAGTTAGTGTTAAATCTAATCTTAATCTGACAAATTGATTCTTTGGATTTGTTTGGCACATCCAACCTTTATTAGCTTTAAGCTCCAGCACGTCAAGTTTATTTCTATAGCTCTTTTCACAACGTACATTGTCTCAAAGCAGCTGTACAGAATTAGTTACGGTGAACAATGTGTATTTATCCCTGATGAGCAGCCATGGTGACTGTGGCAAGAGGAAACCTCCCTTAGATGTTATGAGGAAGAAACCTTTAGAGGAACCAGACTTAAAAGGGGAACCCATCATTTGGGTGATATTAAGAGTGATTCATTTTAAGACGCCGATCACGTTATAATTAAAGAAAAATCTGTGGCCAAAAACACTAATCTTGACAGCAGGCAATGACCTGTTATTCTTGGCATTTCTTATTTGCAGAAAAATACAGAGGACCAGTATGCTATTGGTGTGTTCATATGACTAAAGAACTACACAGGCCGTGAACACACCAGGGCTCTGTTCGTGTCGGTTTAACACTCGGCACAGTTATACAGTCAATGTCTTAAAAGTAGGTAGATTGAGTATTTATTTATTTATTTATTTATATTTATATATATATATATATATATATACACACACACACACACATATTCATATTAGGGCTGTCGATCAACGCATGATTAATGCAGTGCGCTTGTTTGATCATTTTTGTTAAAAAATATAAATAAGGGTTTAAATTTTGCCTTATTTAAGACAATGTCCTTTCTTTACTCAGAATATATATATATATATATATATATATATATATATATATATATATATATATATATATACACACACACACACACACACCTGCTAATTAAAACGGTCCGTGTGGCAACATCAGGACACCAAACAGAACTTTTGCTGTCATTTAAAACAATAACTTTAACAGGAATATTTTGGCTTTGTGCTCTATGCCGAGTTTCACTAATAAAAAAATAAAAAAAACACACCTTTGCATAAAGCATCCATATTTTTCCATGCCCATGTTGATTAGAGTATTAAAATCAAAGTATTTATTTAAGGTACATTTACAACAGATAAAAAGGAGTTAATTCATGACAATCATGCAATTAATTGTGATGAAATACTTTTTTAGGGCTGTTAATAGATTAATATATATTACATTACACACTGCATTCAGTAAGTATTCAGACCTCCTAGAAATGTCATTTTATAAAACTGAAATAGCCTATGTACATAAGTATTCATACTCTTTACTCACTACTTAGTTGAAGCAAGTCTTTTTGAGTATGGCATGCTTTGCCCACCTGGATTGTGGGATTTTCTGCCATTCTCCATGGCAAATCCTCTCATGCTGGGGCAGGTTGGATGGGGCTCTCTGTGGACAGCCTGGTTCAGGTCTCTCCAGAGATGTTCAATATGGTTTAGTCAGGGCTCAGGGCACTGACTGGGCCACTTAAGGACATTCAAACAATTGTCCCGCAGTCACAATTGTGTTGTCTTGGCTGTCTGCTTAGGGTTATTATCATGTAGGAAGATGTACCTTCAGCCCAGTCTGAGGTCCTGAGCGCTGAGGAACAGGTTTTATTGAGAATCTCTCTATTTTGCTCCATTTAGCTTTCCCTCAACCCTGACCCGTCTCTCAGTCCCTACTGCAGAAAAACACTCAGCATGATGCTGCCACCACCATGCTTCACTGTTGGGGTGTTTTGGGGCAGGTGATGAGCCCAAGTTGGCTTCCATAGGTTTTGCACAGAGGAGATGCTTCCTCTCGGATTGCACGTACAATTTTTTTTGTGGCCTTCCCCAGATCTGTGCATTGTAACAGGCCTGTCTCTGAGCTCTGCAGGCAGTTCCCTTGACCTCATGGCTTGGTTTTTTGCACTGATACACATTAGCTGTGAGGCCTTCTATAAAGATGTGTGCCCCTTTCTAAATAATGTACATTTAATAAACCTTTTTTTTTTTTTACAAGTACACTCCATTCAAGATGTAGAAACATCTCAGCAAAGATACAGAGATTTGGGAGGCACCAAGCCAAGTGTTATTGCAAAGAGACTCAATACTTAGGAATGTCTTTTTATTATTATTATTTCCACATTTTTTTTCTTTAAAACATTTAAAGACATTTCTAGAATCTGTTTTCACTTTGTTATTATGGTGTATAATTGTAGAATAATAATAAAAAAAAAAAAAAATCAGGCTGCATTCTCACAAAATTTAAAAAGTAAAGGAGGTCTGAATACTTTCTGAATGCACTTTATATATGTATACCCATCTCTCTCTCACTACTGTTCTCTATTGTATTTTATATTTCTACAGTATAATCAAGAATTTTCAATAATAAAAAGCTGTAACTGCTGGTTGGATTAAAAAGAAAAAAAAATTATATATATTTTTTTCTTATTTTACTCACCATGAACTTGAGGTGGACTTTCAACCTTCTGGTTTTTTAACCGTTCCATGTGCTCTACAGCCTGAAACAACACATACAGTGCATTAATGCATTAAACAATACTTATTTCCTCGGTTTAAGAGGTTTATAAACCATGAAAATCCAAATGAATGTTTATTCAAATCTTATTTTTTTCTATTTAACTTTTTCTTAAAGTTCAATCTAAATTTTATTTAAAACTAAAATAACATCACTGCCAAATCAAAACCTTTGACATTTCAGCCATATTATTTATGAAACAGCTCATATTAACAAGCTAATTAGCATATTACACACAGATGTCAAATCAACAATGAGACAGCTACGACGTGAAGTTACACGTGTATTACAAAGTTGGATTTCCGTACTTGTTGGAGTTCAAATTTTTGTGCATTGAGCTGCTCCTGCTGTCTCTCCAGCTCCTCTCGTTGCTTCTGCAGTTCTGATGTTTTTTGTTTCAGATCGTGCTCCTGCCTGACAAGATGTTCCTCAAACTCACGCATCTCCTCTTCTGTGTAAGCCTGGTTCTGCTCCAGAGTCTATCGTGTGTGATTTTAGAGAAATTAGCTCAACTACTTGGTAATGACGGACGAAATAATTTTATACCACCAATGACCTCCCTCACCTCCCAGCTGTCAGGTTCCAGGAATTCTTTCTTCTTTGTAGCAATCAAGAACTCATCTAATGATACCAGGCGGTCCTTGTTGGTATCAACCTGTTTCAGATTAAGCAGAAAGAACAAACGGATGCAGACAATTTCGATTGGTGGGTCGAGCTCTATGTGGTCTCTGATAAACATCATAGCTTCAGACCAAAGATTTAGAGGAGGAAAATGATTATGGTGCACCCGGAAAAAAAAAGTGGTCGTCATAGCAACATTAGAACCAGTTTGAATAATTTGCACCATCAACTATACAATATCAAAATCTTGAACCATTCAGAATTGTTTAGGGAATGAATGAAACCAGAAATAATATTAACAACTCACCTCATTCATCACGTGTTCTCTCATCCGTAGCCTCTCTTCCTCCATCTCCACCATGTCGTCCTCTTCATTTGCAGGATCATAGATTTTCTCCAGCTGTGAGCGCAAGGTTGTTTATTACAATCGCTGTTTTTTTTCCTTCTTGAGGTGTTATATGACAGTAAATGTACAGATGTTTACCTCTTTAGTAAACAACGCCTCTAATTCCTGCTCATCAAAAAAGCCGTCTCCATTTGTATCTGGAATACGTGAACACAAAAATGATATATATATAAAATTGCATGTGCCTGTTCATGGCCCTGTTCATGTAGTAAAGTTTTTTTTGTACAGAGAAACAGCCCCAAAGCAGAATGATCCTCCTCCATGTTTGACAGTGGGAATGGTGTTCTTGGGGTCATATTCAGCATTTCTCTGCCTCCAAACACGGCCAGTCGAGTTGATGCCAAAAGTTCAATTTCACGTTCTCCCAAGCCTTCTCTGCATCATTCAGGTGTTCGTTGGCAAACTTCAGACGGGTCTGTTCAAGTGCATTCATGAGCAGAAAGACCTTTGTGTGTTACCAATGGTTTTCTTGGTGACTGTGGTCCCAGCTCCCTTGAGATCATTAACAAGCTCCTCCCCTGTGATTCTGGACTGATCCCTCACCTTTCTCAGAATCATCCTTTCCCCATGAGCTGAGATTCTGCATGGAGCTCCAGAGTGAGGGAGACTGACTTATCTTGTATTTCTTTTATTCTCGATTTATCGTGCCAACAGTGGTCTCTTTCTAACCAAGCTTCTTGCTGATGGTCTTGTAGCCCATTCCAGCCTTGTGCAGGTCTACAGTCTTGGTTTTGCACATGGTGGTGGAGAGGATTGAAGGGAAGAGGTTGATCCTGTGACGGGTGTCTTTTATACACATAATGAGTTGATAGAAGTTCTTTATACAGCTACAGGACTAATTTGGGTGGGTGGGAGTCAGAATTCTTGCTGCTTGGTACAGGATCAAATACAAACGAATTTATAACCTTTCTTTAAAGTTTTTTTATATGGAATTTTTTTAAATATTCTGTCTCTCATTGTTAAAATAAACCTACAATAAAAAATCTAAATTATTACCCCTACTCTGTGTGTGTGTGTGTATATATAATGTGTGTGAGAGAGAGATTTTATTACGTTAATCTGTATTTAATGATTCAGTGACAACTAAAACATTACCATGAAGGTTGAAGAATGTTTTAGGGTCAAAATCATCTGGGTCGAGACCGTCTGCCTCCTCCCACACCTCTTTCAGCTGATTCTGACTGCCCTAAAAAAAAAAAAAAAAAAAAAAAACTTAACTGGAAATCTCAAATGTCTTAGAAATAGTGTAAATAGAGAAATAGGTGATTAAACATACAGGGTGATTAATTTTTGGATGATCAGCATGTTTCTTCTTCATCTCTTCATAATGCTGCTGTTCTTTCTTCCTGTTCTCCTCGTCCAGGGTCTTCAGGTGCTCGCGGCGCTCGTGCTCCTTCATCATTTCGTACTTCTTGAACTCTTCATGACGTTCTTTGTCATAATTCTCCAAATCATTTGTAGCCTGGACAGAAGCATGTACAAACTATCTTACAAAGGTGAGTACACCTCTCACATTTCACCAACCTTTTTAGTGCATTTTCTCAAGGGTCAATATTATAAAAATAAAACTTGGATATATTTCAGAGTAGTCAGTGTGCAGCTTGTATAGTAGTACAGATTTACTGTACTGTATTAGAAATAACTCACCATACAGCCATTATTGTAAAATTAGCTGGCAACAAAAGTCAGTAGACCCTAAGTGAACATGTCAAAACTGTGTTCTGAGCGTCAATATTTAGTGTGAGCAGCATTGCTATCCAGCACTGCCATAATCCTCCTGTGCATGTAATTCACCAGAAATGCACAGGGATCCCAGATGTTGCTTTTTATCCTCTTCCACTACTCCATAATGACATCAAAGAACTGCTGGCTGTTAGACACATGGCACTTCTCTGCTTCTGTGACTATTCCGCTTCAGAATATCACAGAACATGTTGGAATCCATGTTTCAATCAATGAACAGCAGCTCCCCAGTACCAGCAGCATTCATGCAGCCACAGACCAAGAGACAATTTTCCAGGGAATCGACACATAAACTCGACATCATCTGAGCCAAACAAGTTTATCTTAGTCTCATCAGACCACAGGACATGGCTCCAGTAATTCATGCTCTTGTACAGGTTGTCTCCAGCAAACTTTTTGCAGGCTTTCTTGTGAGCCAGCTTCAGAAGAGACTTCATTCTGAGAAGACGGCATGCAGACCGTCTTTTTGCAGTGTGTGGTGTATGTTCTGAGCACTTGACAAACGGACCTTCCGCTTCTGCAAACTCTAAAGCAATGCTGCAGCACCCGTGTCTGTTTTTTGAAGTCAGATTCTGCACCTGACGCACAGCACAAGGACTCAACTTCTTTGATGGACCCTTGCGATGTCTGTTCCGAGTGGAACCCGTGTTGGAAAACCTCTGTATGACCCTGACCACTGCACTGTTACTCAGTTTCAGGGTGATACTGATCATCTTATAGCCTCGGCCTCTTTATGGAGAGCAACAATTCTAATTCTCAAATCTTCAGAGAATCTTTGCCATGAGGTGCCATGTTGAACATCCAGTGGTTAGTATGAGAGATTGTACTCAAAACACCAAAATGTAACTGCTCTAATACACGATACACAAATTAGAATGTTGCTTTCAAGTAGACAAAAACATCAGCATGATGAATAGGAAATGTGGCTTTGCATAGTTACACAATGTACAGCTGTAATCTCTTAGGGTGTACTTAGTTTTGTTGCCAGTTATTTTGTAATGGCTGTATGTTGAGTTATTTTCAGGACAGTAAATCTGCACTGCTGCACACTGACTACTCTAAAATATATCCAAGTTTCATTTCTATTGTATTGTCCCTTGAGATGATCTAAAACGATTCCTTAATCGGGTGTACTCACTTTTGTGAGATACTGTATGTCATCTCCCATTATTTTTTGTAATGTATGCTTTTATAGGGCTGGGTGATATGGTGAAAATATATAAGAATGTATACTTAAGAACTTTTTTATTTTAGGATTTGCATCAATGATACATTAATTTGTTAAAATGACAAAATTGTATAGTAAAACATTCAGGAATAACCTTATAAGAGACCCATACACAGTTCAGCAAAAATGATCGACTTACTGATTTAATGAGTCGGTCCAGATCTTCCACCTCAAACGTGTGAGGGTTCATGTGGTTCAGATATTCAAACTGCTTCAATAAAGCCTGATGGTCCACAGCCACATCTGCACAAACACACAGGGTAGAAATATTCAAATCAATTTCCATGTAAATCTACTGTTACCATCCCAGATCACTGACTCAGACCTGTAGAGTCAATGTTGATGTATGCTGCTCATGTGATGCTTATCTACAGTCTATCACACATTTAATAGTAAAAGAGGGTGCTGGGTTTACTGCAGATGCTGTCAGTGGTCATTTTTTGTTTGATGCTGCTTGCTAAACTTGGAGATCAAAGAGGAAGTCATCCCAACTCCCCACAAGCACCCCCTCCCCCCTCCCCAAACCACTACATTGAATTTCTCATCGCTTTCTGTCTGCTGTAAACACAGTTTTATGAGAAAGAGAGAGAGAGAGAGAGAGAGAGAGAGAGAGAGAGAGAGAGAGAGAGAGAGAGAGAGAGAGAGAGAGAGAGAGAGAGAACAAATGAATGAACAAACTCGCATTTCACATCTACTTTATTATCACTGTGTCTTTATTATCACTGTGCATACCGTTCCCTCCTACGATGTCCTGCTTGGCTTTGATGAGCGCCCTCAGTCGACTCACTTCTTGCCTTTTTAACTCGTCCAGCTTCGTCCTGACATGGTGGCTCACAAAGTCCAGCTCTTTAGCCAGTTTCCCTTGCTGCAAACACGAAATAGGTCCAAATTATTAGCCGACATACAACACAATACTTATAATGCCTTATAACAAAACAAAATAAACATACCTTTATATCCTCCATGTCTGTGTTGTGCAGCTTTTCTCTAAAATGCTGGTCTTTTTCGAGGAAATCAATAACTTCCCTGAGATAGCGGTCATAATGCAGTCCAGTGTCCTTTAAAAAAAAAAAGAAAATAAAAAAAGAGAAACTTTAAAAAAAAAAATAGAAAAGTATTTTATACCAGAAAACACATTTTTTCCCATGTTCACGGTTTGCAATTACAAAATTAATGACCGTGTAAAAGACGCACTTTATTTGCCGAGTAAACATTTTTATGTACTTTGTATGCTTCAGCTCTGTGTAAATACTTTTACCTGCTGTCTTGAGCGCAAATAATTCTTATGTATTACTTTAGATGCGGATCAGGGGTGAAGACGATTTCCAAAGAAGTACATCTTGTTGTTGCGACTTTGTTTCCAAAACCTCTTGAAGCACTTCAGAAATATTTTTTACAAATCTAAAAAAACCAATGATCCACAATAGCACGTGTTCACGTGTTCGCGTATAAATCATACCTAGAGAGAGAGATGTAGCAGTGCTGTGGGGTTTCAGTCTATGTCTGTCTAAATGTTTTTCTCTCTCCATATGTATAAAAAAGGACATGTTTCATCTTTCACGTTTATACCACTCTTATGACCCCAAACCCCCAGTGTGTGAGATGTCGCAGGTGATGTAATCACAGGCACTAATCCTGTATAAATAACAAGAACACAACTTAACCGAACAACCCACACATCAAACCCCTCAATCTCTACTTACATCATGCACATTAGAGCTTAAATTGATTTTATTTCTTTTTTGCTTTTAAAACAGCACCACTCACCACACTCTGAGGCGATTCTTCTACCTTTGCTTCTGGAACCGTGACTTTAGTTTTATCTACACTAATAGGCACTGCCTGGGAACTGAACAGCAGGCTGGAGAGCACAAGGCAAGAGGTGAGAGCTTTTATCCATGACATCTGGAATAATAATAAAAAAAAAGTATATATTAGTTAGTGAACTGCTGTTTCATAATATGGTTAATGTTTAAACAGTAACAGCTGCTTCTATTTGTGTTAGCCTACTACACGGGTTAAAGCTTCCCAAATGATGTAGAAACCTCAAAACCGAAAAAAAGATGGCTTATTTATTTTTAAAGATTGACTAATACGTGAGCCAACCGCATTTTGACACGTGTATAAACTCCTAAGTGCTGAAATGAGCTCACAAACATGGTACCGAATCCAGCACACTTCTGTACTCATTAAAGCGTGAGTATAAGGAAATCCCATAATGGCACTGTTGCCATGAGTACTGATTAGTACGCTAGGGTGAGTAGTGCAGTACGGGTTAGCCGTACAGAGCTGTACCTTATCGGTTTACCAGATTAGCTCGTCAACCGGGAGCCACAATGACGGCGAATATCAACCCGAGCGCCCAGACAAACAGGCGCTTTAAACACTTACTTTGGCTGTTTCCGCGGAGAGGAGTTATATCCGACGTCTTCTTTTATGTTTTATCTTCTTTTGTCGCAGTTCCTCGCAGGTGCTGCTTTCATCACAGCTGAACTCCTTCTTCCTCACTGTCTCGTCATCACTACATTAAAACAAGCCCATTTCCCCAGTCCGTTAAACGGGGGAGGGGCGGGGCTACAGACACACTCAGGCTGAAACACCGCTCTAGGGGGAAAAAAAATCAGAGCGACACCCACCGGCCGGTTATCGCCACTACAAGGCCCACACCAGGCACCTGATTCCACACACTCAGCGGCCATTTTGTTTTAGTGATGCTAAAATTCAATGTACTTTATTTATTTATTTATTTATTTATTTATTTATTTATTTATTTATTTAAAATAAAAGATGCAATCATATATGTTATATACCAAGTAGCAATAATAAGGGTTCTATTATTTGGAGTGACTTAAAAAATGTACAGGCCCCTTTACATACAGTAGGTCCTTTAAGACAACAAGGAAAAGGGTTAAAGAGGCGTACTTATACTATATTTACTTGTGTGTATAAAACATTTAGCCGGAAAAAAGGCAAGAATATACATCTTAAAGCCAAGAATTGCATCTTTATCCCAAGACGATAGCGATATAAATTAAAAATTTTACGTTTTGCGCAGTAGGCAAACATAGCAGATTATATGTTGTGCGATATGTTGGGATGCTGACGGGATGTACACATTGTGAGATGCCTTACTCTCACCAGCGGTTGACTGGTGTTAGAAGGCGTATTTCTTTCTGCATGTTCGGTGTTACAAAGCCCAATTTTAGCTCTTGTCTCTCTCCTTTTTATTGCCATCCCTAGACACTGAAACAGAGCACACCCTCCACTCGCAAAACAGCAATCGTCCATGCGCCCACTGCCATATCCATATATACTGTAAATATATGTATACTGTACTGTAAGTTGCTGTTTTGCTAAATTATGTACTGTAATTTAAATTATTAACAAATTGCAGTATACTACCCAATGCTGATCACCATTCTTTAAGACTACTGGGTATGCCATGTCTCAACTTTCGATGTTACAATGGGGTCATCGAAGTGCATCTACATCGTAACTCTGGGAATGCCTGTATACCACAAAAAATGTCAAGCAGTTTGGGATGTGTCAGATAGGAAGCACTAAGATCCATTAGTCTTTTTTCTTCTTGCTTATGCAACTCTTTCTCACGTGCTTGGCGTAACAGCATGTTGTTTTGTTTGAGGTATTAATAGTTTAATGTGAGCCCACAGCATCATGGATTAATTTATTGTTTTTTCTTAATCATGCACACACTCAAGCTAAAACATATCTATATCTGTCAGTGAATAAAAACAGTGTCGAACACCCCACCATTATGAAATACATTAAAATAAATTTAGTTGGAATCTATTTCTTTCTTTCTTTTTTGTTTTTTGTTTTTAAAAGGCAATTCTGACAGTAAACATGCTCCAACTAGCCTAAATATTAATTCATATATTAAAATAATGTCTTATTTGTTTGTTTTACAATCTGTGCAGAGTACAGTACTCTATGAATTTGCTTCTAATATGGAGATAAAGTCCATTTCTATAGCAGGAAATTAGAACATTTATGATGATTAACAGCAAAGATGCCAATGTAAGTCCAGTACCAGTCCTGTTTACAGGGCCCAAATTTCTCATAATATAATTATGTAAATGCTACAGAAAAACAGCTTTTTTGTATGTTGAGATCACAAGAAAACAAGAAAGAAAGAAAAATGCTTAGCCTTAGGGGTCCCGTTCTTGTAACAACTAAAAGCTGTTTGTTCAGGTCAGATCTGGCCAGTTTCACAGAGTCTGGTTTCCCTCTCCCATTCCTGTTTCATCTGTCAACAGCATGGTGGCTGATTGCACAAATACCTCACACCCACTCTTCACTCTCCTGTTTCCTGAAAAAAGTGTAGCATTCAGGTTCTTCACTGTGTTCTATACTGTTCTATACTGTATATGGTTAGAATGACTATGACTATTTGACTTGACTATGTGCTTCTAAAATATGTGAGGAGAAATTATGGCTTTACTGGTGTGGGTGATAAGTTTGCTGATTAGTCAGGTAGGGGTTCAGACTCTAATGATTAATGCACTCCTTCTCTCCTTAACACATATTAACTCATTAATATGGATTAGACTCTATGACTAGTAATCAGTTAACACCCAATCAATTTTACCGAACCAAGACAGCTAAAAAAGACCCCTAAGCCAAAATCTTGACCATAGGTTCTTGTTTAATTTTTAGTTTCTCCTTGAGTATTTTCTATAAGGACATCAGCATTAGCAATTTCTGCCAATTTATCCCAAAATAACAATTAAGTTGTTAGAAGGACAAGCTAGACATATAAACCACAGATGTATTCTCACAGTTCATTTACAATATTTACAGCTCTACAGCAGTCTACAAGTGATTTCACCTAGTTTTTGAGTTTGACGTTTAAAAGAGTTCATTCCAATTTTCTAATTTGCATGTGCGTCCATCAAATGTATATGTAAATAATTTTTTTTTTCATAATTTCTATATCTTAATGATGTCTTAAAGGTGTCCATTGATTTTTGCTAAGTACATTTGCACAAACTAGGTATTTGTCTAGTTACAATGGGCAGACAGAAATGACTGATGAAAAGATGGTGCTCTACAGTTCCCCCCCTTCATATCATCTCAGGGACTTTGCACAAATTGGAATGTGCAAAGGTTTTTCCGTCATAAGCAGTATAAATGTGCATGCTGCACATACGTTCAACAAACAACACAGACATTAAGAGCAACAAAGCTCTAACAAACTACAGCAGCCTTGCTTGCTTGGCAGCAGAAGTGGAATATGTTTCTGAACACACAATTTACAACAGCTGGTTTTGTTGACAATTAGATTTTGTTTCTCTGTGGTTTGTTAAGATTTGAGATGAGATAGAAAATGAGAAGATAGACTATACGTAGGTTGCACTGGTTTCTTTCTTTTTCTTTCTTTCTTTCTTTCTTTCTTTCTTTCTTTCTTTCTTTCTTTCTATATATATATATATATATATATATATATATATATATATATATATATATATATATATATAATTCTCAATAATTTTTTCCCCACTGTATTATGTTTTAAATAATGCTTAATTAATAAAAAAATAAAAAATGCATATGCACAGCAGTAAATAGTTCTACGATTAAGTATTTATTTCTGAATTCAGTAAACGGTTGATGTAGGAGTTTATTTGTGTGTAATTATGTAGTATGCAGTGGACATTCGAGTTTCTTTAAATTAAATACACAATATCCGGATGTTCTTTATTCGTATAATACGAACTTCTCTAACATCTGTATTTATTTTAATAAAAACGTTATTAAAAAATTAAGACTTTTTTTCTTTCTTGTCTTTATATAAACGTCACTTCCGCATGGGCGCACTCTACTTCCTGTCAGCCTCACTCTCCGCTCTCTCTTTCTCGGCTCTCTCGCGAACGCCATCATGGGTCGCATGCACGCTCCCGGGTAGGTGCTTAATTTACCCCAAAAATATAAACGTGTGTGAACACACAGAATACTGAAAACAAAAATAACCCTCTAGAGAACCGAATGGTTTCAAATTGGGGCTGAAAAGAAACTTTTAAAAGGAACATTTAGCGACACGTTTTTCTAATGGGGATGAAGCTAGTTAGCTAAGGTAATGGCCGCGCGTGCGGCTTGATGGAAAGCAGTCTGGCGCTCGTGGGCTCTCCGAATGAGCTCCGATTTTACTTTTAAATCATATAGTTGTTCGAGGAAAGTCTACAAAACAGTTTACAGATGTTATAATGGAGATACCGCGTAGATGTTAAATCTTCATATGAAACGTAGTTCGACATTTTAGCTTTTGCATGAAATAAAACGTTAGCTAGTCAGAAGAAAGCTAGCATGCATGATCTCAACCTCATGTCGATATTATGAAATAAAATGACGTTAGCTTCTCAAACATCAGTTTATCCACACGCAAGTTTGTTTGTAAATGTCGTGTTGAAAGCGTTAATTATTCACCTTGTCCTACATGTATCTCAATTTGTATATAGTTTTTTAAATTTCTTAATAAAACTTAAATACAACAGCAGAGCCGATCAGTCAACACTCAAGCATATTAACAGTATAACACCAATGTATTGTTAATATCAGAAAGTGATCATAAAAAGCAAAGGGTAAATCAAAACACGAGGAAAACATAAATGAGAACAAAAGAGGGGGTATCTCTGATTTTTGTTTATTAAAATATCAGGTTAAGTGTTTGAATGTGACCAGACAATTCTGTCTTGTTTCAGTAAGGGCTTGTCCCAGTCAGCTCTCCCATACAGACGCAGTGTCCCTACAGTAAGTACAGTACTCATCTCTCAACTTATCTCTTAAGAGATCTCTATTTTATAGATAGATTATCTTAACTTGAGTGTATCTAATATCTTACTATCCTAGGTGGATATTTGTCAGCCTATTTGGGATATAGAAATCATAACTGTTGTATACCTGCTGTTAATGGGCAGACTAATATTTTCAGCTCTTACAAGAATAATAACATGCTTAAGTTACAAAAATCTTGTAAAGGTGTTTGACTGCTGCTACTTGTAGTTAGTCACATAGCGACTTGTATTAAAAAAAAACTTTGGGTGTTAAAACATTGAGAGAAAAAGTAAAATCATTAAGAAAAGTATTATAGCATTTGTTTTAAGTTTCAAGGGTTACTTTTTTTTTTTTGCAGACTCTTGGATAGACTGTTTATAAATAATAACTAGTTGTATCACTGCCAGTTTTTTGGGAGATCTTGGGACTGTTTTAATGCAAACATTTGGGTTTATAGAAATCGAAACCTGTAAACATTGGTTGATGTGAACAGTGCGTCAAATTAAAATTCTTGTTACCGCTGTAGATTTCTGTCTCTCCTGCAACGAAGTCTTCAACCAGAACTTAAATTCATGACCTTTTCCTTCTGTTTAGTGGCTGAAGCTGACGTCTGATGATGTCAAAGAGCAGATCTTTAAGCTGGCCAAGAAGGGTCTGACCCCCTCCCAGATTGGTACGTTCCTGACTGGATTTGTGTACGTTGCATGTAGAGATCAGGTTGTGATAAGTTTTAAGGTGTATTGGAGAAAGAAAGGTCGATGGGAAGGTTAAGATTTTAAATGAAAGGGTCTACACTGAGTCTGTATGTCTGCAGAAGAAGGACTTCGATTGGCTGCAATTTGTCTAAACTGATTTGCCAGTTTAAGGTTTGAGGTGTTACTTCAGATTTTTAGCGATTAAATACTTTGATTGTTACTTTGCCCAAATCAAACGGCACATCTGATTGAAATTATGGCAGGGTGTAGTTGTTTTCATTGTTTACATCCCCTTACTTTTAATATCTTGCCTAATTGGGAATCAATGAATTTTGAATTTGAGATCAAGCATTTCACCAATTGTGTAGATTTTGTAATGATTCATGTATGCCATAAAACGCTTTAAATGCAAATGTAATATTTTTACAATTATTAGTGTAAGTTTTAATTTGTCCCCTTTTTAATTTCTCTGCTTTAAAATTTCAATATTGGCTTGAGAGTAAGTGTTGTGTGCGTGTGGCAAACAGGAGATGAATTCAGCTTGCCCACAAGATTCTGTTCCTCAGAACTGTTATAAAATTGTGAACTCACTGTTGTTTCAGGTGTGATCCTGAGGGATTCTCATGGTGTAGCTCAGGTGCGTTTCGTCACCGGCAACAAGATCCTCAGGATCCTGAAATCCAAGGGCTTGGCTCCCGATCTGCCTGAGGATCTGTACCATCTGATCAAGAAGGCTGTTGCTGTGAGGAAGCACTTGGAGAGGAACAGGAAGGTAAACAAAAAACCTTTCATGTCCTTGAATTGACCATTTATTTAAAAATAAGTGTGCTCGTTTTCTTTCCCCACAGCAAATATACAATGAAAATTATTAGATACTTACCTGTTTGTAGATTTTAATATTATGTACCATGAGACAGAATGATAAGGTTATTTCCTTTTTTTTTTTTTTATTCTTGCCACATGCTGATACTGGATACACCTTCCATCAATATTAAATAAAAATAAAAAAAACCTAATTAAAAACATTGATTTTTAATTTATTGAGCAACTACTGTACACATTCCTCTCAATTAACTGTTTCCTTATTAACGATAACAGCTACTGTTATTGAATGCTTATTAACAACTGACTTGTCAGAACCAGAATTCAATTACGTGTAGAATTGTATCTTTTTGAAGCACTGAATATCTGGAGAAAGCAATCTTGCACAGGAAAAATTAAACCTGCCAAATTTATATGTTGTACACATTTATTTTTATCCATTTTGGAGGAGTTAACCCTCTCTTTCTTCTGTATCATAATACTGGATCCTTATGAACTCTCAAACCTCCATGTTCATAACATCTTTGTAAATCATATGCAATGTCTGCAGGACAAAGACGCCAAATTCCGCCTGATTCTTGTTGAGAGCAGAATCCACAGGCTGGCTCGTTACTATAAAACCAAGAGAGTTCTCGCTCCCAACTGGAAGTAGTAAGTACAATTTATTTATTTGATATGAAAACGCACATTTCATTGTCCCACTCTTTTTCCTGTAAGATGTGAGATATTTCTGATGTGCTAGAATAAGACCTGGAGGTAAATTAGCAGTTTGGCTTGTTCATGCCGATGCTGCCAGTCCCCTTCATACAAATTTTTTTTGCACTGTAGTTTCTTCTTTCATCCTCTAATCCTCACATTGTTTTTTTTTTTTTTATCCTTAGCGAATCCTCCACGGCTTCTGCACTGGTGGCATAAATGTAAAGACTTTACACAAAATAAAGATCATTTGGATGAAGATGCATTTGTGTGCTTTTTTGTATTTTTTAATGCAAAAAAAGAAATTGCTCTTAATCCCATACATGTCACACAAACCTTTTTGTGCCTTTTTTAAAGGGAAAGCCATTGAAACACAATTTGCAGATCTGAGATGTGAACAAATTAGTTCTATATACAGAAATTAAGTGATCATTTAAACAATGAAAGGAAAGAACATTTTCACTTATATGAAATTTGAATATCAAAGTTGTTGTTACTGCCGTACAGTTTTGCAGTAGAAATTGCACGGTCGATTCTGGTGCTCATGTAAAGCTGTTTGAAACCATCTACAGTTGGATTACTGCAGTTTTGGTTGTGAGCCATTTTATTTGCATAGTATACGCTCACACTCGATGTTTATAAATATAAAGTGTAAAATGTCGAAGGTCCATGTTGAACAATGCAGTTATTTTGGTTTAACTTAAAGGGTAGATCAGGTCTGTATAGATTAAACAGGAGTAGCTGAATCATTCCTGTTCATCTGCCCCCAAAACCTGCGATAGTTCAACCTGGGTTATCCTGAGTCTGTCATTATGTCGTTATGGTTAACTAACTTTCAAGTTCTCTATCTCTTTATCTGACAGACATTAAGTGACTTATCTATGAACTTTCATAATTAGATTTTTATTTTTGCAGTGTTTTCAATAATGGACATTGTTCCAAAACAGCTGCATAGAAATAGATAATGAATATGAATTTTCAATTCGTTAATGATTCTTTAAAGTCTATTCTTAATGAGCAAATGAGTCATGAATCATAATGACATTAAGAAAAACTTACAGGAACCAGAATCAACAGTAAGTTCATACACATAATCAGTTTCATCATTGTTGATGTTATGAATAATGAAGACAAATGTCAGTGCAAAAGTTATTTAGCTTACTGTTCCTTTTTGAATGCATATTATTTACAGTGGCTTATTATCCCACTCATTATCTTACATGTTCGAGGAGCATTAACACAACTAGAAAAATGTATTGATCATTCATGGAACACTTGCGAGTTGTTGCAGTGATATTTTTATTTTCATTCATGATTTAGTAAGATTAGACCTAGATAGATTTTAAATAAACGCAATTTTAATTGAGGTACTTTAAGCACCTAAGCATAGAGCTACGCATTTAACTAAAGCTTAATGTTTTATGCAATGGGATTATCAAAATAGTTATTTTTTGTTGGTGTTTTTGGTTAAACATTTGGGTTCTTGATCATTAACACCTCCCATGACCTCTGTTTAACAGTTATTGAGTTCATTTAGTTTTTTTTTTCTCTGCTGCAGAGCAAAACGATTCAGTGAGGAGAAAATTACCTCGAGCTGAACCGTTTCATCTGTTCCTCAGAGAGACTGTTAACATTGAGTCACCTTGCTGCAGTGAGTGAGAGAGAGAATGATGGACAGAAAGAAAGGCAGGATAGACAGAAATTAATAGAGAAATAGGATGAAAAACAGAAAATACATTGTTTAAAATAAATACAAATTCAATAATCAAATTCTTAGGCATAAGAAATAAATGCAGAGAGATTCATAGAAAAGATTATTGCAGAAAGTCTGAACGAGGGAGCTGGATAGAGAGAGAAGAATGGAAAGAACATGATATGGACAGAGTGATGCAATGATAGATCAAGACAGGCAGAAAAAAAGATGGATAGAGACTGAATGAAAGGCAGAAAGTAATTGTGATATATATGGATAGTTTATATCTATATATAGATATAGATAGATAGATAGATAGATAGATAGATAGATACACACAGTGGGGCAAAAAAGTATTTAGTCAGCCACCAATTGTGCAAGTCCTTCCACTTAAAATAATGAGAGGCCTGTAATTTTCATCATAGGTACACTTCAACTATGAGAGACAAAATTTTAAAAAATATTTTTAAAGAATTTATTTGCAAATTGTGGTGGAAAATAAGTATTTGGTCACCTACAAAAAAGCAAGATTTCTGGCTCTCACAGACCTGTAATTTCTTTTTTAAAAGGCTACTCTGTCCTCCACTTGTTACCTGTATTAATGGCACCTGTTTGAACTCTTTATCAGTATAAAAGGCACCTGTCCACAACTTCAAACAGTCAGACTCCAAACTCCACTATGGCTAAGACCAAAGAGCTGTCAAAGGACACCAGAAACAAAATTGTAGACCTGCACCAGGCTGGGAAGACTGAATCTGCAGCTTGGTGTGAAGAAATCAACTGTGGGAGCAATTATTAGAAAATGGAAGACATACAAGGCCACTGATAATCTCCCTCGATCTGGGGCTCCACGCAAGATCTCACCACGTGGGGTCAAAATGATCAAAAGAACGGTGAGCAAAAATCCCAGAACCATACCTAGTGAATTACCTGCAGAGAGCTGGGACCAACATAAAGGCTACCATAAGTAACACACCATGCCACCAGGGACTCAAATCCTGCAGTGCCAGACGTGTCCCCCTGCTTAAGCCAGTACATGCCCGGGCCCGTCTGAAGTTTGCTGGAGAGCATTTGGATGATCTAGAAGAGGACTGGAAGAATGTCATATGATCAGATGAAACCAAAATAGAACATTTTGGTAAAAACGCAACTTGTCGTGTTTGGAGAAGAAAGAATGCTTAGTTGCATACCTACTGTGAAGCATGGGGGTGGAAACATGCTTTGGGGCTGTTTTTCTGCAAAGGGTCCAAGACGACTGAACCGTGTAAAGGAAAGAGTGAATGGGGCCAAGTATCTTGAGATTTTGAGTAAAAACCTCTTTTCATCAGCAAGAGCATGAAAGATGAAAGAGCATATCTACTGCAGACAGGAAGAGACTAGACAAGCTGATCAGGAAGGCCAGCTCTGTCCTGGGGATTCCCCTGGACACTGTACAGGAGGTGGGAGAAAGGAGGATGGTAACAAAACTATCATCATTGCTGGAGAACGCCTCCCACCCCCTGTATGAAACCGTTACATCGCTGAGCAGCTCTTTTAGTAACAGACTAATACATCCCAAGTGTCTGAAGGAGCGATACAGAAGGTCTTTTCTCCCTGCTGCCATTAGACTATACAACCAAAGCTGTTCCCAGTAAAACCAGTCACCAACATACAACACTGCTATTACTTTTTAAGATGTGCAATAACTTTATCTGTGTGAAATATTATTAAACAAATCAGGTACAATATTATGTGCAATATTACCAGCAATTTACGTGAAATACTACCTCAAAACATGACTTAAAAAGCGTACTTTTGTTTTTTTTTCCTATTTGTATTATTACATTGTACTGTATATATACTGGTATTGTAGTATATGTATATTATTTTTAGATATTTGCATTTATTTTTATTTCTTTGTTATTATTATTATTATTATTGTTATTATTTATTTTTATTTCTGTTTTTTATTTTTTTGTATATTCTTCTTTTTTTTATATATATTTGCATCTATTTTTATTTCTTTGTCTTGCTGCTGTAACATAGAAATTTCCCCACTGTGGGACGAATAAAGGTTTATCTTATCTTATCTTATCTTATCTTATGAAACGTGGCTGGGTCTTTCAGCATGACAATGATCCCAAACACACCGCCCGGACAACGAAGGAGTTGCTTCGTAAAAAAACATTTCAAGGTCCTGGAGTGGCCTAGCCAGTCTCCAGATCTCAACCCCATAGAAAATCTTTGGAGGAAGTTAAAAATCCGTGTTGCCCAAAACATCACTGCTCTAGAGGAGATCTGCATGGAGGAATGGGCCAAACTACCAGCATCAGTGTGTAAAAACCTTGTGGAGACTTACAGAAAATCTCTGTCATTGCCAACAAAGGGTATATAACAAAGTATTAAGATGAACTTTTGTTATTGACCAAATATTTATTTTCCATCATAATTTGCAAATAAATTCTTTAAAAATCCAACAATGTGATTTTCTGGAATTTATTTTCTCATTTTGTCTCTCATAGTTGAAGTGTACCTATGATGAAAATTACAGGCCTCTCATCTTTTAAAGTGGGAGAACTTGCACAATTGGTGGCTGACTAAATACTTTTTTGCCCCACTGTATATATATTAGAGACAGAATGATGGACAGAATGTAATGAGCAGTGTGACTGAAGGATAATTTGATGGATGAAAGGAAGCAATTAAAGGAACACAGGAGAGAGGAGTGTTAAGAGGATGATGTGATGGACAAAGTTATAATTAAACTGCAAATTCACCTTCATTGTTGCACTCATTGCTCTGATATAAGGTTTGCTGTGACTCAGTGTTCTGCTGTCAATCACACACACGGACACTCTCCTGTCGACCTTCGGTCACATGAAAAAAAACTTTTTTTTAAATATTGCTGTCATATCTTGCTTCAAAAAACCTTTGATTTTATTTAATGGCATTAGGAAACTATCCTGAATGTTACAGCAAAGAAATATCTGTATAATGTGATAAAAAAATAAAAATAAAACATAAGTTTCCTTTATTATTGTTCAGCATCCACTGAGCAAGTTCCTGCTTATATTATAGCAGCTATAAACATCCATTCCCACAGTTACTTATTTCATGAACTAATTTCACTACTGCCTACATCCAGTCAAAAGTCACACACCTTCTCCTTTAGTTACACACCTTCTCTTATTACTTTTTCATCATTGTACATTAATACTAAATACATCCAAACTGTGAAAGAACACAGTTCTTTTATATATATATATATATATATATATATATATATATATATATATATATATATATATATATGTACCGTATATATATACCTTATATATATAATATATTATTATTATTATTATTTATCATTATTTATTTATTTTTTTCTATTTTTGATTGTTGATAACAACTTTGCACACTATTGGCATTCCCTCAGCCTCATTAACTGGTCACCTGGAATGGTTTTTCCAGCTTTTCCTCCACTCTCTCCAGTCAAACTTATCCCAGACCATCTCAACCTTATTTAATGGGTTAAGTTTCGACTTACTGTATCTAATGTCCGTTCCAATCACACATTCCTTGTGTTTCTTGGTCTCTTTGCTAATTGTTCTTTCAAAGTACAACCCCAATTCCAAAAAAGTTGGGACATGTGCAAAATGTTAATAAAAACAGAATGCAATGATTTGCTAAAAAAAAAAAAAGAAAAAACTCAAATGTTTAAACTGAGAATATATACAAAATCATTATAAATTTAATGGAAAAAGTTGAAATAAGGCCATGTTTACCACTGTGTAGTTTTCTGTCTGAAATGGTTTCTGCAAGACCAACATTTCCAGGACTCCTTGTTATTCCCTACACTGAAGATTGTTTTAAAAGTTTTTAATGATGTTGGCTGTATGTTTAAGGTCGTTGTCCTGCTGCAGAATAACTTTGGGTCCAGTCAGACACCTCCCTAAGGGAATTGCATGATGGATAAGTATCTGGCTGTATTTCTCAGTATTGAGGACACTATTAATCCTGACCAAATCTCCAACTCTATTTGCAGAAATGCAGCCAAAAAGTAGCAAAGAACCCTCCTCCACTGTTTCCTGCAGACACTCATTATTGTATTATTTTATTGTTATATTGCTCTCCATCCCTTCAGAAAACAACTTGCCTCCTGCAACAGCCAAATATTAAATGTAAACACTTTCACTCATCAGTCAAGAGCACCTGCTGCCATTTTTCTGCAGCCCAGTTCATGCATAGTTGAGTCACATAGCCTTGTTTCCATGTCTGGAGAGTTGATAGGTATATAACCCACTGGTTTCCACCAGTTTTTTTTTTTTACTGATGGCACAAATGCTTCTGGTGTTATCTGTTCCACTTTAAAGTGCGTCAGAACAACAGGGGGCATGCCAACAAAAGAATTTTTTTTTCTTCAGAAGGGACTGAGCACTTAAATATTTATACTGCTCAGAGGCGTTTAATGTGGAGTGCACCGGATCCTGACAAGGCTAAACACAGGTGTAAAATGAACCTGAGAAACATTTATACTTAAGGAGAAAGGAAGCAAAAAGAAGCACATCTGTGCAGAGAATGATGGAAGCAAAACATAAATGCTTCTGCCAAAGTGTGTTGCATCAAAGTGTGAGTAAATGATAAACCTGAATCTCTATCCTGCTAGTATTGATGAAGATAAATTGACATCAGTGTGCATCACAAATATTTACAGCCAGCATCAGAACATTGGAATACTGCTATGTGATGCATAGTAAGCATCAATTTAAATATTGTGTTTCTCGAGTCATTGAGATAACAGATTAAACACAAATAGTTGGAATTATCATAAAAATTTTATCATATGAGACTTTTATCTGTATAAACCAATACTTCGAATAGGTTTTTTATTTTATTTAATTTTATCTGTTTGTACATCCAGATTTCTGCACCAAACAGCTAAAATGTTGTTTAGTCTGACCAGAAGTTATTTCTAAAAAATTCTAATTTTGTCCGTTGAATTGTAAGTTCATCACTAAGGCTGAATAGTGTGGGTGCCAATATGTACATACAATAATGAATATAATAAATAATGCTATTTTAACATGAATTCTACTCATACAGGTAAGCTGTGTACAGGTTTTTGCTAAATTCAAGAACAGAAAGCATGAACAAAGAATTTACACTCATTACAGTCAGTTTAGAGAGCTATAAAACTGAAATAAAGATCATATTTAAAATATTATTTATTATGTTATATTAAAAATATTTAAATAGTACTATATTTATTATCAGTCTATAGATACTACTGTTAGTACTACTGGTACTTTAACTAACACTGGTTCTGCTACTATGAATACCATTGCTAATACTACTTTTACTATAAATACTACTACTGTTGATACTACCACTACTTTTATAACTACTACTACTACTACTATTATTATTATTACTACTACTTCTTCTTCTTCTTCTTTTGGCTGCTCCCATTAGGGGTTGCCACAGCGGATCATCCGTCTCCATACCACCCTGTCCTCTACATCTGCCTCTTTCACACCAACTACCTGCATGTCTTCCCTCACCACATCCATAAACCTCCTCCTTGGCCTTCCTCTTTCACTCTTACCTGGTGGCTCCATCCTCAGCCTTCTTCTACCAGTATAACTCATGTCCCTCCTCTGCACATGTCCAAACCATCTCAATCTCGCCTCCCTCACCTTGTCACCAAAATGTCCTACATGGGCTGTCCCTCTAATAAACTAATTTCTAATCTTGTCCATCCTCGTCACTCCCAACGAAAACCTTAACATCTTCAGCTCTGCTACCTCCAGCTCCGCCTCCAGTCTTTTACTTAATGCCACTGTCTCTAAACCATACAACATCGCAGGTCTCACCACAGTCCTATAAACTTTCCCTTTCATTCTTGCAGATACCCTACTATCACAAATCACTCCTGTCACTCTTCTCCACACACTCCACCGTGCTTGCACTCTTTTCTTCACTTCCCTAACACACTTTACTTCCCTAACATCATCATCACTGTACCTCGCAACATCGTATATCTGCTACAAATGAACATTCGGTGCAACCCAGATGAGGATAGGTTCCCTCTTGAGTCTGGTTTCTCTCAAGGTTTCTTCCTTATGCCATCTCAGGGGTTTTTTCCTTGCCACAGTCGCCACCGGCTTGCTCATCGGGGACAAACTTACCTATAAAGAACATATTCACTTTTAATCACCACATTATCTGTGTAAAGCTGCTTTGAGACAATGTTCATTGTTAAAAGCGCTATACAAATAAAAATGAATTGAATTGAATTGAATATCCTGCACCACCCTCACATACTTCTCTGACACACCTGACTTCCTCATACAATACCACAACTCCTCTCTTGGCATCCTGTCGTATGCTTTCTCTAAATGTCAAGTCAAGTCAAGTCAAGTTTATTTCTATAGCGCTTTTCACAACAGACATTGTCTCAACGCAGCTTTACAGAAATCAACAGTCAAGGTGAATGGTGTGTATTTATCCCTGATGAGCAAACCGTGTCGACTGTGGCAAGGAAAAACTCCCTTAGATGTTATGAGGAAGAAACCTTGAGAGGAACCAGACTCAAAAGGGGAACCCATCCTCATTTGGGTGACATCAAGAGTTTGATCATAAATCTTTCAATAATACAGAACATTGGAGAGAGAGAACTAACATGAGTACTGGAGTATAAGATTATAAGTAAATGTTCTTTCTACAGTCTTTGGTATAAAAGTAGGAGCTACTGAGCTCAACATTTGTGATCATCACAGATCCAGCAACAGTTTCTCCATGCCAGAGCCTTTAAACACTCCAGGAGGTCCAATGTCAAAACTCCTCACATGTAGTGGGATCCAACTGGCACTGGTACGTCTCTAGATGGTGCAGGATGTTTGCGAGTTCGGCATCTACTTCTTTAAAGCCCATAATCTTCACGAGGTGGGACGTGATTGGAGCTGGCCAAACCTCAGGAAGCCTCGGGATGGGGAGAAAAAGTGAAGCAGTGGAGAGCAATTAGCGTAGCTGCTGTTCATGATATTAATAGCACAAGTTGATAATGTGCATGTGATCAGATGTTCTGGAGCACAAGGTTATGATGTGTGATGTGTGTTATGTGTAGGCTTTGCTAAAAAGATATGTTTTTAATCTGCACTTAAACTGGGTGAGTGTGTCTGAACCCCGAACACTGTCAGGAAGACTATTCCAAAGTTTGGGAGCTAAATGTGAAATAATCTACCGCCTTTAGTGAACTTTGCTATTCTAGGAACTACTAGAAGCCCAGAGTTTTGAGATCTCAGGGAGCGTGACGGATTGTAGCGTGTTAAAAAACTGGAGAGATACATGGGAGCCAAACCATTTAGTGCTTTATAAGTGAGTAGCAGTAGTTTGTAGTCTATTCGAAACTTAACAGGAAGCCAATGTAGGGCGATAAGATTGGGGTTATGTGATCATATTTTCTTGACCTTGTAAGAACTCTTGCTGCCGCATTCTAAACTAACTAAAGCTTGTTTATTAATGATGCAGGACATCCACCTAGTAATGCATTACAGTAGTCTATTCTGAAGGTCATAAACGCATGGATGAGCTTCTCTGCATCGGCTATAGACAACATATTTCTTAGTTTAGAAATATTTCTAAGGTGAAAGAAGGCTGTTTTTGTAACTTGGTTGATATGATTTTTAAAAGATAAGTTGCTGTCTAAAATAACTCCCAGGTCTTTTACTGTTGAATTAGTGGTTACAGAACATCCGTCTAAATGCAGGTTGAGATGCTAGAGCTTCTGTATACTAGTTTTTGGGCTGATGAGCAAAATCTCTGTCTTATCAGAATTTAAAAGTAGAAAGTTATGGGTCATCCAATCTCTTATTTCCTTAACACACTCAGTTATCCGAGTTAATTGAGCTGTATCGCCTGGTTTAGATGAGATATATAGTTGGGTATCATCAGCATAACAATGAAAGCTAATTCCATGCCTTCTAATAATATTTCCTAAGGGAAGCATGTATATTGTGAAGAGCAGGGGTCCTAGAACTGAACCTTGTGGCACGCCATAGTTCACTAGCATTAGCCTGAATAGCTCTCCATTTAAATCTACGAAATGGTAACGATTGGACAGGTAGGATTTAAACCAGCTTAATGCCTGTCGCTGAATGCCGATGTAATTCTGTAAGCGATCTAGGAGAAGATCCTGATCTATATTGTCGAACGCAGCACTAAGATCTAGTAAAACTAACAGCGAGATGAAGCCTTGGTCTGAAGCTAAAAACAGGTCATTAGTGATTTTAACTAGGGCAGTTTCTGTGCTATGATGGGGCCTAAAACCTGACTGAAACTCTTCAAAGATATTGTTCTCTTGCAAGTGGGAACATAACTGGGCAGGGACAATCTTTTCTAAAATCTTAGACATAAATGGAAAATTTGAAATTGGACCAGATTAGGTTTTCCACAAAATCCACAAATACGCAATGCAATTCCTTCTGTCCTTCTCTATACTTCTCCATCAACATTCTCAAAGAAAATAAGGTATCTGTGGTGCTCTTCCTCAGCATGAAACCATACTGTTGCTCACAGATGGTCACCCCTTCTCTCAGCCTGGCTTCCACTACTCTTTCCCATAACTTCATGGTGTGACTGATCAACTTTATTCCCCTGTAGTTACTGCAGGTCTGCACATCTTCCTTATTTTAAAGATCGGTACCAGCACACTCCTTCTCCATTCCTCAGGCATCCTCTCACCTTCCAGAATCTTGTTAAACAATCTGGTTAAAAACTCCACTGCCATCTCTCCTAAACATCTCCATGCTTCTACCGGTGTGTCATCTGGTCCAACCTACTTTCCACTTTTCATCCTCTTAATCGCTGCTCTCACTTACTCCTTACTAATCATATCCACTTCCTGCTTCACCAACTCCACACCACCCAACCTTCTCTATCTCTCATTTTCCTCATTCATCAGCTGCTCAAAATACTCCCTCCACCTTCTCAACACACTCTCAACACCTCTCATACAGCTCCTCATATGCCTTTTCCTTGGCTTTCGCCACATCCCTATTTACTTGCTGCTGCATCTCCTTGTACTCCTGCCTACTTTTCTCATCACTCTGTCGATCCAAATTCTGTTTTGCCAACCTCTTTCTCCTTATGCTCTCCTGCACTTCCTCATTCCACCACCACGTCTCTTTATCTTCCTTTCTATTTCCAGATGTCACACCAAGTACTTTTCTAGCTGCCTCCCTCATCACTCCTGCAGTAGTTGCCCAATCATCCAGCACCTCTTCACCACCACCGAGCCTCTGTCTGACCTCTTCCCTGAACCTCACACTACAGTCTTCCTCCTTTAGTTTCCACCATCTTATTCTTCTCTTAGTCCTCCTCTTCTTTTTCACCTCCGAAACCATCCTACAGACCACCATCCGATGCTGTTTAGCTGCACTGTCCCCTGCCAGCACCTTACAGTCTCCAATCTCCTTCAGGTTGCATCTCCTACATAGAACATAGTCCACCGGTGTGCACCTTCCTCCACTCTTATACGTCACCCTATGATCTTCCTTCTTCTTAAAATACGTATTCACCACTGCCATTTCCATCCTTTTAGCAAAATCTACAACCATCTGCCCTTCCATATTCCCATTCTTAAATCCATACCTACCCATCACCTCCTCATCACCTCTGTTCCCTTCACCTACATGCCCATTAAAGTCTGCCCCAATCACCAATCGTTCTTTCCTAGGTACACCATCTACCACTTCATCTAATTCACTCCAGAATCTTTACTTCTCCTCCATCTCACAACCCACTTGTGGAGCATAGGCACTGATGACATTTATCATCATCCCTTCAACTTCCAGCTTCACGTTCATCACCCTATCAGAAACTCTCTTCACCTCCACTACACTTTTACTGTACTCTTCCTTCAGAATCACCCCTACACCATTTCTCTTTCCATCCACACCATGGTAGAACAGTTTGAACCCACCTCTAATGTTCCTGGCCTTAATCCCTTTCCACTTGGTCTCCTGAACACACAACATATCTACCTTTCTTCTCTCCATCATGTCAGCTACCTCTCTCCCTTTACTCATCATAGTACCAACATTTATAGTACCAACCAGAACCGCCACTCTCCTACACTTCTCCCTTCCCTGCTGTCTCTGTAGACATCTTCTTCCTCTCCTTCTCCTCCTTCGGCCAACAATAGCCCAATTTTCACCGGTACCCTGTTGGCCAACGATACCTGTGGCGGTCGTTGGTAACCCGGGCCTTGATCAATCCTTTATGAAATTCTTATTTTTGATCCGCATATTTGATTTGGCACGTTTTACGCTGGATGCCCTTCCTAACGCAACCCTCCCCATTTATCCGGGCTTGGGACCGGCACTAAGTGTGCACTGTCTTGTGCCTCCCTAATGGCTGGGTTTATGGCTACTACTACTACCAGATATTCTCCTATTGCTACTCCTTATATTATTACTACTACTATTACTATTACTATTAAACAGTACTACTACTTTTATTATTACTACTTATACAACTTTAAATTTAATTTTATAATTCAAAATGCTAACAAAATATTTGAATAATAAATTGGGCAGAATCATTTTTTAAACGCTGGATCAGCTCTTTTTACCTTTTATTCCAATGATCCTCCGCTAGGAGGCGCTAATTCACACTTCAAACAACTCCAACAGAACATCAATGCAGAGGATTCGGAGTTTTCCATCCAGTGTGGAATTATTCAATCTACAATATGCAACGTGCAGAATAAAGTCTTGCATTAAGTGTTGGGGGAAAAGTAGCCCCGCCCCCTGCTTGTAACTTTAACCAATCATAATTGGTCATGCTAAATGATTAGTGAGGACTTTATCATGTTAGAAGGAGTGGATGGAGGTGTAGCTTGGTGTACTGTGGGTTTGTTATTAACAGGTTTAAGCTTAAGTTTGAACCCATTAGACAACTCAGAACCAATGAGTGATTATAATTATTGATAAATGAACGCCGTGTTTGAATTTGAGTCGTTTTCTTTATTGCTAATCCATTTACTTACCCCCCCACCCCCATCCAACACAACACCATACCCCCCACCCCAGGAGTTTGCGCTTCCCCTTTAACTGGAGCAGAGAAGAATGAAAGAAGAGTGAAGCGGGATCATGGCGGCTTCTCTCGGCCGGGACACTCTACCTGACCACTGGTCTTATGGAGTGTGCAGAGATGGACGGGTGTTTTTCATCAAGTGAGCCAATTCCCCTATGGATCGTCTGTTTCTCTCTTTTTGAAGGACCGTGTGTATGCTTATACGCATTTCGCGTCGATCTAGTAGCTTAACAGGTGTGTGTGTGTGTGTGTGTGTGCGCGCGCGCGCGTGCGTGCGTGTGTTTCCTTTCGTTTTCCAGCGACCAAACTCGCAGTACCACTTGGCTCCATCCCCGCACTGGAGAACCTGTCAACTCGGGGCACATGATCCGATCAGGTAAGAAACATCCAGAGGTCCTGGATCTCCGAATCAACTCAAACTTCCACTCTTTAGCCTCTCAATCACTTCATTAACTCGTTCATGATGAGAAGAAATTAGGAATGCGGCTTGTTTTTGATGAGGAACACTTCAAAGTGAAACAGTGCAAAGATTCTAAACATACAAACAACTACAAAAACATCAAAGGCATCACTCGAGTAAAATAGTGTGTGCGCGCGCGTGTGTGTGTATGCGCGCGTCCGCTTAAACTCTATGCAGCCTGCAAGATATGTGTATTTTTTTTCTCGTGCAGATTTACCGCGGGGATGGGAGGAAGGTTTCACAGCAGAAGGCGCGAGCTTTTTCATCAAGTAAGAGCTGTTTAGCCTGTATTTTGCGCTGTGTGTGTGTGTGTGTGTGTATAGGGTGTGTGTGCTTGTAGAAGTAGAGCTGCATTGCTTTCTGCATCAGCGCCTCCTGCCAGGTCCTGATTGAGGAAGGAGCAGTGGAGATGCAGATGCAGGGACGGGATTTACTGCACTGGAGGTCACACAGACTCTGCAGTATTTGTCATATGTGTACACGTTCCTTAGCCATCATTACACCAGAAATGCAGCTAAAATGTGCTTTATTATAACCTGTAGGGAATCAGGAAAGCAGGACTTGATCCAGCTTTATGATTAAGGTTTGAGTGATATGAACAAAATATGGTATCACTGTGTTTTTAATTATATGATACATGAGCCAGCATAAGCAGAAGGTTAAAAAAAAATCCTATATAACTGATTCCAATGATACTTGCATTGAAAGACTACAAGAAATCACAGACAAGGACAAATCCATATAATAAGCGAAATGTGAATCAGCTGCTTGAATCAGTTTGGTACAGCTTCACTTCCTGTTTGGCAGCTTTGCTGTCGGATTTCTTGGCCCATTACACGTGATTTCTTTGGAAATTCTTTTGATAATATTTTTTTTTTGTGGCTGACTATGGAAAATATGTATTTGGTGATGTTTGGAGAACATTTTAGAAGAAGCAAAAAATCTTTTTTGGACAAAATCCAAAAGGTCATAGGTTGTGTTGAACTTGTCTTGACAAAGGGAATCCAGGGAAAAAGTTATATCTAGAGGTCGACCCATATGGGGTTTTCTCTGGCCGATGCTGATATTTAGATATACCGAAAATTGCTTAAATTAAACATTTATTAAACAACACAAACCTCTCCAATCAGTGCACTTGTTATGTTTTGGACCCCTAAACTACAGCTGGATGAAGACTCACTAACAGTATAGTTCCAAAAGGTTACTTATTCTCTCTTCAAACGTTATTCTCATTCTCTCTTCAAAAATAGCATCATATTAAACCAAAGATATATAAGACTAGAATAAAAAAACGAATGAAAAGAACTTGAAGCCCGGGACACTCCAAGCTGACGGTCGGCCTTCAGGGAATGTCGGTCAGCTTTAGTTTTTTCCTGTGCCATTGGCTCCAGTTGGAGGGCCTCAGCTAATAAGCATATTCCAAATTAGACACTAATTTGACCCTGGGGTGTAAAAACTAGGCCTAGTTTTGATAAAAAGCTTCCAGATTAGTCTGCCAAATTTGACCACGTTTTACCAGACAGGATGCCATGCACTGTACATACTTTTCAGTAGAAGAAAAGGTAGAATAACAGTGGGTTGCCTATGGACCTTCTGTGCTTGACTCCCTAATGATTTAGAAGTGGGCATCATTGTGCAGCTCCAGGTTTGATGCTAATGTCCAAACATGCATGTTCTCTGGTTTCCTCCAACCTCCCAAAAATATTCTGGTAACTCTAAATTGACCATACGTATGAAAGAGCATGTCTGTGTGTGTGTGTGTGTGTGTGTGTGTGTGTGTCTGTTTGGTGTCCTATGATCAACATGCTTCCCATCCAGGCAATATTCACATCTCATGCTCAGTGTTTTTCCCAGGATAGACATAAAATCCATGTGACCTGACAAGAATAAAGATATCGATTTGTTGATTTCAGGGTGCATGAGTAAGATCATCACTAACATGCAACAAACAACTTGGTTGTCCCCTCGTTATTATCAGGTGGCCGTGGCCCACAGCATAACAACAGCATGGGGTTTATAAAGACATAATTAACACGTGTGTCAAAATATAAAAAATATCCAGTTTTTATAAAAAAAAAATAAAGGTCATGCACCATGCTTAATTGTTACTGCATCCATGTGGTTATAATAATAATAATAATAATAATAATAATAATAATTATTATTATTATTATTCATTGTTGTTTTGGTACTGATTCAAACTTCTGGTTATATAGATAGTAAGAATGTATCGAGGGTCCAGTTGAGGGCCATAGAATGATTGTAAACTTCATTCCTTTTGTTTTTTTCTTGTGCGTCCCCTCAAAAACTGTAGAATTTAATAAACATTTCTATTTGCAGTTTCTTAAACAAATCAGGGTCTCAAACTCATGCATGTATTGAACCATCATCTTCTGTTCCACTGTTACTATAATATCATTCATAGCAATTTCTTTATTCTCTGTATCTTTAATATGAAATGAATAGATATTTATAAAGACATTTATAAAATAATATACTCTGTCTCATAAACCACAGATTATCCATACAACAATCATACAGCAGATCATACTTATACTATTTATGCTCATGCTTCAAGTTTGCGCTCAAGGTCAAGTCGCTGTTTTTCAACCTGAAAGCAGGAAAGTTAAAAATTAACTCTGTTGATAATCTCGTGACACGGAAATGTGCATGAAGAATGAATGTGCAACATTCAAACTAAATATTTACTGTGTTGCATAGAAGTGCTATTCTGTGTCAAGGAAAAAAAACCTCAGGATTTTACTTTATTTATAAATGGAAAAGGGAAGTGTAACTGAGCTAAGAAAAACTTGCTGTTTCCTCTGTTATATTATTATTATATTATATTATATTTATATTTAAGCCCATGGACAACCTCAAAATGGCTAATAGTGTTGAAAAGGATGAGACGCAGCTGGTGAAAAGTGACAGGGCAGTTTGCTTTTCGAAGAAGGAAAGAACTACAATCTTAAAGGAAACAGTCTGTTTAGGAGTTGAGTATTAAAAGCTAAATCTGTGGAACTTTAGCTATTTGAAGAATGCGGCTGCTTTTTTTCCTTTTTTTTTTTGAGCACTATAAGCCAGGTCAAAACTTTCCTTTTTAGTGTTTGCTAACACCATGTTTGTATTTGAACTCCATTTATATAGTCATGGAGACACTTTCTATTATATATATATATATATATATATATATATATATATATATATATATATATATATATATATATATATATATAGGTTTATGGAAGGAGTCTCAAGTGTTGTTGAATTTTTTGTCTTAATTTCAAGAGAGAAAAAGAGAAGCTGGTAATGAAACCATTTTTTATGGCTGCTATATTGTAACTTGTTGAAAGGAACTAACATTAAGAGTACCTATAAATGTATAATATCTTTATGTGTCTAATATCTTTCTTCTTCTTCTTCTTCTTTCGGCTGCTCCCATTAGGGGTCGCCACAGCGGATCATCCGTCTCCATACCACCCTGTCCTCTACATCTGCCTCTTTCACACCAACTACCTGCATGTCTTCCTCACCACATTCATGAACCTCCTTCTTGGCCTTCCTCTTTTCCTCCTACCTGGTGGCTCCATCCTCAGCATTCTCCTACCAATATAATTCATGTCCCTCCTCTGCACATGTCCAAACCATCTCAATCTCGCCTCCCTCACCTTGTCACCAAAACATCCTACATGCGCTGTCCCTCTAATAAACTCATTTCTAATCTTATCCATCCTCGTCACTCCCAACGAAAACCTCAACATCTTCAGCTCTGCTACCTCCAGCTCCACCTCCTGTCTTTTACTCAATGCCACTGTCTCTAAACCATACAACATCGCAGGTCTCACCACAGTCCTATAAACTTTCCTTTCAATTTTGCAGATACCCTACTATCACAAATCACTCCTGTCACTCTTCTCCACCCACTCCACCCTGCCTGCACTCTTTTCTTTACTTCTCTAACACACTCTCCATTACTTTGCACTGTTGACCCCAGGTACCTGAATTCCTCCACCTTCCGAAGCTCTTCTCCCTGCAACCGCACCACTCCACTGCCCTCCCTCTCATTCACACACATGTATTCTGTCTTACTCCTACTGAGTTTCATTCCCCTTCTCTCCAGCGCATATCTCCACCTCTCCAGGCTCTTCTCAACCTGCTCCCTACTCTCACAACAAATCACAATATCATCCGCAAACATCATAGTCCAGGGAGACTCCTGTCTGACCTCGTCCGTCAACCTGTCCATCACCACTGCAAACAGGAAAGGGCTCAGGGCCGATCCTTGATGCAGTCCAACCTTCACCCTAAACCAGTCTGTCATACCTACTGCACACTTCACTGCCGTCACACTGTCCTCATACATGTCCTGCACCACCCTCACATACTGCTCTGACACACCTGACTTCCTCATACAATACCACAACTCCTCTCTTGGCACCCTGTCGACGCCTTCTCTAAATCCACAAATACACAATGCAATTCCTTCTGTCCTTCTCTATACTTCTCCATCAACATTCTCAAAGCAAATAAGGCATCTGTGGTGCTCTTCCTCGGCATGAAACCATACTGTTGCTCACAGATGGTCACCTCTTCTCTCAGCCTGGCTTCCACTACTCTTTCCCATAACTTCATGGTGTGACTGATCAACTTAATACCCCTGTAGTTACTGCAGGTCTGCACATCTCCTTTATGCTTAAAGATCGGTACCAGCACACTCTTCTCCATTCCTCAGGCATCTTCTCACCTTCCAAAATCCTGTTAAACAATCTGGTCAAAACCCACTGCCATCTCTCCTAAACATCTCCACGCTTCTACCGGTATGTCATCTGGTCCAACCGACTTTCCACTCTTCATCCTCTTAATCGCTGCTCTCACTTCCTCCTTACTAATCCTATCTACATCCTGCTTCACCAACTCCACATCATCCAACCTTCTCTCTCTGATTTTCCTCATTCATCAGCTGCTCAAAATACTCCTCCACCTTCTCAACACACTCTCCTCACTAGTCAACACATTTCCTCTCCATCCTTTACTGCTCTAACTTGCAGTACATCCTTTCCAGCTCGGTCCTCTGCCTGGCCAATCGGTACAAATCCTTTTCTCCTTCCTTAGTGTCCAACCTCTCATACAGCTCCTCATATGCCTTTTCCTTGGCTTTCGCCACATCCTCTTAGCCTGCTGCCGCATCTCCTTGTACTCCTGCCTACTTTTCTCATCACTCTGTCTATCCCACTTCTGTTTTGCCAACCTCTTTCTCCTTATGCTCTCCTGCACTTCCTCATTCCACCACCACGTCTCCTTGTCTTCCTTTCTATTTCCAGATGTCACACCAAGTACTTTTCTAGCTGCCTCCTCATCACTCCTGCAGTAGTTGCCCAATCATCCAACACCTCCTTAACACCACTGAGCCTCTCTGACCTCTTCCCTGAACCTCACACTACACTCTTCCTCCTTCAGTTTCCACCATCTTATTCTTCTTTCAGTCCTCACTCTCCTCCTCTTCTTCTTCGCCTCCAAAACCATCCTACAGACCACCATCCTATGCTGTCTAGTCTGGCCTTACTCCCTTTCCACTTGGTCTCCTGAACACACAGCATATCTACCTTTCTCCTCTCCATCATATCAGCTACTTCTCTCCCTTTACCCGTCATAGTACCAACATTTAAAGTACCAACCCGAACCTCCACTCTCCTACACTGCTCCTTCCCCTGCCGTCTCCGTAGACGTCTTCCTCCTCTCCTTTTCCTCCTTCGGCCAACAGTAGCCCAATTTCCACCGGTACCCTGTCGGCTAACGATACCTGTGGCGGTCGTTGTTAACCCGGGCCTCGACCGATCCGGTATGAAATTCTCATTTGTGATCCGCATATTTGATTTGGCACATGTTTTACGCTGGATGCCCTTCCTAACGCAACCCTCCCCATTTACCCGGGCTTGGGACCGGCACTAAGAATGCACTGGCTTGTGCCTCCCTAATGGCTGGGTTTGTCTAATATCTTTAATAAATGAAAAAAAGAAATGTAATTGCTGTGCTATAAAAGGAAAGACACTTTGTTTTGCGCAGTTATAGGAAAAATACTGAACATTGTTGTGTGAGCAATAACTCCTCTTCATCACACATCTCTGTTGAATGCTTTCCTATAAAAACACACCCTGTCATTTTTTATTCCTCACTAAATTTGTCCCTGATCTCCAAAACTAGGTAATGAAGAAACCCATTTGAGCAATTTTAAACTGCTGTTGCGTAAATAACGCGATGCAGAAAACGGCTCTGTAATGATCCCTCACGTATCTTTGTATCAAACAGATCAACAGATCAGTTGACTTGCAGTTGATGAAAAAGTAAAATAAGCTAGCAAGACAAGCAGTATTTGCATTATTTGCATATTCTTGTTTGTGGAAGGATCTCAAAATGTTTGTACGTTGGCCTTTAGAAAAACATTATTTTACCTTTTATACAGAGCATTACAGGAATGTAAAAAAAAATTAGGAGAAAAGAAAAAAAAAACATTATATATATATATATATATATATATATATATATATATATATATATATATATATATATATATATAAAAATATAAAACTATGCTGTTATTTCTGTAAAATACAAAACGTTTTCTGCTTTCCCTCCATCTTTCTGTATGTTGTCTCTGTACTGTCCTGTCCTGTTTGCTCAGTTGGATGTAGGCGATCATGTGACTATAAATTTACGAGTGCAGAGATATATGGCACCATCACATTCACAATCAAGTTCACACCAAAGTCACTCTGACTGTCTTCGTTAAATGAAAAAGAAACAGAGACATCATCTGTGTCCTCTGGAGCATCGGGATGTCCTTCACGTCTTGACCACTGAGACTGAGAGTTTGGTTATTTAATCTATAATTTCAGAAGTCCTGAAGTTATTAATAACAGCAGCAGGGTTGTTTTTGTGCTGCATGCTTGTGTAATGTGTTAAAGAATGAGCTTTTGGTTCAGCACCTGTGCCCCCAGTGACATTGCTTTTCATTTCATACAGCACCAGCATTAATCACACACCGACATCCTTCGCTAATGTAACGCATATGAGCGAATTCCTCCTCCGCCTGTCGCTGCAGTGCCCCAGACGAGTAGGCGAGAAGGTGAGGAGGCGAAAAGGGTTTTTTAAATGTGGGTTATTCTCTCTGTTTGCTTTGGAGAGGTCCCTCGAGCCCTTTTCAGAGAACACACATGAGACACAAGAGCTCTTAAGTAGCAGGACGTGTGAAATGTTCTGTCTCAATCTTTGCTTAGCTTAAAAAATGTTTAGTTTTTATGTCTGGATTTTATTCAGAATGAACACAAAATGAAATGAATTAATAATATAGTCCAGATGTTTTTATTTATCTTATATTGGGTTCATATTAGAGATTAGAATAGATAAAAGTAAATGAAAGAATGAACATGAAACAATGGACACTGGATAAAAGGAACATTCTTTGCCTTTTTATTGCCTTCTTGAGTTTTTGCTAAAAATTATGTAAAATCATCATTTTTTGCTCATCAGTCCAGGACAAGTTAATGCCAGAAAAGTAAAAGTCAAGCATTGGAAGTGTTTCAGCAGGTGGGTGATAATAAGACGAGTTATAATGGTATAAGTTTTTACATTTTGCCTCTGATCACCATCACTGTACCCCACAACATCGTCTTTCTGTAATAAATAGACATTCGGTGCAAATCAGATGAGGATGAGGTTCCCTCTTGAGTCTGGTTCCTCTCAAGGTTTCTTCCTTATGCTGGTTGTTCGTTATGTTCATTGCTAAAAGCGCAATACAAATAAAAATGAATTGAATTGAATTGAATTGAGTTATCAGGTAAACTCTCAGCAATCCCCTGTGCGGCAAACACAGGCCTACAACATCCAGAACTCATACACACTTTCAAGCTCCCATTCACTCAGCTACACACATACACTCACACCAGGTATTTAAACGTAAATTATTTTTGTACAAAAAAGTATACACTCTGAATCAAGGCCAAGCCTGGTTATTACTATTTTTGATTCTGATGTGACGACTGCTAGTTTGTGTTGTTTGATGATGGCCTGATCTATTGTATATACTTGACTATGAATTTTGATTCATGTTTGTATTTATCTGCAATCGTGTCATTAATCTGCCTAAAACTGCATTTGCACCTGTCTGAGCTCTCAATACATGACACCCATATATTTGTCTTACAACATCATAAAACTGCTGTATGGTACGATCAGGATGATTTATTGACTGGGAGACACTAGAAGACCGTTTTGTTGATTCTCCTGACGACTGCAAACTGTTGTGATTTTTCACTGGTTCCAGATTGTTGTGTAGTTTCAGAGTGGTGGGCAGATGATGACTCTCTCAAATGAAAACATAATCATGACTTTATTTATACAAGACAAGTGAACACCAACCCTGAGTGGACACATCTGTCAGGTTGTTGGTTACCCAGATGTTTATTTGTTTATGTTTATATTTGTGATGTGTTTAGAGATTCTAGGGTATTTTTGTTGCTCATTCTGCATTTTTTACCGTTTGTGAGAAAAATTGTCTCACAGGTATTTCAGACTGTTCTTACTTTCGTTGCAAACTCATTTAGAACAATGTTTCGTAGTAGAAGAAATGTCAAAACAAGAGTGATAACATTCACTTAGCTCGTAAAATGACAGACAAAAACACTACAGTGCTTCTGCATCTCTTTTTAAGGTAGAGATAAAGTGAGGGCTGAATCCCACTGCACTCTTATTAGCAGGTAGTTGAATGGCATTGTGGCTTACACAAGAAAGCGTTAACCAAAGTGAACAGAGACCAGCATGTACACGAAAATAAATCCATTCGGATTCTCTTGTAAGATCTGCGAAAAGCTGTGCTTTTCTTGGCCTAACATTGCTATAGCTTTGTTATTCAACATGACTCAGCTTTGCACATCTATAGCCCAACTATATCTTTTTTTTATTATTTCAAAGACACTGCTATGCTATTCGCATAACAACAAGGCTGAGTTTATAAAGGTCAATGAAAATGAATTTGAAACTGCATTATTGCTGACAGTTTTATTGTCCGGTCACATGAAGGCAGTCTTTGTGTCGAGTGTGTGAGCTCCGACAAAAAACCCAACACTGCAGCTCTCCGATGTACAACAGCACAAATGTCACGGTGTTGAAATATCGTGTGTGTCCCAGCCTTTAAGGGGTTTCTGGTTCCTGTTTGGATCCTGTACTCTGCATTTGTACATTGTTTTTGTGACACATTCTGCTCGTTAACATTGGCAGGAAAGAACTTGTTTTTAGGTTGAAACACGACAGGAGGAGAGAATTTACACCTTTCTGTAGTGCATGCTCTTTAAGAAAATACAGCTTTACAACTCAGTAAATAGAATAGTAAATACCAGTTAAACAGCATAGTAAAGGAAGTAGGTGTCTGAGGCATTAGAATAATAATGACTCAAAATATTTGTGTTTGAGTGTGTAGCATTCAATCCCGGAAACTGTTAATAACTAATTAATTATTTTTTTTATTTCAATATTAATAAGTCTAATAGGTCCAAGTTACTTTAATAAATTCTTCTGATAAAACGAAAATGTTGTTCTCGTTGTATAAAACATCATGTTGTGCTGTTTCAGGAAACAACAGAGTTACAGTTACCTTCCAGATGTTTATTTATTTTTTTTTATTCCTTTTACACCACAGCATTTTCTCAATAATTTTCAAAGACATAGAAACAAGACAACTTTTTTTTTTACATTTGTAGTTATCGTGTATAATGTAACATAAGTAAGTAAATTCTACTTATCACTTATTGACAAAATATAATAAATACATTTATATTGAAACTTTAATACATTCCAAGCGCCTAAAAATGTAAAATAAAATAAAAAAAGAACCGTAAAAATTCAAAAACAATAAATAATACCAGCGTCAGATAGAAAATCAAACAACAAATACCGTATTTTCCGGACTATAAGCCCACATTTTTTTCCCACATTTTAAACCCTGCGGCTTAAAAAATAAAGCGACTAAAAAAATGGATTTTTCCCGGGTTTTTCCCGGTTTCACAAGCTTCAAGCCAAAAAACTGAGCCCCATAACATTAAACCAATGAAATTGCAGAAAAGCTTCCACCGGTGGTGATTTTTATTGATTTTTATGATTTTTTATTCATTTTTTGAACAATGAATTTCTTGGTAGGCTACTGTTTAGATACAAGCCGTGTAACAGGCAACAGTTTCAATTTAGACACCTGCGGCTTATAGACAGGTGCGGCGTATTTATGTTCAAAATAAAAATCTTTGTAAAATTCAGTGGGTGCGACTTATATTTGGGTGCGCTTAATAGTCCGGAAATTACGGTTATATAATATAAATATAAAATATACACCAATAAGGCACAGCATTATGACCACTGACTAGTGAGAGAATCTTCTTCTTCTTCTTTCGGCTGCTCCCATTAGGGGTCGCCACAGCGGATCATCCGTCTCCATACCCCCCTGTCCTCTACCCTGTCCTCTACATCACACCAACTACCTGCATGTCTTCCCTCACCACATCCATGAACCTCCTCCTTGGCCTTCCTCTTTTTCTCCTTCCTGGTGGCTCCATCCTCAGCATTCTTCTACCAATATAACTCATGTCCCTCCTCTGCACATGTCCAAACCATCTTAATCTCGCTTCTCTCACCTTGTCACCAAAACGTCCTACATGCACTGTTCCTCTAATAAACTCATTTCTAATCTTGTCCATCCTTGTCACTCCCAACGAAAACCTTTACAACTTTAGCTCTGCTACCTCCAGCTCCGCCTCCTGTTTTTACTCAATGCCACTGTCTCTAATCCATACAACATCGCAGGTCTCACCACAGTCCTATAAACTTTTTCACTTTCATTCTTGCAGATACCCTCCTATCACAAATCACTCCTGTCACTTTCTCCACCCACTCCACCCTGCCTGCACTCTTTTCTTTACTTTCCTAACACACTCTCCATTACTTTGCATTGTACCCCAGGTACCTGAACGCCTCCACCTTCTCCACCTCTTCTCCCTGCAACCGCATTTCTCCACTGCCCTTTCTCTCATTCACACACATGTACTCTGTCTTACTCCTACTGACTTTCATTCCCCTTTTCTCCAGCATGTACCTCCACCCCTCCAGGCTCTTCTCAACCTGCTCCCTACTCTCACCACAAATCACAATATCATCCGCAAACATCATAGTCCAGGGAGACTCCTGTCTGATCTCGTCCGTCAACCTGTCCATCACCACTGCAAACAAGACGGGGGCTCAAGGCCGATCCTTGATGCAGTCCAACCTTCACCTTGAACCACTCTGTCGTTCCTACTGCACACTTCACTGCTGTCACACTGTCCTCATACATGTCCTGCACCACCCTCACATACTTCTCTGACACACCAGACTTCCTCATACAATACCACAACTCCTCTCTTGGCACCCCGTTGTACGCTTTCTCTAAATTCACAAATACACAATGCAATTCCTTTTGTCCTTCTCTATACTTCTCAACATTCTCAAAGCAAATAAGGGGTCTGTGGTGCTCTTTCTCGGCATGAAACCATACTGTTGCTCACAGATGGTCATCTCTTCTCTCAGCCTGGCTTCCACTACTCTTTCCCATACCTTCATGGTGTGACTGATCAACTTAATTCCCCTGTAGTTACTGCAGGTCTGCACATCTTCCTTATGCATAAAGATCAGTACCAGCACACCCCTTCTCCATTCCTCAGGATCCTCCAGATTCCTCCAGAACCTTGTTAAACAATCTGGATAAAAACTTCACTGCCATCTCTCCTAAACATCTCCATGCTTCTACTGGTATGTCATCTGGTCCAACCGACTTTTCACTTTTCATCCTCTTAATCGTTGCTTTCACTTTCTCCTTACTGATCCTATCCACTTCCTGCTTCAGCAACTCCACATTATCCAACCTTCTCTCTCTCTGATTTTTCTCATTCATCAGCTGCTCAAAATACCCCCTCCACCTTCTCAACACATTCTCCTTACTAGTCAACACGTTTCCATCTCCATCCTTTATTGCTCTAACTTGCAGCACATCCTTCCCTGCTCGGTCCCTCTGCCTGGCTAATCGGTACAAATCCTTTTCTCCTCCCTTAGTGTTTAACCTCTCATACAGCTCCTCATATGCCTTTTCCTTGGCTTTTGCCAAATCCCTCTTTACCTGTTGCCGCATCTCCTTGTGCTCCTGCCTACTTTTCTCATCACTCTGTCCATCCCACTTCTGTTTTACGAACCTCTTTCCCCTTATGCTCTTCTGCACTTTTTCATTCCACCACCATGTCTCTTTGTCTTTCTTTCTATTTCCAGATGTCACACCAAGTACTTATCTAGCTTCCTCCCTCATCACTCCTGTAGTAGTTACCCAATCATCCAGCACCTCATCACCACCATCGAGCCCCTGTCTGACCTCTTCCCTGAACCTCACACTACAGTCTTCCTCCTTCAGTTTCCACCATCTTATTCTTCTTTCAGTCCTCACTCTCCTCCTCTTCTTCTTCGCCTCCAAAACCATCCTACAGACCACCATTCGATGCTGTCTAGCTACACTGTCCCCCGCCAACACCTTACAGTCTTCAATCTCTTTCACGTTCTCCTACATAGAACATAGTCCACCTGTGTGCACCTTCCTCCACTCTTATACGTCACCCTCTGATCATCCTTCTTCTTAAAATACGTATTCACCACTGCCATTTCCATCCTTTTAACAAAATCTACCACCATCTGCCCTTCTACATTCCTCTCCTTAAAACCACCTACCTTAGCATTGTTGCACACTATGTACACTCTTCCACAGAAATGTAGTTCCTGATGATTGTACCCTCTATAATGCGCCCTTACACAAAGCAAAAACGATAAGTTTGAGTATTGACTTGGCCTCCAAATTCCCCGGATATCAATCCAATCCAGCATCTGTGGGATGTGCTGGACATCAAGACCGATCTATGGATGCCCTACCTTTGCAACATTTAGAACTTAAAGGATCTGCTACTAAAATCTTAATTTCAGATACCACAGCACACCTTCAGGGATTAAGTGGAGTCCATGCCTCGATGGGTCAGTGCTGTTTTGGCAGCAAAAGGGGGATCAACACAATATTAGGCAGGTAGTGATAATGTTATGCCTGATCGGTGTATAATAAAGAATAATAATAACAATGCGTAAGGATAGAATCAAAGTACAGTAATATAATATATAGTTGTAGAATACATAAAAAAGATTTTTTAATCAGTGATAGTTGGAGCTAAACGTACATTTCTGCACATTTGAACACTGTTGTTTTCGATTCTAACATGTATATTGAATTTTAAGAAATGTAAACGCAATCCTGGTACAATGCGAACATAACACAGGGCACACATTAAAAGCATGCTAGCATCTCATGAGGGCCTTTTTTTTCTGCTGATGAGAATATTGCATCTGTGGTTAATGGAGAGAGCGTGCCGCATTCTGGCAGATCCTGAATCTGAAATTAATTTGATTTACTGC
The DNA here is from genome assembly GCF_014805685.1 of Silurus meridionalis. Classification (NCBI taxonomy): domain Eukaryota; kingdom Metazoa; phylum Chordata; class Actinopteri; order Siluriformes; family Siluridae; genus Silurus; species Silurus meridionalis. The sequence goes on from NC_060892.1 coordinate 16,569,557, forward strand.
CGGCTTTGTTGCTGCCAGTTATTTAATACGTTGCTTATGACAGCTAATGGCAAAGCGCAGAGCTGCACCAGAACCCAGAATCTGGTCCCTGCTGCACTCAGATAATTAAGAAATACAGAGAAATTTCTCTTTACTTCAGTCTCTGATGAAAGAAGGTGGTGCGATGATGAATTGTGGAACGTCTCACATCTTAGAGGTGATATTTTTAGCTTTTAGACTGAAAACTGAACAGGGGCTTCATGGGGGCAATTATTTTGTCCCCTTATAAGGTTAGAATGAAGTATCACTGCAAATCAGTCCAGAGACTGATCTTATAACTCACGCTTATCCTATAATAAAACACAACTATCTTAAAAGGCATGGTGTCTTTTAGCATGACAGTGCCCACTATTCCTTTTTCTTCTTCTTCTTCTTCTTCTTCTTCTTTCGGCTTCTCCCATTAGGGGTCGCCACAGTGGATTATCCTTCTCCATACCCCCCTGTCCTCTACATCTGCCTCTTTCAAACCAACTACCTGCATGGCTTCCCTCACCACATCCAGAAACCTCCTACATGGCCTTCCTTTTTTCTTTTTTCCTGGTGGCTCCATCCTCAGCATTCTCCTACCGATATAACTGTGCCCACTATTCCATAGGATGACAATTGCACTCACCTCCTCGACCCTAACTAACTATGTTAGCTACTTTAAGTGGTAGTGGGGGATTTGGAGTGCATAGACAAGTATTTAACTACAATAATATTGTGTTATTATCATAAAAATTAAAAAACTTGAGCTGTGAATAGGTAATATTTTTCTTGCGTTTTTTAAACTTTGGTAATAAATGTAAAGACAGAATGTTTGTTTAGACCAGAATTTGCTTTAGTAGTTCTGACAGTTGGTGTGAGTCGGCAGTGAACTCTTGACACCCCCCCCTTGTCCACCCCATTCCCATTGTGTGATAAAGAGGCTTAACCCGGTCCAAGTCCACATGTCGCTGCCCTGACAACGGCCTGTTTCTGGTGCAGCAGGCTGCTGGAAATGAGAAGCGCCATGGCACAATAGAGGGACTGTTAAGCTCGAGCAAGCGTAGTAAAAACGCTTTCTTGTAGCCCCCCCACTTCCAAGCCCCACTTCCCTCCTTTTAGCCATCACCCATCAAAACGTCCAACAGCACACCCCATACTCAACATTCCTAAACACCAATGAGTCAATTAGAATTTTTAATACTATTATTCAAAAGCAAATAATTGTCCTTTTTTTATTAATCTGTCTTTGACTGGGAAACTTTGTTTTGGAATGTTCTCTTTCATACCACAGCAGCTGTGACTTTTGTGAAAAGTCACAGTGGAATGTCTAGCGCTCCACTTGTTTGAGGAGTTTAAAGTTATTTCACCTCGAGCTACGCAAACGGATACCTGTGCTAGTCAGGCTGCATTAAACCACTGCAATCCTATAGCTCCCCAAAGACAAGGCTCCTACAATGGAGTCCTGTCAGGACAATATTCCTTTTGTCTCTTTTCCTGAGGGAAAAATGCTTTATTTTTCTTTTACGGAAAAGTTTTTTCTTTAAGATCTCATGAGATAAAAAAAGTTTGTTACTTATTTTTTAGTTAAGTGACAAATTTGTCAAAGAATTGCTCAGGAGAAGCAGAACATCAGATTTTTGTACTATTCAAGTTTGGACTGATTCCAGCACTCTGTCATATTTGTCACACTGTATTAGAAAATAAACTCAACATAATGTGGCGCTATTCTATGGGAATAAGAGTAAATGTTTTAATTATTGCATATTAATAAGAAATCTGTAAATATCTCAAATTTTTTTTAACTACTGTTATTAAATATTGTAGTGTATATATTGGTCTTTTTAGTCATTCTCTAACCATCCCAGGTTACAAGTGCACAGATTTAACATACATTTTATTCATTTGATGTAAAATTTTGGTATGCCGTAATTTTTTTCCCACTCAATTTGTATTTTTATGCTTTCAGTATTTTCACTGTTAAATAATTATTAGTATTTTTGATTAGTATTTTTCTATGAAACCCTTTTTAAACTGTTGTATCTGATGGTGGTTGTCATGGTAACACAATACATTGAATAAATTTGATAGCTGTTAAACAAACAGTGAAAAAAAAAAGTTACAATTCAAGGCTTTCTAAGAAACAACCCTTTCCTTTTGTGACCAATGTGTGTTATGTCTGCTTACAAGATTATTATTTTTTTTGGTTTATTTACTTAAGAATGTTCTACAAACAAACTCTTTTCAGGAACTGGTATATTTAAATTGAAGTCACCTGAAATGCAGGACTTCAATATGAATATTCAATTAATCATTTGACTTCTGATTGTGACTGAGCTATTGGGTGTCACACTTCGATCACTTATGCAAACAACTTTGTGTAGATTCAAAGTATAAATCGCATTTTGGATCCAAATTTTTTTTTTATATTTCAAGCTAAATTCACTTAGTAAATTGCCTCTTGCATAGAAAGAGTAATACATTTAGAATAAAAAATAGAAGAGCTGTTTATGTGGCGTTTTCTGTAATCTGGTTCTTGTGTAGCAACTAAGGCTAAAGCATTTTACAAAAAAAATCTGTGTAAAAATGTAATTTAAGGGCTGTTTACTCTCTGCTGGTGTTGATCTCTTGGCTTTGCTAATGGAGCAGTGTTTTTGTCACATTACTATTGTTTATTCAGGAGAATGCTGGCAACTCGTATTCACACACACACAAAAAAAAATCACAATTCTCCTATCTTTAATACCAGTTTTTCTTTCACAAATTCAAGCTAGCTGCTATTTTCTAATCAATGCTAGTATGAATTTTCTAATCGCTCAAAATCCCATTTGCTGCCTAAACAAATTTATGCTAGCAGCTGTTTTTCCGTGAGACCAAACAGTTCTAGCTTTTTATTCAAAATAATGCCAGCTGCTGTTTTTATTCACACAATATCAGGCTATAAGGTGTTTTTCTTATATTAAGTCATGTTAACGGCTATTTTTTCCACAGCAGTTTTTTTTTTTTTTTTTTACACCTGCGTTATGCTCACAGCTGTTTTCTAGTAACTCCCTATTTTGCTAGCTGTTATTTCCTATAATGCAAAATTCCATTAGCTCTGTAATCCTACAATTTCCTTAAAACTGCTTTTCTTTACCGGAGCCATGCTAGTTTTTAAATCATGCTAAATCATTCCTTTCCATACTGCTCAGTTACAAAAAAGTTGATTTCTATTGTACTTTACTTTCCTACAAACTGATTTTTAGTCATGCTAAACCATGCTTGCTTTTTTTCACACCAAATTATAGTATAAGCAAGTTTCCTTTCACTAAGTGATGGAAGATGCTGTTTTTTGATTACACCAAATCATGCCAACAGCCATTTTATAAGTATGCAAATTGTGCTAGTTGCTGTTTTTATTCACACAACATTTTGCTAGCAGCTCTTTTGCAAGCATTCTAAAGACTCTTTGGGTTTATATGATGTTTTGACCTCTGTTTTTAAACATTTCTGCTAGGTGTTGGGCTTGTATTCAATTTCTTACTGAATAATAAAGTTCAGCCTCAAAAGTTGAATAATCTTCTTACAAACCCCAAACGTCATTTAGAGGTTAAAGAAGCTCAACTGATCCATAACATAACTTTAATGTTAAGAACTGCATTTGGGCATTTTGATCTCGAAAGCCTCAAGCCATCATAACTAACAGAACAAGTTGAACTTGCTATGCTATAACACTCCTTCCATTGAATTCATTTGCAAATGGGCGTGTCTGAGGACAGCCAAATACATCTATAGTGCGAGCCATTTAATGTGTATGCATAGTTGTGCAGGTGTGTGTGTGTGTGTGTTCAGACATAATCATATGCGGTATGTAAACAAGCACAGGTTTGTCACTCTGCTGTGTGGGTGGCTTGAAAAGTTCTGTCAATATTATCACAAGGAAGGTCCCTTATATTCAAAGTCGGGTTTCATGCACATTTAAGCACTTACTCTGAGTTCCATGTTATAAATTTTGCTTTTTTAAATGATGATATTGCCAGACGATGTAACCAGATTATTCTTCAGCAGCAGCATCTAGCATCAATAGCATCAGGATCATCGACTTTGAACATTAGCACTCATCTTTACACCAAAGAAAACAGCACTCATTGGCTAATGAGATTCAGATGGACAGCTCAAAGCAAATAAATACCTGAGTGAATTTTGGACACTTTTCTGGATGTGATTCTCTATATAGTTATAGTATTTGAACAAACACTTTCTTTCGGCTTCTCCCATTAAGGGTCGCATGTTTGATTTGGCACGTTTTTACGCTGGATGCCCTTCCTAACGCAACCCTCCCCATTTATCCGGGCTTGGGACCAGCACTAAGAGTGGCTGGGGTTGGTCCCTGACCGGGGATCGAACCCGGGCCGCAGCGGTGAGAACGCCGCATCCTAACCACTAGACCACCAGGGGTGAACAAAATGCCTTCGAAAAAAAAACCCACCTTCCCGATGTAGACAACTGAATGTGGTGCCTTCAATACAAACATATATATACTAACTCAATAAGTCTAGGAAGCTTATAAACATTGTGTGTTAACTTTGTCGAAGCTTCTGCAATGTGACTGAATCAAAGGCAGTTAGTTATCAACAGGGCGTAATGAGGATAAAGGTCAGAAGCTTTTTCAAATAAAAAGGACTGTATCTGTCTGAAGTCAGGATTTTAGACTTTCATCAGTTGTTATGCCTTTGCTGTGTTTATTCCATGGATGATGATCTAGGATAAAAAAAATAGATTGATTTTTAAGATAAAAATGTAATAAATCTGTAGTTTTTTACTGGTGTGTCCTTCTTTAATTCATTCTTTTTTGCTCACATAAATTTGTTGTAAAATCTTTAGGGCATCATTTGCTGAGACTAATATAATGTGCAAAAGACAAGAGACACTTAAAGCAATTTTAGCACCCAAATCTGGTTTTGATATGCTGGTGATTTCTTGTTGAGTGTCATTGACCCATTGCTACAGCGATAAAGAAGCCACGTGGAAACAGATTTTCTGCATTTTTTTGCTTATAAAATAGATAATATTCACCTGACAATTAAATCACATTCACAAATGTGTGACATGAAAGATGTGGTGGTTTCTTGTTAGAGTTACTTTTTCTACTAGCTGACTTAAACTGTGAATTTGCATACATCAGTCTTGTTAGCTGATTTAAATCAAGAAGGCAGGATCTCTGTAATCTCTTTAGTTGGAAGGAACAGAGGAGGAGCTCATTATTACACTGCATCTCATTGGGCTTGTTTATTTTCTGTTGCATGGGGTACACCTGAAAAAGTGCTGATATACGGTAGGGTTTTTTTGCTGGTAGATGTTTCCTTCTTCTTGTTCTTTCTCTTAGTCACTTTTGAGTAACAGCTGTCTGATGCATGTTAGCATTTAATCTAGCATATGGATACATCTTACCTTTGGTGGTCTACTGCAGGGATGTTTTTTTTTAGCCACCTCTCTCTACCTCTCTTACTTCTCCCTGTGTGAGGAGGAAAATCAGGGCTAAAGTGATTATGCTGCATTTTTCGGTGAGGAGGAGGAGCTGGTGAAGGCAGGACCCCTTGCTCTGTGAGAGGACTGCTTAATGATTTCTTTTTTGCGCTGGGACTTGTGCGCAGTGAAGCCGCAATGGACCAAACTGGCCAGGAGATTGTGTGTGTGTGTGTGTGTGTGTGTGTGTGTTATACATAAATGCTAGGTAACAAGTCACTCTCTGCACCTTTTTTTTTATCTCATAGATATTACATAAAACAATAAACACCTAGAGTTCAATATTGAGAAATGTTCAGCTTGAACTGGAATTTTCTAAAGGAAGTGTGGTATTTTTACCACCAAGCAGCAACAGCAGCAGTGCCATGGCACCATCACATCCAAAATGAGCGATGAAGGCCATGCCAGGCTAAGCACACATTGTTTTGTACTCGGTGGGCAATAATAGTATACGAGGAATGGGGCAGCGTGGAGAAAAAAAAAAACAAAGACAGGATTGACAGGAGGACACAGTGGGTTACTGTGTTTGAGGCTTAGAGGCCGTTCCATCAAACATGATTAAATGGGTGATATTTAACCCCCAGAGATCTTGCAGAACGCATTGACTTTCACAGACGAGATGATGTGCGCTCACCATAACGATGTACATTAAACAACATGGGCAAGCGAGCAGATACGGTGCGAGAGAGCAGACGCAGTGGAACACTGGACAGACGTGGCACGGGATCTAGCGTCAGCATGGGCATCTGCTGCGGCTGCTTACCTCCGCAAGATGTTAATCAGGATCAGGAGGAGGTGCCGGTTCATTTGGAGGCTATCAGCGAGGAAGTGGACGAGAACTCCACAGGAGAGGAAAGGTAACCTGGATAAGGTTGATGAAGCTCTTTTAATCTGGTGCCGTTTTAAATCAAAGGTTTTCAATTTTTTCCTTAGAACACAGCAGTTTCTGCAAAAAAAAAAGAAAAAGGTCCTTCAATAACCTTTAATGCAGCTCTCTTTCGGTTTTATTCTCAGTCTGAAACAGAGATGACAGAATAATTACTGAATTCTGTCAATAAACCTCCCAGCGGGCAGAGATTGAATTTTGAATTGCACGAGAACTCATGCTTCACCTTCAGAACCTTGCAGGAAATTAGTAAAATCAGTAAAACAAACAAAAAATAAAAAGTTAAAGAGAGCTTTACCAAGCAGCAGCCTGTGATGCTGTAAGCCACTTGCTTGTAAACAATGTGCTCTGTTTGCTCCGACTTTCCGCTGTTTGGTTAGTGGGATTTTGCAATTCTGATTATGACAAGAATTCGGGGACGTCACACATCTTTAACTCTCTGCTGAGGAGAATCAGAATGAATAATAATGAAAGGCCGTTGTTGTGGATGTTTGTTGAGGATTGTGGGTTTTGATTCTTACAGCACCAGACATGTGGGTTTCCTAAAATTGTATAACACTGTGTATGTACTTTATAACACATTCCTTGTGAGAATATGAAAATGTATTATATTTTAAATAATTCACAACATCTATTCTACAGTAAAAGCTCATTCACAAACAGGTTAAAATACATGTGAAATTGTTGGAATGAGTCTCCATTTTAAGCTCTGTAGCAGTCAGAGGTAAAGCTGTCATATCTTTAGAACGGATTTAAATTTAATTTTATTTGGATAGATTTATATAATTTTTTTACGCTTTCTCTGAAACAAGCTGCAGTTTTTGGTCTTATTAAATTTAAGTTGTTATAGTTATGCCAAAATACATTTCCCATTAGCTCCTGAATCTCAAATATTGTTAGCATTTTTGCTGCTTATTGTTGTCAGTGGCTGTGTGGGATTCTGGTTATGATTATCTGTTATGATTTGTATGTTTTAATGATAAAAAAGGAAGGCTGCACTTCCATCTGTCTTTATGTGACCCAAGAGAGAGGAAAAAAAGAGAGTGAGGGAATGAATATAAATTTATAGCTGTGAGAACAGGAACTAACTTGAACTAAGTTCATGAAACATGAAATATAACTGTAAAAAGATAAATAGCATGGGCAAGGGCAATAAAACCAATGTCCCAGATATGTTTATTGGCATTCAATGGGAATTTATATGCCTGTTTATCTATGCAGATGAGTCTGGGTTGAAAAGTGTTTTCATGACTAAATAAGTTTGTGTCTGTGTGTTTGTGTTCATGTGCTAGTGAAAGTGGTTTCAGAGACCTTTTAGAAGCAGTTGTTTATAAGGTCATTTTTCTTATTGTTTTGGTAGTAAAAGGGCGGCGTTTCGCTTGAGTGCAGACTGTAAAGCCTGCGGAGGGACGTCTGAAAACATTTCACCCTGCTGATCTTTGGCCCTGTGATGATTCATAACGATAAGAACGGAATACAGGAAATATGTTCAGCACGGAGCGATAAAGTGCACAGTACATCAGTGACTCTGACCGCTAGAACATGCAGTAATGGTGCCATTGATTGTTGCAATTTATGCCCTTAATTGTGCACAGCATAAGCTCTTGAGTCTTCAAGCAGACACACACACACACACACACACACACACACACAGACAAACTCACAGCTCTCTAAAGCAGGGCTGATCAGAGGCCTAACAGCTCGTAGCAATGGTCAGGGCAGGCTTTTAAACTGGAGTGAAATATCTGTACAGAGAGGACGTCATTTCTGTCCAGATGAATCATCTGCCTGCCTAAATGCTCACCCAGGGCCTGCTGCACTTCCTCTAGGGGCCACAAGAGAATGCTGTTGAGTGCTTTTGATATTTCTAGTTTAAATCTGTTCTTGTATAACTCCACTCCAGTGAGTAATGGGCAGTAAGTTCTTGTATCACGCAAGATATATTTAAACTGTTTTTTCTCTTCTTCTCACATCCAGAATCATCTTCTGTAATTTATAACACATAACACATCCAGGGCCATAAACTTGATCCAGATTTCTGTAAGGTCCAGAAATGTGCCATCAGTGATATATAATGATCATGAAATCACAAATAGATCATCTTCCTCAAATATGTAGATTTCGCTGTGGAACTATTTATCAATACTGTAATTAATGAGTAGGGTTAGTGAGTAAGCTGAATAGTGAAAAGTACCAGAAATGTATATATAATGAATTATGTATTAAGTTTATTAAGGTCCTTGGTGGTCTAGTGGTTAAGATGTTCGGTTAAGATGGCCGGGTTCGATTCCCGGTCAGGGAACCATCCCCAGCCACTCTCAGTGCCGGTCCCAAGCCCGGATAAATTGGGGAGGGTTGTATTAGGAAGGGCATCCAGCGTAAAACATGTGCCAAATCAAACATGCGGAGGATCCGCTGTGGCGACCCCTAATGGGAGAAGCCGAAAGAAAGTATGTATTAAGTTTAGTTTTGTTGTAAGTAGCAATGAGATTTGGCTAGAAACATTACAATTAGCCAGACAACACAAAAGTAAATGATCTGGGATGACAAAAGTCTAATCAAATAAAAGTTGTCATTCTGAATAACACATTTATGATAAAAACCTCCAGCAATGAAGCAAAAAACTGTATGTCTAGAAAGGGAAATATTTTATTAGTAATTATTGATATAAGTTTTGATTTATTTTTAGTCAGTATTATTTTATTTACATATATAAAATGAATATACAATATTCTAATTAAAGTTGCCTAAAGATAAACTGAACTGTGCTTTACAGTAAATGTTTGAAAGCAATTATATATATATATATATATATATATATATATATATATATATATATATATATATATATATATATACGTATATACACACACATATATATCAAATACATTTATTTTGAACTTCATGTGTCTTCCTTGTGAGAAGATTTATCTTGTCTGCATTTCACACTGTGAACTCGGTTCATTTTAAACACTCTTGTGAATTCGGTCGTCTTCTCGGATGAGCCTCGGATCCCTGAGCTCCACACTCACACACAGGAAGGTTCCGGTTGCATCTGTTAAGCAAGATCATCAGTTCCTGCTAATCGTGACTGGTGGATGATCCTTCAGCAGGTGTAACATGAGCAATTGATGGAGACATTACTGAAAGACTTCCCCCTCCTCCACCCCTCCTCTGTCTCACTATTTTCTTGGAATCTCCCTGGGGTGGTGGAAAAGGTGCTGACAGGGCGAGAGAGACTAGACTGAGGAGTCTGAGGAGGCAGCAGCACTGAATTGTGCACTTAAAATCTGCAACAACAAAATACAAATGAGCTGCGTACTTTCTAACTATACATGACAGCATGTAGTAGGTAAAGGTCACAGCAAAGTTTTCTGCTGGACACTGGATATTTCTGGCTCATGAGGGTCAGGGTTAGCCTTCACCTTTGTTCATGCGCCATTGTGGATTGGTTCGGATTATGGATGTGTTTGCGTAGGAGCTGAAAGTTGCTAAAGTATATTCAGAGTAACTTTTGGAGCATTTTGCAGCTTGAATCTAAAGGCCAGGTAAGATATTAAGAAATTCCTAATGGGTCCTTTTGATGGGTCAATCTTTTTAAAATAGCTTTGTTTATGTTCTGGAAGCTGCTCTGTTTTATAACCTTTATATATTGCGCAATGGACATTTAATGATTAGAGAAGGACACTGAGTCAGCTGACCAATTCTCATCAAAGGATCATTAACTAGCCACACGTTAAGTGACTTTTCTTCACAGTGACGTGAAGTCACGTTTCAGTGTTTAGCTTAACACCGTATTGATTTTACTGATGTTAAATCTGATTTTTTTTTCATTTAGAATAAGATAAATACCATATTATATGTCATAATATATTCTGCCTGAGTCAAATCAGGCTTACATGATGTAGAACATTCAAATATTTTTATTATATGTTGTAATACATCAGCATTATATAATAAATTATTGTAAATAACTATAACCTAAAAGCCATAATTATTATGATTGTAATGATCTGTTTTTTTGAGTATAGTTAAAATTGAGTTATATCATGGTAATTCTGTATAATAGACTCTGATTGGCTGAACGAAAAGTGTGGCATGGCACAGACGCATGTCATTTAAGCACACAATCTCTCGCTATTTCTGTAATAACTATTTATCAAAATTTTCTTCAGAAACTTTTTTGTCTTTTGGTACTTCCTTATTTTTGTGCATGAATTAGAGCAGCAGAATTCTAGATGTAAAAGGCTGTATATTAAATAACTAATAAAAATTAGGGTTTTCAAAGAGATAGTAACAAATCACTCGCTCTTTCTTGTCTTGTCTTGTCTTATTAATGTCACCCTTCATAGATGCTGTGATTTAAGTAAGAATCACAATTAACTTGCATATAACTTTAAATGGTTTAAAGTGTGAAATGTCCGTCTTGAATTAATAATAAACAAAAGTTTGTTTCTGGCGATTTGCTGTGGTAAAATAGGAATGAAATGACGAGTAACTGTGGTTCTCGTATTGGTTTCTTATATCTGTATGTCACACAGGGATTTATTCTTTACTTAAAGCAGCGTCTCCAAAAAATATCCTTCCCTTGCCATAACTCTTTTTGTTTTCTTACTGTGCTAAATTGCATTAAGCTTTCTTTTTGTGTGTCCATTAAAAAGAGTCTCTAATTGGATGAAAAGCAGAAAAAATTTGAATGTTAAGAAGTACATATTAATGCTCAAATGATGTACAGAATGGCCTTTGAGCTCACTTTTCTCTGAGATAATAAAACCTCGAAGAATCGCAGCCTTTAAAGCAAGTGATGCGATTTTACGCTCATTGACAATTACATTTGAACATAACGCTACGGTCTCATGATTCATTTCCACTATTCCCCTTTCAAACAGCTAAGTCACTGGCACAAATCACGACTGGCAATGACAAATGAGCCTTTTATTTCCTACGACACCCAGTTTAAAAAAAACAAGTGTCTGTGTCTCTTTTGCTGACTTGACAACTGTTTTATCATCTTTAGACATCGTGAGACGACGCTTCGAATAGACACACAGCTAATGAAAGAAAAGAAATAACATGAAGTGACGGGATAATGAGGATGAAGTTATGTATGAGAAGCAGGTTTATAGCATTTCCAGAAACATCTAATGGAACAGCAAATGCACTATTGATTAAGTTATAATGTGTAGACTACAACATCCTATAGTAATATTAATTCATTCAAGCCAACTTACTCGTTTTTTGTTTATGATCAAAACAACTTTAAAACAAGGACGGACACACTTTTATGCTCTGCTAATGACAGAAAACAAATATGTGCAAGAGAAGTGTATACATGAAGTGTTAACGTTTGCAATAATGCTAATCATATGTACATGAGAGATGAACTGGTGACCATTCCATTTTTTTTTTTCAATAACATCAGTGTTTTATTGATTTATCTCATTGGGTATGAACAAACTGTCTTTTACCTAAGACATGTAGTATATGCTCTTTTTTTCCACTCGTAAATGCATGTAAATGTTTGTATCTGAAGACGTCTTCAAGTCATAAATATAGAATACGCTGTCAATTTTAATGACCAATTGCGTTAGAGAAGGAAAAATAAATAAAGAAATTGAACAAAATATTAAAAAATAAAATTTAAAACTACTGAACTTGTTTTTAATGCATGTTCAGGTTCATCACATTTGTCACCCAAATAAGGATGGGTTCTCTCAAGGTTTCCTACCAGGTGTTTGTCCTTGCCACTGTCACCACTGGCTTGCTAATTAGGGATAAATTTAAAGGGACTAATTTATGATGCTATCATTTATATTCACAGTCTGTAAAGCTGCTTTCATAATTTTGTAATCACTTTTGTAATCCTGGCATGAATTTTTTATTTCTGTTTGACCTTCCAAACAACAGAATTTTACACTGAAAGGTTGAAAAGAAAAATCTGAGTCTAGTAACATTATGTGGTGTGTGATGGATGAGATTAGAATTGACTAAACTGAATATTTCTGGTCTGTCAAATCTTTAATATGTTGTGAATGTACGTAAATGCGATACAGATTTGACCTGTACTATTATTTACCTTTAACCACAACACGTCACTTCTTAATTTATTGCCAACATGTGATTACACTGTGTAGAAATAAATGCAGTAAAATGTATAAAAATAAATAAATGTAATAGTAAACACTAAATTATGTTTTAGCCTATATACTGAAACAAACTATGTATTTTGTGGTGATGAAATGATTATTTATAGTCCTGTACGTAATGCTGATCAGGAGCTATTGTGTTACATGGATGTTCCAAAGCACTGAATATAACTGGAAATGGATAAAGTGTCCTCATTTTATAAATAGAAATTGTACTCAGGTTAATTCCTGTAGTGTATAAGAAATGAAAGACTTGCACTTACGGGGAAATATCGGGGTAACGAAAACTCTTCACTGTTTATTTTCCCTCAGCGGCATGATGCAAAGAGTTTTATTTTGTACTAGAGTTTATGGTTTCTTAATAGATGCAGATTTTAGAAGAATGCACTCATTATGATGTGTATAATAAGCTTCATGTGTAAGTAATAGTCATGGTTCCCTTTGGATTTATCTTTAAACACAGTGATCTGCCTGTACGCAGCATGGATTTGTGTGTGTGTGTGTGTGTGTGTGTGTGTGTGTGTGTGTGTGTGTGTGTGTGTGAAGGATCACCTCAGAAAGTTTTTTGGAAAGGCGCTGTTTCCGCCTCAGTAGTTGCTTTTGGCTCAGGAGTCATTTATCATATCATGAAAAAGGCAATTTTTTTACACTATATAAACTAAGTATGTGCACCCTGGACCATCACACCCATATGAGGTTCTCTCTCAGTCTCTTGCCACAAATTGTGTCTTCGTATGTGTAACTGTGGTACAGAAATGGTACAGTTTCCAACAACTAAACGTGTTCCAACATGACCATGCTTATGTATGAGGGAGGTGGAAGCTTATTGGTAAAGGCATTGGACTTGATCTGAAGATTGTAAATTTAGCTAACACTCCTGGGCCCCTGAACAAGGCCCTTAGCCCCATAGCTTCTCAGTTGTATGAATGAGTTAAATATAAGTAGCTCTAGATAAGGGCGTCTGCCAAACTGCCATAAATGTAAATGTTATGTGCACAAAGCAATCTTCATTAGGATATGGAGATATATTAGGATATTGGTGTTTGGAATAGAAGACTTTAGAAGTTGGAAATGTCCTGCACACAGCTCTGACCTCCTCAACCCCACTAAACTCCTTTGGGACGAAGCTTTGCGCAAAAATTGTCAGGAGTAACGTAGTGGGCAGTCTGCATCATTTTTTTTTTTCATAAGAGTGCATGGAATTTCTGAGTAACCATTCTAAGAAAGTCTCTTAAGACTAGAGTCTAGATATAACATTGTTTATGTAATTAAAAATGCAAATGTGCTGTATATATTGACTTGAAATGAAAGCATTTCAGTTTTAACAATGAGTCTTTTTTTATTATTTTTAAAAAATTTTATTTACACGAATAAAAATTAAAGCATGCTGAGCTTGAGTTATTGCGACGTAATATCATGTAATGATTTGATCATTTTTTCACATCCTTCACCTCTATAATCTGCCTCATCTTTTCGTGCTCCTCTTTTCCTCTCCTCTGCCGTCTCGCTCGGTAAGATAAGCAGCGCAGGGATCCCGTAGCGACCGCAGCGAGTCTACCAAAGCAGAGCCTCTTACGTCATCAAGCCAGTGACGAAGGCGAGCTCCAGAACCTGCAGGGAAGCTGAGGCAAAGCTCGGCTTTTCCCTTGTGTGTGTGAGCCAGTGTGTGTGTTTGTGTGTGCGCCAGTGTGTGTGTGTGTGCTTCTTATATATGTGTTCATACTGGTGTATGTATGCTGCTTCGTCTTCCTTTTCCTCCTCTTCCTGTTTCTCTTCCTCCCTGCGGCTGCATGTGTGAGTAAGTGTGTGTGTGTGTGTGAGAGTTTTTAAATGAAACTCGGCGTGTCTGGTGTGCAGCAGCAGATCAGCTCAGTCTGCACCCCAGCAGCGAGACATGTGGAACCAACAGGGTTACTCGGAGTATGCTCTCTACCCAGGGCAGCCCTTCTGCAATGTTACGTACAGGTGTGTATATGCTACCAGGCGTGCGTGCATGTGTGTGTATGTCTGTTTGTATAGTGAGTGAATTTTTAAAAGTGGTAACTGCAGACCTGATTTGACTGTTTTGAACACTGTTCTAACTAATGTTTTGTTGATAATTAAAATGTCTTTCTTAAAATGGTTCATTATTGAGGAGGAAGTTTATTAAAGATATGCGTAGCTGTTCTTGGCGTCTCTCCACTATCCTGTTTCCATGTTTTACCCCGGCGGTCTGTTTTGGTTCTAATTAATCATAGTCAGATGTAGGGTTGAACGATATGATAAAAATATCGCGATACTTTACTGCGATACACAATATGGGTCAGGAACGGCTGATCTGTATGAACTGTTTGAATAGTGTCATTTTACTGAAATAATGATTGACAGGGTGGTGTGATGTTGTTACCAACTTTGATTATTGTTCAATAATGGTTTCATTCCTCTGACACCACAGCAGTTGATTACAATGATCACAATTTTTTATTTGAAACAACAAAACTTGATTGAAGATGTTAAAATAACTAACAGACCTGACACTGGGGTCTCCTTTCCTAAATTATTAGTAGCGCATTTCATATAAAATAGGCTGTTACTATAGAAATAATAATATATTAGAACAAACGTATACATATATCTATCCCTGTGATTCGCAAATCCACTCCTGGTATGAGAGATTTGAGCTGGAGTAGTTAGAGATAGTTAGAGTTAGCTCGTTTCAAATGGTCTATGATACTACTAGACATTGAACACAAAACTTTTCAAGGCATATGAAGTGAAAACTTTGATATTTGTCTGCATTGAACAGATGAGTTGCTCTGTACTGACCGTTTTCCTTCCCAGGTGAATCTGACTGTCACCTTTACATAACTGCCATCTCAACCAGAAAAACCTCCATGGGTGTATCCACGTCCTGGGGCTGTTTGTCTTTCCATGTTGAAATTAAGAATAGTGTCAGTGGGAGAAGCAGATGGTACATGCCTTGAATACCACTATGGAATGGCAGGAGCTTCCTAGAAAGGTTGCTGTGAAATTCCAGGAAATGTGTCCTGTCGTCTCACAGGACAATTTATTTTCCAGTGCTCAAAGCTTATAAGGAAACGGCAAAAAAAAAAACAAGCACCATAATTCCTGTGCTTTAGACATGCCTACGTCCATTTAGCTGGAAAAAGCTTGCTATCTCACTCATTAGTTTTTGTCAGAGCAGTCTCTTAATTCTATGCTATTTTTCTTGGCTTTAAACAGGAGAACGGTGGGGGTAGTGTTTTATGTTTTACATTTAATGCTTGGAAATGCATATGTGCAACATGACATAAGATATGAAAACTAATAATGGCTGATTTGGTTAAAGGAGCGAGGAGGCAAAATAGTTTACTGACTACAACAACTGTGTTTCCATGCAGCATAATAATCTCTTCATTATCAGAATGTTAGCTCAATTGGACTAAAATCATGTTTATGTATACATGACTTTAGGAATAAAGTTAAATTCCTTTTTTAAGACTCTATTTTCATGGACATGAAGTATTTTTATGTAGGTCGTTGTCTCATTTCAGTTTTTTATTTTATTTAGAGAAACCAGGACTGTCTGAACACTTGGCCTAACTTGGTTTGCTGTGTCAGCTTTTTAACTTTAATCTTATGAGTCAACAATTTCCACTGGCTTTGTGACACAGATCTTTGAGTCAGCAGTAAGTCTAATTTTTAAATCAGTTTGTTGTGTCAGCCCCTGGAGTCCACTGTTTGAGTCGGCTCTTTTAAATCAGTTGTTTTTGTTAGCCGTTTGAGTCAGCTCTGAGCCTGATTGAGTCAACCCCTTGAGTCTGATCTTTAATTCAGCTAATTTAAGTCAGCTCTCTTGAGTCAGCATTCTAAGTCAGCTTGTTTAAGTCAGCTCTCTGAGTCAGCTCATTTAAGTCAGCCCCTTGAGTTGGCTTTTTGAGTCAGCTTGTTTAAGTCAGCTTTCTGTCGGCTCTTTTAAGTCAGCCCCTTGAGTCAGCCCTTTGAGTCAGCTTGTTTAAATCAGCCTTTCGAGTCGGCTTTTTTGATTGCCTCTTTTAACTTAGCACTTTAAGTCAGCTCTTTGTTTCAACCTTGAGTTAAATTTTTGAGACAGCTTGTTGCATCAGCATCCTGTGTCTTTGCATTGAGTCACCCCTTTGAGTCAGCCCTTTGCCCGGCTCTTTGACGTTTTGGTATTACGCATCATACCCCATCAAATACAGCCAAATACTGCCATCAAAACCACAAAAACTATTTAAACTATACTCTGAGGGGGAAAAAAGTGCAGTGATATCTTTATTTAAGTAAGTAAGGACAGGGATATATAATATTTTAACTTGTGTCTCCATTCTAACTTTCTTTCGGCTTCTCCGGTTAGGGGTCGCCACAGCGGATCCTCCGCACGTTTGATTTGGCACATGTTTTTACGCTGGATGCCCTTCCTAATGCAACCCTCCCCATTTATCCAGGGTTGGGACCGGCACTAAAAGTGGCTGGGGTTGATTCCCTGACCGGAGATCAAACCCGGCCACAGCGGTGAAAGCGCCGCATCCTAACCACTAGACTAGATCGCTGCGTTATTAGTCAAATAACACGCTCCAGACCTTGTGCTTATGTGATAATGCACTTGTTAGATACCCTTACACAGCCTGTTCCTATTGCCAGTAAAAGGTTTGAGGACACCTGATATATAGATATATTTGCCTTGATATATAAATATTACAAAACACATTTTAAATATAGTAATATTGATTTCTTTTTAAATAGGGGAAATAGGGATATATGAATAGAAAAAGGTTTATTATTTATTTATTTATTATTTTATAAATAAATCCATACTAACTGTAATTGATCACTTTTTCAATTTATAGTTAATATTATCCCAATCTATGTCATCTTTATGTAGAACACATGCACTTGCCTTATATTGTCATATCTTTTTTTTTTAATAAATCCAGATTATAAACTGTAATTGGAAGCAGCCCAGCTTGCTAATGAAGCTTTATATTGTGATACACATTCAAGATTCAATTGTCACAAGTACAGGAAACACCACACAATGTTATTCTTACTCTGTGAATCCTCCAGCAGCCTATGACATAAATTATTCAGGACATAAGATCAAAAATATGAAATATTACAAAAATTATAAATTACAATAATGCAAATGCAAGAAGAAGAGAGAAGAGGTAGGAAAAAGGTTTGTGCATATACATGTATATACCAACCAGGCATAAAAATATGACATTATAACATTATGACTATGAATAAGATGATTCTCTCTTCATCATGGCACCTGTTAGTGGGTGGGATATAATAGGCAGCAAGGGATAATTTTGTCCTCAGTGTTGATGTGTTAGAAGAAGGAAAAATGGGCATGTAAAAGGTGTAAGGATTTAAGTTAGGTTTTAATGGCTAGATGACTGGGTCAGAGCATCTCCAAAACTGCTTGTGAGATGTTCCCAGTCTGCAGTGGTCAGAATCTATCAAAAGTGGTCCAAGGAAAGAACAGTGGTAAACTGCCAACAAGGTCATGGCCAGCCAAGGCTCACTGATGCACATGAGGAGCGAAGGCTGGTCTGTGTGGTCTGATCCAACAGATACTGTAGCTCAAATTGCTGAAAGAGTTAATGCTCGATGGGTCAGGACTGTTTTGGCAGCAAAATGGGGGACCAACACAATATTAGGCAGGTGGTCATAATGTAATGCCAGAAAGTTAAGCCTGTTCGGTGTATTTAGCGTGTATTGCGCAACATATGTATATAGTGTGTGCAGTGTGCAATGTAAACATCGAAGACATGCATGTGCAGGTTCTGCAGAGGTAGATTCGGTAGATGTCCAAGTTGTTATTCACATCGTAAAGGTGTGTGTAGAGTAACCAGAGGATATACTTAATTACAAATAATGTGTAATACTATATTACATATAGAGTATTATATAAATTCTATAGTCATTGCTTAAAGTTCATATATATTTTATCTTATTACCTGCACTAGCTATTATTATATTATAAAATTGCTAGAGAGTTTTTACTCATTGAAAAAGTATGAAGTTTTTAGGGGGACCTTGTGTAATAGTTTCAGTTTGGTGGTTGGTGGTTTCATTTAGGCCTGATTGATTATATATTGGGAAACAGAACTACTAAATTATGAATTGGAGTGATGTAGCTGAGATTGAAGAGCACACCATGCTGACATTGTTTCTACATTTCAAGGTTTTTTTTCTACAGTGCCTATGAGAGCAGTAGTTTTGCATCTAATAAAAATAACCATACAGTGGGTTTTTGTTTGAAAGCACAGAATATATATCACTAGTTGTGCACATGATATACTCGAAGCGCAGTGAGTCGTGTCCTCTCAGTGCAGCAGTAGACCTGAATGTGACCTGCTAGCTAATAAAGCATCAGCATTTAGCACCTTAGACCCCCCAGCATGTGGTGAGATTCTCTCACGAATTGAAATTAAAGACAGAGCACGGGTCCACGTGGTCGAACTTTCTGGATCGCTTCGGATGCAAATATGACCCGAAGAGCTGATTCAGTGTGTCTAGAGATGAGGAGAGGCGAGAAGAGTGGCGGAGAGAGGAGGCTGTGTTTCTGCATTCATAAAATTCACTGCATTTCTGCTTAGAGTTCCCATGAGGAGAAAGGTGAAACCAGGAAAACGATTTGTGTGTAGCGCATATAAAATCTACCACAGCACCTATTTATTGGCTCGATGATGTTTTTTAAATTGAATATATTCAACATCAATAGAGATCTATTTCTGTGTTTTATTACGATGCATCGCATTTTGGACGAACTGCTAATCAATGAGCAGCTTGCACAGATGAACTGCAGTAATGCAGCAAAACAAGCTACATGAAAGCTGCAGTGTGTAAGACTGCAGTAAAAGTTCAATATTATGGACGCACTGTTAGTGACTGCTGCAGTTAAGTGTGATGCTGCTGTCGATACGTGCTGCAGTCGCTTTAGTTTTCTCTGCAGTCACTTTACACCAATAAACAGGACACTGACTCAGACATTCTGCCTGCTGCACTTATTACTGTACATTCTGCACGAAAATTGCATATAAATAGCTTAAAATATTCTCTATGGCTTTTTAATTAGATGTTTCCTCTAGAAGCGAAAATAAATCACAATATAAAAGCAATATAAATTAGGATGAATGCTACTGCTGGAGGACCAGGGGTATTTTTTTATTTTACAATCTATTTATTTGTACCTCATGCACAACTCAAACACTTTCTTTTCTGTAAAAAGGAATGCAGAAGTAATTAGGGGTGTCTTCCATCCAGTTCGATATTTGATGATACCACTGAATCTGTTATGATATATAGATATATAGGTTACAATACAAAACAATATGATATGAAAATATTATGGTATGATGTATATGAAAAGTTTTCTTACATTATGATATGATACGAAACAATATTTTATTATACATTACATTATGGTATGAAATGATAAGTTACAATCCAATGCAATACAGTGCCTTTATGATACATTGTGATATGAAACAGTACGATACAATATGTTATGAAATGATGTGTTACAACATCATTATATAATGCAATTTGTGACAACACAGAAGACTAATACATTACCACATGGTATGATACAATATCTTATAATACAATATGTTGTAGTGTGTTATGGAACTCTATAATATAATAACATTCAATACAATACAATTTATTGTAATACAGTAGGTTATGCACCATTATAGTACAATATGCAATATGCCATCATACGACATGGTTCAATAGGATAAGCTATGTTACGATGTCATTCGTTGTAATACGATACTAAATAATACAAATGTTATAATGCAACACGATTCAATACGATCTTTATTTTACAGTGATATGGTATGTTATGACAATTGTAACACTTTATTAGCTGCCCTTACATTTCCCTTTCTGAGTTTGGAGTAAAGAATTGTTTAAAAACCTTTTGTTTTAAATTAGTATGATTTATTGCTTTCAGGAAAAGATTCTTGTTGTGGAAGATGTTGTCCATGCTGCATCGCCATCATAAATCCAACATGATTCAGTGCTTTGTACTGACGAGACGGATTTGCATTTAAAAGCCCTTTGTTGTTTCTGCTGCTGTCGAGTAAATTTCTGTTGTACTGGATTCAAATTTAATGCAATGGAGCATGACAGGCCTGTGCATATACTTGTATAATATATGTGTCTAATATATATCTGCAGTCATTGGTCTAGGGAATTAAACTCCTTCAATGATGTGGAATGAACATAAATGTTTTATTATAAGGAACTTAATGTGTCAGTAACACATTTCTATGAACTTTTGCTTACATTGGAAACAGTCAATTATTATTATACAGCAATTTTATGTTTGTCCTGTGCCTTTTATGTAACTCTTCAGTCCTGTATGTAGTCCATATGTTATCTAAGCAGTCCCACTGCACTTTATGTAACTCCTCTGTCCTGTATTTTAGATTAGATTAGATTAAATTCAACTTTATCATCAATGCACAAGTTACAGTAAAAGGCAATGAAATGCAGTAGTCCCAATATCTAGTCCCAAAGTAATTTATGTAGTCCCTTTGTCCTTTATATCACCCTGTCTGCCCTTTTTGTAACCCTGTCTGCCCTTTATGTCACCCTGTCTCCCCCTTTTTTAACCCTGTCTGCCCTTAATGTTACCCCTTTGTCCATCATATAAGCTCTCCATCTTCCATTTAACCTCTTAGTTCTTTAAGTAACACCTGTCTTGTATGTAGTCCTTTTGCCCTTCATGTAACTGCTCTGTCCTTCATGTAAACCCTCGGCCCTTTATGTATCACCCCTTTCTTGTATGTAGTTCCTCTGTCCTTTATGTAACACCCCTGTCCCTCTGTCCTTAATTTAAACCCTCTGTCTTTCATGTAAACCTTCTGTCCTTTATGTAAACCCTCGGTCCTTTATGTAACACCCCTTTCTTGTATGTAATCTCTTTGTCCCTTATGTAACACCCCTGTCCTGTATGTAGTCCCATTGTCCTTCATGTAAGCCCTCTGTCCTTTATGTAACCTCTTTGTCCTTTATGTAACACCCCGTCCTGTATGTAGTCCTGTTGTCCTTATGCAACTCGTCTGTCCATTTTGTAACCCATCTGCATTTTATGTACTCCATCTTTCCTTTATATACCCCCCCTGTCTTTTTATGTAGCCCATCTGTCTTTTACTTATCTTAGCTATCCTTTATGTAACCTTTCTTTATGTAACACTCTGTCCATCATATAACCCCTGTTTTTTATGTAGTCCCTCTGTTTTTTACGTAGTCCCTTCGTCTTTCGTGTATCCCCTCTGTCCTTTATGCAAACTGTCTGTTCTTTATGTAACCTGTCTGCACTTCATATAATACCACTGTCCTTTATATAGCCTCTTTTGTCTGCCCCAAGTAGGGTCTCAGGAGGTCTTCTCAATTGTGAATGCTATATTTAAGGCCACTGAAATGTCATTATCGTTACCAGACTGTTTCACTGAATGTAAATGTGCTTCACTGCAGCGAGCAGTCTTATGTTGTGACACATTAGGCATCAGTGATTAATGAGTATCAGTGGTTAATGCAGTGTTTTGCTGAATGTAGACCACTTGGCACATAATGAACCATCTTTGTCTGCAGTTGTGGCAATCAGCACTAAATAGAATTTTTTTTGTACCTAACGCTATCCTAAAAACACTGTGAGCGCAGTAATAATCAGGTGTTAGATGTTCTGCTGAATTTTTGGTTTCAGGCTGGCATTTATACACTGACCTGCATGTAGCTTTTTATTCGCTCATGAACACAGACCTAGTTTTAGACCTTATTATTTAACAAGAACACTAAAATAGTTGCCTACATTCAGCTGTGGAGTTTTTCATTTTTTTAATGGACCTCGAGAATGAGTGTGGAATGTTGTGTAATACTAAAGTTTAATTGCAAATGGTCTGGATTTATTTCTGGAAATAAAAGCACCGGACGGTGCTTTCATTTTTGCAAATAGTTTTTTAAAAGCAAGTAATAAATATTCCGTTACTAAGTCATCCCTGCAGTTTATGGTGTAGCCTTATTGCTAATGTATGACTTATGACTAAATGAACCTTTCGAGGAAATAAGCAGTTCTGTAACTATTGTATTCTGAACGAGAGCTACGCAGTTCCTGGAATTATAGCATTGTGTAGTGTAGCAGAAACAATCTGTGCTTTTTTTCTTTTTCACAAATAACTTGTTAGTAGTAGCATGAATAAGCCAAAAGCAATATTTTTAGACTTGCCACTAGTATAATAACAGACTCATTTTGAATTGTGTTTCATGCAGCACAGTGATAAAAAAACAGATAACTAGTAATTAGCATAACAAGCAAGACACCTGGCTTTTGTTGAATCTTGTATATATCGCATGCATATTAGAACCCACTAGTTTTACAGTGGGATGTTATTTGACTGACATGCCAGACAGCCCAGTCACAGTGTTCATCTGTAGCATGTTAGCAAAACAAACGAACAAAAAATATTCTCAAATAATATTAAGAGAATTGAGTACTTTATAACTTTTTTAGCGAGAACCAATCATATTGCAACATTCACCACAGAAGTGTAAAACAACTGTGCGAAAGAAATGTGTGTAAGTACAAGAATGACGAATGTACATCTTAACTCATCTATGGCACATGAAACATCTGAGTTCCTGAAAAGGTTCCAAGTATAGAATACCCGTCGGTACACTAACATATTGTATTATTTTGATTTATTAGCTTTTATTTGCTATTAATGCTCACAACCTAATGCAATAATGCAACTTAATGACAGCAGGATCATACATGCTACTATTTTGAGTTGTCAATATAATCACAATGTTTGTGTTTATTTGATTCTGTAATGGAAACATTTACACCATTTGGCAGACACTCTTATTTTAAATATCAAATTACAACTGAGCAGTTGCGGGTAAAGGTCTTGGTCACAGGCCCAGCAGTGGCAATTTGGTGGTGCTGGGATTTAAACTCACATCCTTCCCATCAGAATCCCAACACCGAAAACACTGAGCTGCCACTTCCCAATTCAGATCTAATGGAAAAGCTGACCCAGTGCACAAGGTCATTCATAATTTTATCATAAAACCTCAGCCCTTGATGGCATTGAAGATGTGCTTCCTAAAGAAAAATAAATTTTCATGCAGTTTCCCACAGATAATATTAATTTACTGATGAATGATGTTATTAAATAGTGTATACAATATTGTATTCAATTCATTGATTTTTATGTATTTATAAATTTCATTGTAAGGTATTGTGGTCACATCAATCTCAGACAAATTCAAGCACAGAATTGTGTGTATGAGGGACACGCCTCTTTTTTGACAAAGACTGTGACTGTGTGCATAAATGTCATGTGACTTCTGAATAGTGCTGAAATATGTAGTTACGTCTGAGCTCTGCATTTGAGCTATTTTAATATACTTTTTTTTTTGCTATTTTAAGCTTTTATGTTTAGGACGAGGAAATGTGTGACCTTGAAGGCAAATTTTTGGATTTCTGTGTGTGTGTGTGTGTGTGTGTGTGTGTGTGTTTGTGGGAGAATGTGTTTCGGAGATCCAGAGCTTCTTTTGAAGTCCATGTTTTTGTGGCTGGAGATTCAGTAGTGCTTTTACTCAACATTAAATGGACTAAACCTTGAGAAAGAAAAAAAAGTCACAAGCTGCAGATGAGCTCAGAACAAAAACATCAAAGCCCTTTTTTTCTATCTGCTTATTTTTTGTCTCTCCTCCTGCTTTCTTTTGTCATCATTTTGTTATTCAGATGCGTAGAGAAATACAAATAAAGCCATGAGACATGATACTCTTCACTCTCATGCAGCAGAGTTTTTCTCCCTAAATTGTCCTTCTAAAAAGACACCCCCGTTGTCAATTCAGTATTATTGTTTAGTGTATAGTAATATTGTTAATATTACTTATATTATAATATATATATATATATATATATATATATATATATATATATATATATATATATATATATATATTTTTTTTTTTTTTTTTTTATACCACTACTGGAGTTTAGAGCAGCTTCAGGTGGAAAATCAGCTGAATGATTACAGGTGAGAGTTCTTGCTGAAAAGTAAAGCTGGTGTTTAATTTAGGATTTAATGCATTCTTTATTTGATTTATTTGCATAAAATTATCTGATTTATTTTCATTCTGAATATATAATTTTTTTTTATTATTTAAGTTTTATATTCATTTTATTAGAATTGAGATCATTTTATTATTAAAAAAAACATTACATTATTTGAATTATTTTAAAATAATTGCCAATTATTTGTACAACATTTTCTAGACATTAATCTACTTTTTTTAATAATAAGAAGTAATATAGAACTGTACCTATATTCAGGAGATGCACACAAAACATTTCTTTATGGCGGTTTGTATTACATTTGATAAGTATTTCATCCGAATAATAGGATGGTCAATCTTGCTATGGACTCCACTTAAAGAGTTTACATGGACACAAAGCTTCACTGTCATGTTACGTCTGCTTTTACGTGCTACCGACGGATGTCATAAAAATAACTGTAAGTATATTGTTGTGTTGTGTTTCAGTTAAATTTAGCAGCTAAAGTCAGTGAGTTTTTTTAGTAGATAGAGGCTTAGCTTGCTGTAAAACTCAAGTGTAGGAATTCTGCAGTTCATATACATATATATCTGTTATTTATTGTAAATAGGACACTTATGCTAACTGCATTTCATTGGCATTGCATTTCAAATGGTTTCAGTATTGTACATGAGTTTGAGAGTGCTGATTCTTACTACTACTTCTGCTCCTGTAATTAGCTCTGTAATTTAATTAGCCTGTTAATGCCTTGTTAGATGTGATGCATTGCAGCTGTAATGCTCTTGCAAACCGACACAAAGCTTCGTGCACATACAGAACACACATACACACACTACTAGTTCTCAATGGAATGAAACTGAAAGGTGTGTGTCTGAGAGTCCTGTGATCTTTTTTTTTTTTTGTCTGCTTACAAAAAATCGTTTGTGTAGTTTGCTTTTAGTGGGCTTCTGGCTTTATCGCCTCTTAACTTCCATGTGAGCTCCAGTTATAAAGTAAGTTTAATGTTTAATCAGATCGAACTGCAGGTTTCTGTTTTCAGCAACCAGTGACCCTGATAACCTTTTATTTAATCACACAGCAGATATGGGACTCTCAATCGTCTTTTAGGCCATTGTTGTATATAGCTAAGTTTTTCTATAGCATTTGTATGTGTGTGTGTGAGTGTGTTTGTGTGGGTGGATGTTTCTGTTTCCCTGAGGTGATAAAAAAAAATCTGTGCTATCAGTGCACTTCTCTAGTGACTCCACAGTGTTCAGATGATGCTTGCATGACTGAAAAGAGATTTGTACCTTGCACTAACTGTATAAAATCAGACTGTATTTCCAAAAACAGCAAAACTGCTTTTACTTGTCATTTAGCACCAGGGTGTGTTCTCCAAACCTGCCAATTTAAAACTCATTTTTGAATATAGTGCCAACACTTATTTCGGTGAATCAATCCAGAACTGTGTGTATTTGTGCGGAGTGGAGATGTACATGTGCCAGACGTGGTTAAAGGTCACATCTGTCTGACAGTCTGAAAAGAGTAGTCTCTTGATGTGAAGGTCTGCTGGTCTACAGGGAACTGATATCGTAATTACTGTCCACACATTACAGCCGGTTAATTATTTCCACCAAATTTGCTCAGTTTTTTATTAGTTCCTCTTTCATCACGGTTTGAGAAAATGTCCAGCTTTTTCTTGGCCACAGCAGTTCACTGTCCTGTTTGATCAATAAAAAGTAGTGCATTTGATAGCGATTTGATTTTGGCTATTAAACAGCAGTTTCTTTGATACATTGCTTGAAATGTTCCTTTATAAATATGTATTAGAGCTAATTTTGCACCAATGAAGTATTGTAAGTGCTGATGTGGCAATTGTCCTCGATTCAGGCCTGGGAACTCAGACATTTAGCCACACTTTAGTGCTGACGTGAAAAAGCTGTGCATAGAACTTTGATTATTGGTTATTATAAGTTAAAAGATAAAAAGGAAATAATTTATTTTTAAAACCTTGCCATATTTGAGCATTAATACCATGTATAGTGAATTATTAGGGACAAATTATTGGGAAACCTGACTGTTCCAGGTTTATGCTGTTCGGAGACAATTGTGTAGAATGTCTTTGGATGCCGTAGCATAAAATTTTCCCTTTACTTGAACTAGGAGACAACTAATGGGGACTAAATGTGAACAGAGATTCCCCTATACCATGTTCTAACTCCCCACCAGCTGAACATAAATTCATGCTAGTCTCTGTTCGACAAAACGAGTATCTAAAGAGTACAGATAAGGAGACAAAAGCCCCCAACACAAACAACCTTACAAATCTGTAATACAAGTGATATCAGTGGGCCATGAAGTTCGATTCAGCGATAGCAAATCAGAGATATGCAAATTAATATTAAGCATTTTCTTTTTACTTTTAACACTATTTGTTTCTAACAAATTTGCTCACCTGAAAATTGGGTGGTCTGAAACCAAAGGTTCATGTTTTAGATGTAAATGTAATCTAGATGAAAATATCAGGAAACAAAAGCTGTCATTTTGATCTGTGATTTTATATTTACCTCAAAATGTCTTTGAAACATACTGCCTTTCCAATACTTTTTTAAGGGTACTGTATATATGTCTCCATCTATCTGCATCTGTGTCTTTCAATAAATATAGGAGATAATGATATATTTTCTCAGCTCCATTACAGGATCTAAAATACAGCTCCCTAGAAATGTGAGTCTCCCAGCCTTCAGAAGGTCGACTCCTTAGTATGTGATGCATCACTAGTGGACCGATTCAGAATTGCGTTGAATTCTGCAGTGTCTGAAGCACTTATTTCAGCAATGTCTAGTCATTGTGTTTTGCTTGTTTGCCATGGAGACCCTTGCAGCTCATTCGGGAAGTAGAAAGGGGAAAAGGGCAAGGCGATGATGTCATGTGGTGTGAAAAAGAGAAAGTTACTGATGGGAAAAGAGCAGTCCCTACTGGTGGAATAGCTGAAAGGATGATATCTAATTATGAAGAGATTGTGTTGCTTGAAATAAAAAATAATAAAGATATTAATACATCTTGCGCTGCCTGACTGCTCAGCAGATTTATTTTTTAATTAGATGCTTTAGCAGATATTAAACAGTTGATCACATTCCGTGAAATTAAAATGACACTATAATTTTATTTAATTATTATTAACCGATTATATTATACAAAGTAAGACATTTTGTATTTCCCTTAAGAACACTGCTTAGAAACTGATTAGACTTTAATATACCATGGTCAGTCTGAAAACTGGCCTCTGATTGGCTTTAAGGAGGTCAAAGCGTTGAACACACAGGTAGTTTGTGGTCAGTTTATTTAGCATTCAAAATGAATGTGCTGCCTTATAAACATTTGTAACCATAGCAACATACAGTTACATTTCCATAGAGAGAGATACAGCTACAGTATTGTACACATACTTTAATGACCTTACTAAACTAAATGGAGGATATTTGTGTGTTATGTGTTGAGTTGAGGCACAAGATGAATTTGACAAACTGGAGAAGAAAACTTTGTAATGAGAAATGTAACAAAAATGGCACAAGGAATGAACATCAACAGCTTCATTTATAGTAGTATAACACACACACGCGCACACACACACACACACACACACACACACACACACACACACACACACACACACACACACACACTCTTTATTAAAATCCATTTAAATAAAAGTACTACTCTATCTAAAGAAAACAAAGGGTTATATCTATCCATTCAGTCAGTTTTGCACTGCAAACATCAGACAGTTTATGATAATTCACGGCTTGCTGTGCGTTACACTATTTCAATGCATTTTGCTTCATGTTAGGCCGTTATTTACCTCTGGGTCAAAGTTATATAATGTACACCTAGCCATAAACGATTTACTAATTATGCTACAAACCCTCAAAGAACCGTGTAACATCATTTTTAGTTTAAGTCCTTAGATTTTACTTCTAACCAAAATAGAACGATTGCTAAATGTTAAACTCCTGACAAGTTTTTGTTAGAAATTTCATATTCAGCAGTATGCTGTACTATTATTTAAATGAAAGTAGAAAGAAACAATCAGAAAGCAAACCCTAAATAACAATCACACAATTAAGTTACTGAGGTCCCTAGCTTGTAGTCAGATATCAGGCTAAATATTTGCTATCGCAGTGAATAAATAACCGCATGGTGTCACGTGGTCTTATCTCTGCCACGATGAGATCATTCCCTCAGGGTGTTTACGAGCTAAAACCCGTACAATAGCCCTACGAGCCGGCATTACACACGTCTGGGACGACAAGTTCACATCAAGTGGGTTGAGTTTCAAACTGAGGTTGTGGTTAAATTCTTTACTCATGTCTCAGATTGCTTTTAGGAAGTTACTCTGAAACAAAATGCAGTGTGATGGTGTCAGGCATCACGTCTTGTGAAGTTCTTGTGAAGAAAACATTTTTGTAGACTGAAACCTGTAAGTGGCATTAGAGTGAATAGTGCAGGAGGAAACTCAGACACGTCGAGATGGTAAAAATAGACGAGTTCTTTCGGGAGTTCGAGTGCTGTAAGGTGGAAAGTTTGCAGAGTGAAGCGATATGATAGGACGTCTGTGTGTGTTATTGCGAGGGTGGTGTGAGTCGAAGCATAGTGTGTTTTTGGGAATAGTACTTCCTCTCACAGTTAAGTTTCTGCCTCCTGATTTACCTCATCGGTTGGGGAGGAGGATCTGATAAGCCGTGGAGCAAAAACAGCACTCCAGCTGTGATGAGTTATATCGGAGCTCCCCTTATTCAAATTATTCGGATACTCAGCGTTTTGACACAGCATGTGACACGCCGACTTCATCATTTTCTTGAGATTTGACTCGCCGAAAACCTGGACAATCAACTGCATCTTTAAAATGAGACCAAGTTGATAATCAGCTCGTCCTTGCTCAGGTGAGACCAGAGACAGAAGGATTAAGAAAAACTTTTAAATCTTGATAATTGTTTTTAATGCAAAAACCATGCGTAAAAGTTTACATGCACACAAAAAAAATAGCTAATGACCTATTATTAAATGTTTTTATTTGTAGAATTCATCTTTGTTTGTTGCATCACAAACTATTTACTTATTTAGAAAAAAATTATCAACTGTTATTAGGTGCAAAACTGTCAGTAGTGTAAGGTTAGTGATGGGTGTTAGAATTAATTCTTGCTGTAGCATCTGTAAAAGTTGTAAAATGCTAAAACATCTACGATCTTTCCTCATTTTAAAATCATTCTTTTGTCACACTTTTAATTTTTTATTAAGTCAGTATTCATGGTTTGAAGGATAAACTGTCCAAGTGCTCATCTGCTACTGTTCCAGAGAAAGTTTGCATTCATTTATTATTTTATTCACAGAATTCTTGTATTGAGATAACGCGATGTCTGTGAATCAAATCAAGGACATCTACTTAATAAAAAATGTTTCACAAGAAATTATATTATAAAAAAAAAAAAGAAAATTATTTGACCCAAACTGATCAAGTGATGAGCTTCTCATTTCTTAAGCAACCATGTTGGAAGACATATCCTGTGGTCATGGACAACAGGTTACTCTGTTAAATATTGGCCTATTTCCAGCAAAGAAAACAACTAAGGAGATACCTGAGACTACTAAAATTGGGTTGAGAACTGTCCAACCTATTATAAAAACCTGAAATTCTAGTGGTAAACCATCATTTCCAAGGAAGAAATGCGGTTGAAAATAATCTTGAATGACTGTGATCGAAGTTCACTTGGTGAAATCAAATCTCAAAATAACAACAGTAGAACTCATAGCTATGTTTACATTAAAAGTAAGTGCCTATTAAAAGCCTGTGTAGCCTTAAGAAAACTACTTACCAGTGAGACTAATTGGAAAATAAAGTATATTTTTGCTAGGCAGAATAAATATTAGATTCTTTAGCAATGGGAAAAAAGTTAATGTTGTCTGATGATTCGAGACTTACCCTGTTCCAGAGTGATAGGAGCATCAGGATAAGAAGAGAGGCAGATGAAGTGATGTACTCATCACGCCTAGTGCCTACCGTATAAGAATGTAGAAGCAGTGTTTTTATCTGGGGTTGCTTCATTTGGTCAGGTCTAGCTTAAGCAATGTTATGTGCCAAAAAAAAGTTAACTACCTGAATATACTGAATAACCAAGCTTTTCATTAATGGAATTTATTTCTTCCCTGATGGCACAGGCCACCCATAACAAAACAGCATAACAATGCCATGATTCATCAGGCTCAAACTGAAATGAAAGAGTGAAAGAGTGATACAGGGAGCATGAGACATAGTTCTCACACATGGATCACTGAGTCCTGGCCTTAACCCCATTGAGAATCTTTTGGACATGCTGGAGCATGCTTTATGCATCACTCCGACTCACCCATCATCAATACAAGTTCAGTCTGAAGTATGAATACCGATGTATGTAAAAAATTCCGGTTGATAATTTTTTTTTTTAATTAACACCTAATTGTGTTAACGTTTATTCAACTCTTATTAAGTTAAAGGAAAATTATTAAATGAAATAAAAACTGCCTGTTACTCTCTTGTTGAGAGATTAGACATCTACATCAAGCATTTTCGAGCACGATCCATAATTTGGAATTCTGCTCGGAAAAAAAATTCCCCCTGCACTCTTTTTGTTTGCTGTGCTATTCCATTAACTGAACTTTAGACTTTTGTGGTTTAGCTTTTACAGCTGGGAAAACACACTTTGTGATGAGAAACACACTTGAAAATGGCTTGAAAATCAACCGATCTTCTCTGATCTGATCTCTGATCTCTTTCCTTTCACCTCGTTTGATTATCAGTTTGACTCTTGTTAGTGTGAGCCAGAAAGCAAAGCGATAAAATGAACAGAACTCTTTTAATCAGACACAACGGATGCGTTTTTTAAACACTGCTTGATGATGTCGACTCAGTGGGCTGTAGTTGGCATTTATATAAAAAAGACTAAACTAAACAAACCCCCAAGAGAAAAAGGTTTTCCTTCCAGATCCTACACGAAAGATCAACGAGACGTGGTGTGTGTTGAAGGAGAATGAGCGTGGTGTAATAACACGCCTGCTAATAACCATGTCTGTTAAGTGGTCTTTAATCTGAGCTTAAATTTAAATTTGAGATTGAAGGAAACAGGAACAGAAATGTTAGTTAGAAACTGCCAGAAAAAGTGAACTCATCTGTCCTGTTATAAAGCATTGATGGGAAAGAACAATCTGTACAGGAGTTATGAAAGAGTTTAGGGCCATGCGTTAGAAGTCAGTGGGCACTCAAGTAAATTTATGATTTGCTGTTTGAATGAACCAAAGAAATAAAAGCGAACTATCTATCACAAAGCATCATATTCTTTCCATTTTATCATGTTGTATATATATATATATATATATATATATATATATATATATATATATATATATATATATATATATATAAACCTGCCACTTCATCAGAGCTGCTGAAAATGAATCAACACCTTCCAGCCAATCACAATCCAGAATTCAACAGAGCCGTTTATTGTTTGTACTTGTAGATGCAAGTAGTACTTATTACAGTACAATTCACAGAAAGATTTTTTGTTTTATTTTCTTTATGAAATAAATTAAATCAGGTATGTAATAAAAGACAGAGAATAAAGTATAAGAATAAAAAACCAAAACACCTCCACTGTTGTTTAAAATCAGCATCTATGAAATGCAGCGTAAATAACGAAACGTGCAGGAATGCACTAGTCACGTGATCGAGTACTCTGTTGTCTTTTGTCAGAGGTAAATGTCAGCGTGTGTGTGTTTGTGTGAGTGAGATGAAAGACAGTGTTTGTGTAACCACTGCTTTGTGATTGGTGGGATCTTAAAAGGCATTTAAAGCTAAATTGCTCTTGACATGTTTGAAAGTATAACTCTTGAGCATCTTCACTTCATTGGAAGTGTTTATTAACAGAGCTTTAACAAGGCTCACATAACATCTGTATTCATACAGTAAATGAAATAAAAGTGAAATAAAAAAATCTACATGTTTGAAATATTTCAGTTTGAAATGTTCTCATGAAGCCACTGTTTGCTCCAGAGATCCAGAGAATAACTGATCGATCGAACGCTGGCTGGATTTTTCTTGAAACTGATCCACAGTCAAACAAATAGTGAAATGGCTTCAGAAATGGCTAATGGATTCCATGACAAATAGTTCAGAAGTAATGTGGTGCCCAAAACAAGAGGACGGAATGATTCAGTTTGGCTCCTTACCAAGATAACTAGTAAACAAGTGAAGAGAGATGAGCATTGTTTTGATAAATTATATGGGAAGATTTCAGGAATAAGTAAGGGAAAGCAAAAAGAAAAGAAAATGCTCTGATTTAGTCATGTAGTCTAATAAAAAAAACAA
Source organism: Silurus meridionalis (assembly GCF_014805685.1). Taxonomy (NCBI): domain Eukaryota; kingdom Metazoa; phylum Chordata; class Actinopteri; order Siluriformes; family Siluridae; genus Silurus; species Silurus meridionalis. The sequence continues at coordinate 16,602,562 of NC_060892.1, forward strand.
TAATTATGATAACAATGATAATAATTATTATTGTAGAGAAGGTCTCACACTGTACTGAGCATGCTAAAAAACTTTGGCCTGCTTTTCGACTTTTTTACATCTACGCGATTGGCGAGGGAGCGTTTCATCCCATTTAAAAAAAAAACAAAGTCTGAATTTTGTACAATGCACCAGTGAGTTTTATGCAACAGCAACCACAACAAGTGCAATAAAACACCATTCACTATCTCATTGGATTTGAGTTGAATGGGTCACATGACTAAAAAATACATCCCCGATTTTGAATCTCAGTTTTCTCAGGCCACGTTACAGCACGAAAAACACGTTTTTAGATTCGTCCATTTAGAGAATGCTTTCGTTTTTTTGTTCAAAATGTATAGAAAAGGATGTGTTTACAAATTTAGACAGATTATTGGTAGACGTAGCCAGATAAAGTAGGTACCTGTATATTGTTAGGCAGAGGGTCTGCATGCTTAGCTAGCTAGCATTGTTTTCATTGTCAGCATCATTTTGCTTAGACAGAGGAGCATTTACAGATAAACTCAAACACAGTGACTATGCTTTCCAGAACCTATGATTTGAAAATAAAGAAATGAAGAAATAAAAAAATAATTTTGTACTACATGTAGCACAATTCTCTTTTTTGCATATTTATTTATTGCATGTTTGCATAATGATAGCGGTGGCATAAGGAGGTTTGGGGTGAGTCACAAGTTTTCATAACACATTTCATATTCATTGTTTCTGTGTGTATACAATACAAATACAAATAAAATACTGTATTTGTATTTTCTTATATGGCAATTGGAGATTGCAATGTTTGTAACAGTATGAAACAATATGACTCTGCATGTGATGTGTACATGAGAGAGAAAATGTTTAAGGATAAATCTGACAGTTCAAATGTTTCTAGGGCTATTGCCTCGGTGGCAGAAAATCAACTACAGTGTGTACACCACGTGTGATGATTATCTCAGGATTTATGTGTAGTGATTTATAAAGAGTAACCATGAGTCTTCAGCAAACCATTTAGAAAAAAAAAAACCTGTTAATCACGTTTCTCTTTGCTGACTGACAGCTATTATATACTGAATCACATTTCTGGATCTTTCTATTGAATAGCAGTTAGATTCATTTCAATTCATTTGAGTTGAATGTTCTCTTTAAATCCTTCTTTTTTAAACAAGAAAGGATATTTGTGACAAAAGTATTGAATGTAACTTTTCAAAAATGTACAATGAGAAAGAAAAAATACTCTCTGAATCTGAAAACAAATAAAGCGCATTCGTTCTTAACAGTTTGGGATGAAAGTACCGAGACACCTGACTTTGACACTGTTCCTGAGTTTAAAGAGAGTGCTATGGAGATATGGTTTACATATGTTCGACTGCAAGATCTTGAGTGGACTAAAGCAGTGGTCCCCAAACTTTTCTGCGCCCGGTTTAATGTCGGACAATATTTTCATGGACCGGCCTTTAAGGTGTGGTGGATAAATACAACAAAATAAAATGATACGACCGGCATAAATACTGGTATTTTCTAAATATAATAATAATCGTGAATCCACTGTGTTGTTTTGTTTAGTTCATTTTGCTAGCTTGGGGGTTTGAATTTAGCGGTAATGTATTATGTGTTACCGGTCGGAGCAGCCCCTTTAAGAAGGTAGTGGATGGAGGTAAGACATGTGACCGAGGCCAAGCATCTTCACATGCATCAAGAGAGAGTCATAGACAGATGTGGTGGAGAGAATCCAGTAATTTTAAAAAATAAAACATCGTTCAGAATCAGATAATAAATAAAACGGAAATAATGTAAGTGTAACAGACTTTATCATAAGTTATGTATTCTTTCTGTGCGGCCCGGTACCAATTGTTGGGGACCACTGGCCTAGAGAGTTCTATAGAGGTTTAAAGATGGGTATGGATGTGCTTCTCGGTTTAGTTATAGTAATTGTAGTGTGTTGGTATTTTCTAATGGAAACTACTTCCTTTGTTAATTTATTAGTCTGTTGGAAATTGTCATGTCTCGTATGACACATTGCCTAATGAATATTAAGTGCTTAAGTGCTTTATCCAGTAATGAGTCATATGAAACCCAAAACTGAGATATTAATTACTAATATTAATTGCTCTTATACTAAGTAAGATAGTATGAAAGTAAGATCCACTACAAACTACTATCATTATAACTATACAGATGACCATATCCAGCATGCTCTCCAAAATTCACTGATGTTTCTGAGAGCTGTCCATCCAAATCTCAGTAGTGAATGAGAATGCTGTTAAGATACCCTCCCAAACCTTCCCCATGTATATCCACACATTTCCCCCATGTATATCTTCACATGTCTGATTATACTGTCGCGAATAAATTGTGTCATAGGTGAAAACAGTCACTGTGTTAATAGCATGTTATCTTTATGCAGTGCTTGTGTCATGCTTGTTGGCCATATGAGGTAATGCAATGCTGCACATTCCTGTGTGAACGACGACTATTTACAGATCGAGACACACTCGGTCATGCATTGCAGAGGGAGTGCTTGACAGTTCCGTCTCCATGGTGACAGGGGAGGCGGCGTGTGTGATAAAGAAAGGGGTGTGTAGAGTTTGGGATGTTTTTCCTGTCATGCATGGCTGATTATCATGGCTGCTGATGCATGATGAAGTGTTGTGTCATAGGCCCAAACTGAAAGGTCATTTTTACTGATTTTCAGAGCAAAATCTTGTGCAACTAGACATTCAGGTCTCTCTCATAATCATGGTCCTATTGTAGGTGATTGCTGACTTATAAGGTCAAGAGTCACTCAGGTACACTTTAGACTCCCCTGCACAATGTAACTCGCACGTCAGAATGAAGAGTCAAATGCTCCAAGCGTAGATAAAAAACACAGCTAGGGTTTTTAAATAGACCGAGCTCTGTTTGTGTTGAAGAGGCGGCTGGATTAAGTAAACACCTGTTTATCCATAAAGGCAATTTTGTTTTATAAGTACCGACATTATATACATTTCTATATTTACGTTGTCACCAAAATGCGGAAGTTTTGAGTTCCTCTTGGAAGAGAAAAAATATTGATATCCTGTTTCATTAGAGGTTTTTATGCAGGGGAAAATGTTTTTTTTTTCTGTTTCTGTTGCAGATTTGCGTTATTGAATATGAAATGTTTTTTTGGTGCTTCATCTGCTGTCTACCACATTGTGATGGCAATGCATACAGATTAATTTATTACCATCAGTGCAATTAACTGCAGCCTTTAAATCATTTCAGGTGTAAATTTATGTGTAAATGAATATGAGTGAAGCACAGATATTAAAATAATTTAAAAAGTGTGTGTGTGTGTGTGTGTATGTATGTATGTATATATATATATATATATATATATATATATATATATATATATATATATATATATATATATATATATATATATAATGGAAGCACTGTATTAGTGATAATGGTAATACATTAAAAAGTAATAATGGTAATAATAATAATAATAATAATAATAAGAGGAAGAAAAAGAATAAGAATGACTTTATACGTCTTTCTTAACATAGAAGAACTGTGACCAGATGCAGTTTCTCCTTTGCTTGATAATATTCTCCATCCATGCAAGTGCTTAAGAAGAAGTATATTTACGTGTAATAAAGTACCACACTATTGTGATCATGGATTAAAAACATGCTATTTGTTTTTTATTTTTTTCCTTTTTTTATCTCCAAAACATTATCCTTGTTTCTGTCTTAATGGCCTAGTTATAGCAGATTCTGACCCCCATATAATTCGAATCAATAAAGTTTCAGTGCTGCTGCTGAGTTTTGTGCTGAGTTCATCACTCTGTGTGCGCTAGCCTGAGCCTGGTTTTGGCCTCGGGCCCGTTCCACATTCTGCACCATGCTGGGAAACTCACCCGCTCTCTTGGTGTGTTCATGTAGAATGCATGATCACGAAACGCAAACGAATAATGATGGATCTCTTATGTAGTCTATTTTTCACTTCTATTGCTTCTGATCCTAATCTCTTCCCTTTCTTCTCTTGTTCAGCCACAACCAGAGAACCACGGCATTCCGGCATCCAGTGACGGGACAGATATCTCTGGAAAACACGGATTTCATCGTTCAGGAACTGTGAGTGTCTCATCGTTTACATATCGCTGTTTCATTAGTCTGAAGGTTTGCTGTGTGTTGTGGTGTGACAATGTAAAATCTATTGATTCTGTATAAAAGCATATCCTCATATTTTATTTGTCTTATACTACTGGAATTTTTGACGAGTATTAAAATGTTTACATTTATAAACAACATTGTATTTTTTTACTTTGTAGTTTTTATGTTGCTTATAATGTGTCTGACGAACCGCAGTGCGTACGCTGACATTGGAGACTCCTTCCATAACATGAATGCGTCCTTGTGATAAAACATCTTTTTTGTTTTCTAATCCATTTAGATAATATTCCATAATAACATATAAGAACAAGCACAATAATATAAACCTGCTACTACTGTCATAGCTGCAGTTATAGAAAATGAATCAACATTTTGTGACTGTGGTGGAAATATTGAATCGTATTCACCTCACTGTATCCAATTTATTTATTACTGACTTTTTTTTTTAATTTACTTCCACACTCAGTGCTTTTAATAGTTTCCTATAAAATGTACTGTCTGCTGTAGCATTATCATGGGAAATGGATTTATGGAAACGAGCCAGGATTTTGCTCACACGCCTCTGTTTCAGCGTTTGGCTTTTTAGCAGCAGTAAATCGACTCGGACACTTCAGACGAAATGACCGTAATTGCTATTACTTCTTGTGTCTTCTTGCTGGGATTACTTTCTCATCAATGCAAGGGATCTTTGAGTTGGAGGAGTTGGATGAGGAAAATGATAAAGTTTTGTTTCAGGGTGAGGGAAAAAAAATGCATGCAAACTGCATAAGAGTTAAAAAAATGAACTATGCTGATTTAGTGATACACTGAAGGATTTGCATTAATAAATACAGTCTGTAGACAAGTCTATTGAACAGGCTTAAAGCCTAATAAAATCACTTCTTTCTAAAAAATAAACACACCTGACGGGCAGTAAAAAAACTGTTGTTCCTCAAATATCCTATTTAAAAAGAAATAAAAAATATATTTCCTTAGGACCTGGTCCAAATAAGAAAATACAGTTTACTGAACTGTAAAAGGAAAATGATTTTGGACATTAGATGCTCTGTCAACTTCAATCTTTTTTGTATTGCTTAGCATAAGTTCAGAGCAAAAACCTTTTTGCCCTCTTCCGCATTCTGTACATGAGCTTCCTGATGCTTATGACGTACCAGTGTTTCTGTGATTGACAGGGGAGATCAGTGAGCTCCCAGTTTGCTCTTCTGGCTATTAGCCATGAAATCATCCGAATTCAAACATTTCAAAATCTGACATGTGTTGAACAACAGGTCCTTTAGTTTGATTGAAGGATAACATGTACTGGGTGAAGAGTATGCATTATATAGGGTGTACTTTTTTCTTTTTAATATAGAGTGAATTTTGGGTTTTTAATTAGATTTGTTATTGCTTTGTTATCATTATGTGCAACATCTGGCTTAGACCAGACTTCAAAATCTGTTCAGGCTCATTTTGTAACTTGTACATGTGCTTGCACTGAGCTGTTAGCATGAATCAGTTCTGTCCTATGACACGCACATGCTACTGGTTTTCATTTCAGTTTGACTTTTTCAGTTTTACTGTTTTGTTTTTTTTAACAGCAGTCTATCAATGTTGTGAACTGCACAACTCCTCACAGTCAAATAGTTCCTGACTTCTTTGTAAATCTCCTCTGACACACCCACAAATGCTTTTTGAGATTTTAGTAAGTCTGTGCATCCTTAGATTCCAGATTTATAGCAAATGTCCTTCTCCAGTTTCAGAGGAGACTGTGAACATTGTCTCTTCCTATTAACAAAAGGTAACGGATTAAAAACCTCGGACTTCTATACGATTATAAGCTGCTCATTTTTCACTCAGAGAGACGACATTCCTCCCCGAGCCTGATTGATGCTTCCCATTTCAGGAAGGTGTGAGTTAATCCTGCGTCACAGCACCCGGGTGTTATCACAGCTATATGCTACATTGAAGTGAGCTAAGAGCTAGAAAGGACATGTTATTCTGTCAGTGTGAGAACTCTTGCAGTGTGGGGGTTAGCGAGATTTAATTACAGTAGTCACTAGTAGAGCTTCCCTTCTTCTTCTTTTTCTTTTTCTTCTTCATTTTCTTCTTCTCAGTTCGTCAGGCTTATAAAAGAGATACTGAGTGCTGAGATGCTGAGTTTATTTTCTTTTTGCATGACATTTCTCTGCTATGCAATGGATTTATGGAAAATAAAACCGCCAAGCAGCTGCATGTCTGTGGAAACACCCAAATCTGTATCACCCTTCCTTACACCCAGGGTGCGTGGGGTTCAGATTTGGAAAACATTTTTGGCAGCGATTATACACACAGTCACACATACAGGTTTTTCTGTCTTTGCCAGAATCTTCTCACGATATAGTAGCTAGTTAATGCTATGCTACAACTAAATATAGATAGATAGATAGATAGATAGATAGATAGATAGATAGATAGATAGAGAGAGAGAGAGAGAGAGAGAGATAGATAGATAGATAGATAGATAGATAGATAGATAGATAGATAGATAGATAGATAGATAGATAGATAGATAGATACTTTATTTATCCCAATGGGAAATGTACAGCTTCCAGCAGTATCCACAAACATAGGCAAAAAGGCATGTAATAAATACTACAAAATACTTTTAAAAAAAAGGTAAAACTATGCTGCAGTGTTTGTTGAATCTGTGCAAGTTAAGCGTCTGTGCAAAGACTAAGTGTTTTATTGAGTCTAAATGCCTGAATCTCCAATTTTCTTTAAATGTCAGAAACCAGAAAAGACATAAGAAAAAGCATGTTTTTTTTAATAGTAAAAATAAAAATTACAAAAACATTTCAACACAAGAGCATGTGGAACTGTTAGAACTGTTGATGTCATAAACATTTAGTGTTTTTTTGTCCTGAATACTGAATGAATAAATATGTACACACACGCAAACACACACACACACACACACACACACACACACACATGCAAAACACACACACACACACACACACACACACACACACACACACACATTTGTTATGCATGTGGAGGTGGGAGTGGTTTAGCCACAGGCTTCCCAAATCCCACTGAAAAGCAGACACGGTTGTGAGTAAATCCTAGCCTGCGAACATGGATAAGGAACTTGATAAAGGAACTGGTTGTGTGTTAGGAATACTGTCCTCCAAGACACAAATTCTGAAGGAGGAGCATCATATGATGTATTTAGTGTTCATTTATTCATGCGGGTGGACACGTGACAATCACAAAATACAAAATTCAAAATCTTATTCCACATTTAGTCCGCATTTGTAAAATGTTGCGCTAGATTTTGGTTCTGGAAATTTAACCACAGGGGCATTAGTAAAGTCAGTGATGCTGGTATTCAAACTCATAAACAGATGCAGGTAGTGTTATTGTATTAAATCCAGAAATCTGAATAGACTAATAATATTCTTAGTCTGTGTTATAATAAGACAGCATTAGAATGTGTTTTTGATGGATACTTGAAAGCACTTCAAAGCCGTACCCCCTGTCCTCTACATCTGCCTCTTTCAAATCAACCACCTGCATGTTTTCCCTCACCACATCCATAAACCTCCTCCTTGGCCTTTCTCTTTTCCTCCTTTCTGGTGGCCGATGTACCCCATATCCCTCCTCTGCACATGTCCAAACAATCTCAATCTTGCCTCCCTCACTTTGGCTTTAAAACGTCCTACCTGTGCAATCAATCTAATAAACTAATTTCTAATCCTGTCCATCCTCGTCACTCCTAATGAAAATCACAACATCTTCAACTCTGCCACCTCCAGTGCTTCCTCCTGTTTTTTAAATGTAAATGAGAAATAAAATTGTAATTTAAATTTTGTTCTGCAGAATACATAATAGTTTTAGCTATTTAATTTTTTTTATTTTATATTTTGTTCTTATAATCAAAAATAGACTAAAAATAATAAACTAAATCTCCATGAACAGCAGATGTAAATGAATTCAAATACAGTAGCATCTCTTTACTTTTTTTTTTCTTGTTTGTTTGCACACGCCTGCACAAAGCCAGTATGCGACTGTATGATTGTATGTCTGCCATCATCAACACACCCAAATTACACCCCTGTGTGTGGGCAGGATCTAATCATCTGTCTCGGATCTAATCAGTCTCTCAGCCTGCTTTTTAAATACGCCCATCTCCTTCTTCCGAAAAGCGACACAGGTAAACATACAGAGAAACAAGGGCAAAAAAAGTTGAATAGGAAGCAGAAAGAAAAAAGGGAGAGATCTGTCAGAGAGAGGAAGTTTAGGACGGTGAGAAGATCCACCTCTGAGCTTCCTGATGTGATGTTTGGATTCAGGGCTTGGCCCACATGTTCCACAGGAAGAACCATTTATCCTGACCTCTAATGTGGAGGCAGAACAATAAAGGTGTGTGTGTGTGTGTGTGTGTGTGTGTGTGTGTGTGTGTGTGTGTGAGTAGTTTATCTCAGTCACTGCCTTGTTCCATAACTATGCAGCACTTGGAAAATGAAAGCATCAGCTTGTTGTGGGGTTTTGAAATCTGCTTAATCAGGTGAGTTCCAGCTGTTCATTCTGTTCATGCTGTGTATGTGTATTATATAGGTCAAGGTTTAACGCCAAAGAACAAATAAGATGACATTGTTTTTTTGTTTTTTTCAGCATCTGAATTTTCTTTTGGAATTGTCTGACTTTTGGCCGCCTTTATATGTAAGATTTGCAGAGTAAAGAATGTCAACCTGTGTGTCTGAAAGATACATTTTAGACTCATTAACATGTGACTGAATTCAGAGTGTATTTTAAAATCAGGGAGAGTTAAGCTTTAACTGCTGAAACAGGAAAAATGAATTTATGAATGTAAAAAACTTTGTAGCTCTTTAAAGCTGCCATGTGTAAAAGTCTATGGGGGTTGGTGCAATGTAACCATCTCTGCTAGAAATGTGCTATTACAAGCTAAATATAGTACCCCGTGTGTGTGTGTGTGTGTGTGTGTGTGTGTGTGTGTGTGTGTGTGTGTGTGTGTGTGCGTGTGTGCATGCATGTGTAAGCTGCATTTTCTTATTTACATCATTCACTACGTATTTCAAATTACTGAGTTAAACACTCTCAGAGACGACATATTCTTATTTCCCTGTTATTGTTGGCTCTCATGAATTTTCATACTTTTAGTCAGAAAAGTTCATTAAATCTACCATATGCAAGATTTTAGAATTTTAAATTTGTTTTCTCTGGAAAAAAAACTATTGAAAGTATCTCATGAACGTAACATGGGTTAGAGTAGCACTGATGTTATTCGAATTGGCAATATTTGGTTTGGGATACAGCCATTATAAATTAAATAAACTAGCACACGTCTGTATGTATTTTTATTACCAGACTCATGTTTTTATTGATTCTGATGCCTAACTGGGTAACTAGCTACCATCGGCTTTTTGGCAAATGCATGATGGTGATAATGATGATGATAATGATGATGATAATGATGATAAAGAAGAAGAATGTTTTCTGATCTGACAAACACTGTTAACTGTAAACTGACTTTACGTAACCTTTGGATTTTTTATATATATTTTAGTTTTTTTTATTTTTAATAAACAGTATTTCATGGCGGTACGACATACAGTATATTAGCAGGAGGTACTGTTTTTTTTTTTAGATGATCTAATTAGCTTGTTCATAATGTTACATTGCATCTTTTACATACAGTGTGAAAAGAGAGCAGATAAACCTGTTAATCCAAGACTTGCAAGTTTATCAAGAGTGCCAATACTCAACTTTATATACATGGAATAATACGATTACTTTAGCTTCCGAAAACATTACAAACTTTAAAAACAGAAAACATGAGACTTGGTAGCAGACTGGAGCCCTTAATGTTCCCAGTGAACTAGATAGTGGACTAGTGGACTATAATTGTGATTTTTGCAGTACCACTTGTACAAATCTTTGCACTGCATTTAAATGCATAGAAATAGCTTAAGGAGTTAAGTGTCACAGGAGTGCAAAGTGCAAGCATTTGTATAATTTTTATGTGTGACACATTGGTATGTGGTTCACTTGCTCCACCCACCCAGCTACACACACACACACACACACACACACACACACACACACACACACACTGACACACTGCTGGGACATTCTGAGTAACCATGATGCAGAGACCACACTCCCATTTAACTTTACACAGTCAGCAAAACAATGTTCAAACAAAACTTGCTACAGTTAACTACAGACTCAAAGTAGCAAACACCCGAATAATAAGCTCTGTAAAAAAGGTCCCCAGTACTATATGTGCTAGACTGCTGCTTTTTGAAATGTTTGGAGTGTTTTATTGTGCTCTTGATTCAAAGCTGTATCATGGCATGACCTCTGGGGTTTGTACGTTCCCTGAATGCCGCTCGTAGCCAAACACACATAACATAAGGCTCGGTTTCAGCACTGATCCTGATATAACCCTGTTAATGCCAGCGAACGTTTGCAACGCACAAAATCGGAAACGAAGTGTGTGTGAAACGTGTGTTGAGTGTAATCATGGTATCGGTTAATAAGCACTAATGATATGGTGTACATCCCAGCTCGGACACGTCTTCATACATTAATGCACTCTTTCACATTCAACAATTTCCTATAGCACAAATTCACTCACATTACTACTTCTTCACTACTAATACTAATGTGTAAATTTGTTATATATGAGAATATGTGTATTTAACACTTGAGTAAGGAGTTCATAAACCTGGCTACATTTTGATAAATCTAATCTATTTCGTTTTACTTCACTACATCTATAAAAACATGTCGTTCCTCTCTACTTTGAAGTGAATACATGATACATGTTGAATGAGAAGCTATTGTGAGACCACAGGCATAAGAATGATATGCAGGACAATGGAATTAAACTGCATCAGTGATTAAAAATACACTGTATAGACAAAAGTATTGGGACTGACCTTTCCAGCCATATGTGGTTCTTCCTGTTACCAAAAGGTTGGAGGCTCACAATTGTATATATTTGGTGTACATGGGTTGTAGTGAAAGATCTTGATTGACTTCCTATAGAGCTCTGATCCTAACCTTATTGAACACCTTTCAAAGAATTGGAATGCTGACTGTACCCCAGGCCCGGGCCTCACCTCACCTACATCAGTATCTGACATTATTAACACCCTTGTGGCTGAATGAGCACAAATAATCACAGGACTCATAGGAGGATAAGATAGCATCCACAATCCACCTGCAAGGGGGTGGATTGTGGATGCTATGTCATTCTCCTATGAGTCCTGTGGTCTCTCCGCTCCTTTCGGGGTCAGAGCTTACTCTATTTCAAGTGTGGCGGCCTCTAAGGCTTTGTCCTCTGTAGTGTCCCTACAAGACATCTGCAACACCATGGGCTGGTCCACCCCACTGATATTTGTCAGGTTTTATAGCTTTGACCTTAGTGCCACTCCTGGCCCCTCTGTCCTTCCACCTAGCTGTGCCCATCCACACTAGACAGGGACTGGTCAGTCTGGCGTTATTGGACTATCGTTCCCAAAGCGTTGTTGACGCAGCTCAAGGTTCTGTAAGGGAAAGTCTCCAGGTTACGTATGTAACCATGGTTTTCCGAGGGAACGAGACGCTGCGTCTCCATGCCACACTTCCTGCATCCATTCTGCACTTCCTTCCCTTTCAGAAGCTAGTGCTGGTTCCACTCTATGTGCTTTTGTCGTGATTTCACCCCAGCGGTGATGCTGCGCTTTACATTGGACTGATTACACACGTGATTCAGAGCGTAGACAATGCGGAAGCGTTCCTAAAGCAATGATGATGGAGCGTATTGTTCCCTCCTGATACCATTATTACATACGTAACCAAGAGACAGACTAAATGTCTAATGGGATTTTCAAAAAGCACATACAAATCTTATGGACAGGCATCCATATAGTGTAATTATCATTGATCAGTATTTTTTATTTATTAATACTTAAGTCCATTTAAAAATAACTATTGTATTTTTATTCATGTAGAATTGTAAAAGGAAAACTGTTACTTTTACTGGAGTCATATTTCAGCTGGAAATTAGTACTTTTACTCGAGTACAGGAATGGTGTACTTGTACAACCCCAATTCCAAAAATATTGGGACACTGTGCAAAACGTAAATAAAAACAAAATGCAACGATTTACAAGTCTTTAAATCCATATTTTATTGTGAATAGAATATGGATTTACAAGTCTTTAAATCCATATTCTATTCACAATAAAACAAAAAACATATAAAATGTTTACTCCATTAATCCAGGCACTATTGCACTCCCATACCATCAGAGATGCAGCTTTTTGAACTGAGCGCTGATACCAAGCCAGATGTTCCCTCTCCTCTTTAGTATGGAGGACATGGTGTCCATGGTTTCCAAAAATAAATAACAATTTGTTGACACAGTTTTTCACACATTGGTGAAGCTTTGCCCATCTTTACTTCTGCCTCTCTAAAATACACTTTTTATACCCAATCATCTTACTGACCTGTTGTTAATTCACATAATTAGTTGCAAAATGTTTTTCCAACTGTGGAATTTTAATAACAATGACTTTTTCCTTGATTTGTTGCAGCCATCAAATTCAAAATTACCTTATTTTTTCCCTAACATGGCACTGCACATTTCCACAGTTTAAACATATGATATGTTTTCTATTTTCTATTGTAAAAAAAAAATGGTTTTTAGGATTTGGAATTAATTGCATTCTGTTTTATTTACATTTTAAACAGTGTCCCTACTTTTTTTAGAATTGAGGTTGTAACACTAGACATTGATTAAATAGCCCATAACCAGTGTTTTATTTATTAGTCAAAACACCATTAAAATTTAATCTGATTTCGTGTAAAACGGGTTAAATTCAGTGGAGTGCTAATGTTCAGAGAGAATGACCTCCAACTGTCTGTGTTAATGTAAAAATGTGTGTTTTTTTCTGCAGAGGGAATTCCCACATGTCAAAACCGGCATCAGAGCCGAGACCCCCCAGCATGGTCAGCGAGTCCTCTGTAGCCGTCACCTCGTCCGTTGTGGACGCACCCTCAGGACTCAAGGTCAGGACTCTAATGTATAATGGTCATGAGCGAGGTCAGAGGTTATGTTCTGATTATAGATTTGTTTCATGCTTAAGAAAGGAAAACAATCAGGGGTGATACTGCCTGATATGTGGATTTCACTGTCATCATTCTTTCTTGGTTATATAACACCATACATTTGATATATTTTATTATAAATTATGTGGAGCATAAACACAATCTGAATATCAGCAAAAATCATATATGAAATATGTATATAGTATAATAGTATAAAATTAATTTCCTGATTTAATTCTGGCAAATTTTGGCAACTTTCATGCTGTATTACCGAATGACCAAGCAGATGTAATAAATTTTTTTTCATTGCAGGAAGAAAAAAAATCATTAACCTATTATAGCCTTGTCTCATTCATCATGATCATTGTAAAAGAAAGCAAAAATAGCTGAAGCAGATTCAACCTTCAGTAACAGCTATTAAAGTTATACTTTTTTTGAAACACATGGTATTACAGTGCACTGAGGGTAATGATGGTGGAAATGTCAAATACCTGAGCAGTTCTGGAATTTTTGGTTTAAGTCCAGAGTGAATCATAATTTGAACAAAAGTCGTGAAAAATATAAATATAAATTAAGCAGATTATTACTCTGTGATATAGTTTAGGTGCTTAAACTTTTATGTTTATAGATTTGAAATATAAATGGGTTCGACGATTAGAAGTGTCATATAAATTAATAAATTCTTTAATTAATAAAAAAGATTTTAGGCAAATTGCTGTAATATTGGAGGAATCATATATTTAAGGATGTGCTTTTGTAGAAAAATAAACAACTATGGGGTGGTAACAGAAACTCATCTAACTAAAATTAAGTGACACACACACACACACACACACACACACACACACACACACACACACACACACACACACACACACACACACACACACTTAAACCACCTTAATGAGAGATAGAAAGGCGTATAAAAAAATTCTTTAGGTGCCTGAAAGATTCTCCTAATTACCACAAACAGTCTGATGCGTATTGGCTCTGATCCTGGATCCTGGACTTGTGTGTCTGAGTAAGTGTGTGTGTGTGTGTGTGTGTGTGTGTGTGTTGTGCAGGTGTTCACCTGATACTCTATCTCTGGAAGCTTATTTGGGTTTGAGCTCTAACCAGTAGGTTTGGTCCACTGCCAGTCCATCTAACAGCTGTGGAGATCCAGACCCTGAAGATTCCCGCATTTGGATTTGGCTGGCTTTTATGTTCCCCGAAGAGAAATATGACACTGATAAATAATGTAATATAAAAATAGTTAACGTTTACGCTCCACTGGTAGCGGTGCCATCCATCTTTACCTGCAGCCTACGTCTTGTACAAGCTTTCGTTCATAAATTCGGCTCTCGTTTAACGGTCTATGTGAAAATGTTTGATGTCCAAACAACAAAATAAAACACCAATTTCATACTTCTTATACTTCATGCTCACATGAATATGGCGATAAAATGCAGTTAGTTGAATTCTTCCAAACACATTTACACTTTCAGGAAAGCTTACAGGGAGCGGGAAACAGCAAAATGGCAGCTAATAAAAAGAGAAAATGCACCTCTTGAGCACGGCATGTGCTTAGTCTTCCAATAATGCAGCTTAGCCACTGTAGTGCCTGCTACCGAAGACACTCACAGACTTTTCTTTCTTTCACAGGGTGCCATTACTTTGGCTAAACTTGACAGTGCAATCCGAATATGAAATTGTATTTACTGAAGTCACCTTGAAGATGAACTCGTGCGTCACTTGGGATTTTTCTGACTAATAAGATTTGGTGTACATTCCTCTAAAAATCATTTCAAAATAAATGTACTTGATAAATAAGGCCTGCTGTGTGTTGCTAAAATTAGTAACGGATTACAGCGAGCTGACAGATAGCCGATATGTTATAGGTTTGACAAATGAAGTGTTTAAAGAATGCAGCAGAAAACTGCCTGATATTTGCATTCTGTGTGTGTGTCTTTGTTCATCAGCAGGTGCATGGCAGGATTTATATTAAAATGATGTCAGCCCATTGACAGTTTGGCAGTTTTTATTAAAATTATTCCTTATGAATCAGCTTGTGTTATTAACCAGAGCTTCCGTGCAATGAGGGAGAGCGAGATAGGTAGGCAGATATATAGAGGGAGAAAGATCTACATTACATTGATGAAAGTTTGTGGACACCTGATCATAAGATTTATATGTGCTTTCTGAACACCCCATTCTACATTTAGTCTCCATTTGCTGTTATAATTTATATATAACTTCCACTCTTCTGGGAAGATGTTCCACTAGATTTTGGAGTGTGATTATTTACAGTTTGTGCTCATTTAGCTCCCAGAATGTTAGTAAAGCCCAGAAATGGCAAAAGTACACACATCTTCTACTTAAGTAAAAGTACAGATACTCATGTTTTAAAAGAATCTGGTAAAAGTTAAAGTACTGACTACAGTAAAATGTAAGAAAGTACAGATATTTTTGTAAAAAAATTTAATGAGTGAAAGTAAAAAGTTGTCTGAAAAATAAATAGTGAAGTAAAGTACTGATACCAGAGAAATCTACTTAAGTACAGTAACGAAGTATTTGTACTTCATTACTTCCCATTTCTGATTAAATCAGGTACTGATGTGGGGTGAGGAGGCCTGGAGTGCAGTCAGCGTTACAGTTCCACCCAAAGGTGTCCAGTTGGGTTAAGGTCTATAGCAGGCCACATAAGATGTTCCAACACATGTAAACCATATCTTCATCTGGCTTTGTGCACAGGGGCATTTTCTTGCTGGAGCAGGTTTAAAGATTGAATGCTACCGCATCTAAAAACATCCTGTACAATTGTGTGCCTCCAATTGTATAGCTGAAAAAATGTTCGCTATTCCCATACTTTTTTTCATATAGTATATATGATAATACATAAATTGTGTTTATTTTATTTTTCTTCTTTAGTCTTTAAAATCCAGTGGAAGAATGCACAGCTTTGGAAAAAGAGATCATGCCATCAAGAGGAACCCGAACATCCCTGTAGTCGTGAGAGGATGGCTGTACAAGCAGGTGAGCTTGCGTGTGTGTGTGTGTGTGTGTGTGTGTGTGTGTGTGTGTGTGTGTGTGAAAACATGTAAGCATAATAAATACACACATAAAAGCCTTGCACACATTTTTTGTGCCTAAAACAACACATTTATTTAATAATTTTTTCAGAATAAATATGCAGCTAAAATGCAAATTAGTGGGAGGAGACTATACAGAGGTATTTCAATCCAATCTTTGATCTGTAAAATTATTTGGGATTAAAGTACACCACAAAAGAGCAGTACATACATTTGCGTATAAACATTCCAACTATTTGAAAAGACGAGATAAAAGCATTTTGACATTTATTGTTTAAATAATGGTGTACTTTTCATACTTTTATATAACATTCATATTGTATTTTTGTTGCCCAGCAATTTGAATTGGTTTTGTCACCTGGAGTAACTTTAAACTTAAACTAAACAAAAAAAATGAAAAAAATAAATACATTTTATATATATATATATATAAAAGAATTCTGTCTCACTTGGGCTATCCAGCATTTTCACTGGAATATATATAATGAGTAAATAAAGCGTTAATAAATTGCAGAATGGCTGGATGTGTGTTTGTACTGTTTAGAAGTCTGTGTACGTCGCTGCTCTTAATCATCAACACACAGAATATTATTTCAAGCCCAATTCGGAAATTAGATCAATCCGGGTGCACAGGGGATGTTTTTTCCCCCGCAATTACATTTTGGCCAATATCCATACAAACAGAGCTTATTTAATTTACATTTTGGTCCTGGCTTGTTTTCTTTACTGTAAATTACAATTCTCTTACTAATGCTAAAGCTATTTATCATGAACGAGAGATGAATGAGCGAGGTGTTTGCTCTGCAGGACAGCTCAGGAATGCGGCTGTGGAAGAGGAAGTGGTTTGTGTTGTCGGATTACTGCCTCTTTTACTATAAAGGTGAGTCTTCATCACCACCACAGTGTGGTTAATTAAAAGAAAGGCCACTTTTTGTTAAGGAATAAAAATCTTGTCCATTTCATTCAAAAATTCTAAATAAAGGATGGAGCATATGCAAATAGATTTCTTTAGGGCCAGTAATCTGTTCTTAGGTTTAAATGACATCAGTTAGTATATTTTCATAACGTTTCTGCTATTTTGCAAATCCCAATAATGAGAAAATCGAGTTGTGATCTTTTAATTGTTACTATCTTTCTACTGTATGACCATGAATGGCTGCACACATTAATTAGATACTTTTTTTTAGGAATCGCATTGACTTGTAATCAGCATTGTACATAATTATGCATACATGTAGAGATTACCAAATGTAAAATAAGCTTTATCCTGATTCAGTAATGAAGACTAAAAACTCTTTGTAGCCACTTCCTGTTTTGGCGGTTCTACACCCCCCACCCCCTTCCTCAGGATGAAACTGAGATCATTTTGGGTGATGTTTTTCATCATATTGAGCCAAATGAGAACGTCTGCTCTGACATCTGTCTCTTCAGCTCGGAAACAATTACAACCCAAATTCTATTGTTTTTCTCTTTGTTTTGACTATTTCGAGGAAAGGCATGCCGTGTTGGAGAAGCGTATATACAGTTTTTTTTTTTTTTAGTATTTCTTCTTTTATTTGAGTTTTTTCTCTGTTTTTTGCCGTATCTATAGACAGTCGAGAGGAGACGGTTTTGGGGAGCATCCCGCTGCCGAGCTACGTCATTTCCACAGTGGAGCCTGAAGACCACATTAGCCGCAAGTTTGCCTTTAAGGTTAGTTGCTCATTTAGTCTGGTTTGGGTAAATTTTAGTCTCACAGTTCATTCTGTGGCACAGATTCAGCAGTAATTATAACAGATGTCTTAGGATTGATGTGAAATCCAGATCAGATTGATACCTTGAGCCGTGTGTTTGAATCTTCCTTCTAACCCTAGAATTCTGTTATATGGTTTGGAGTCGCTCTTACATAATTATATACAGTGCCCTCCACGATTATTGGCACCCCTGTTTAAGATGTGGTCGTGGACCTCTAAAAATTCTCCTTTTTCTTAAAACAACATAGAACCCAAATGCAAAAAAAGAGAAAAATCCAACCTTTTATTTAAGTACATTACTTTGGTGGTAAAAAAATCACACATTTAGAAAAAAAAACAAACCTTGAAATCATGTGTGCCACGATTATTGGCACCCCTAACAATTCCTCTGAAAATTTTTTTTTTTTTTTATATATTTTTCTGTAGTTGCTAAGGTTGGTCAGGGTATCTAGGGACTTTTAATTAGTAATTCATAATTTCCTGTTTCCCTGGGGTATAAATATGACGTGACACAGAGGCCTAATTCTCTTACCCATTTGTCAACATGGCAAAGACAAGAGAACACACCATTCAAGTAAGGCAGATGTGTGTCGACCTTCATAAGTCAGGCAATGGCTACAAGAAAATAGCCACTCGCCTTAACTTGCCGGTATCTACAGTCAGAGGAATCATTAAGAAGTTTAAAACAACTGGAACAGTGACAAACAAGGCTGGAAGAGGTCCCAAGTTTATCTTGCCACAACGCACAGTGAGGAGGATGGTAAGAGAAGTAAAAAAATTTCCCAAGCTCACCGTCACAGAATTGCATCAAAGAGTGGCATCTTGGGGTCACAGAGTCTCCAAAACAACCATCAGACGCTCTCTACATGCCAACAAGCTGTTTGGGAGGCATGCAAGGAAAAAGCCTTTTCTCACTAACACTCACAACGTAAACGTCTGGAGTTTGCTAAGCGGTACTGGGACTTCAACTGGGATCGTGTGCTTTGGTCAGATGAGACTAAGATTGAGCTTTTTGGCAACAAACACTCTAAGTGGGTCTGGCTAATGAGTATGCCGAAAAGCACCTCATGCCCACCGTGAAGTATGGTGGAGGATCTGTGATGCTGTGGGCCTGTTTCTCTTCCAAAGGCCCTGGGAACCTTGTTAGGGTGCATGGCATTATGAACGCTTTGAAGTACCAGGATATTTTAAATAAAAACCTGATGGCCTCTGCCAGAAAGCTGAAGATGGGTCGTCATTGGGTCTTTCAGCAGGATAATGATCCAAAACATGTGGCAAAATCTACACAAAAGTGGTTCAGCAGTCACAAACTCAAGGTCCTCCCATGGCCATCTCAGTCCCCAGACCTCAACCCAATCGAAAACCTGTGGGGCGAGCTAAAGAGAAGAGTGCATAAGAGAGGACCCAGGACACTGGATGATCTAGAAAGATTGTGCAAAGAAGAATGGTCAAAAATCCCTCTCTCTGTGTTCTCCAATCTTGTGAAATGTTATAGGAGGAGATTAAGTGCTGTCTTGTTGGCAAAAGGAGGTTGTACAAAGTATTAACATCAGGGGTGCCAATAATCGTGGCACACATGATTTCAAGGTTTTTTTTTTTTTCTAAATGTGTGATTTTTTTACCACCAAAGTAATGTACTTAAATAAAAGGTTGGATTTTTCTCTTTTTTTGCATTTGGGTTCTATGTTGTTTTAAGAAAAAGGAGAATTTTTAGAGGTCCACGACCACATCTTAAACAGGGGTGCCAATAATCGTGGAGGGCACTGTAAGTAAACAAACCAAAAATGATCAAATGTAGCATGAGAGGAGTGTAGTGCTAATATATTTTTCGACAAACTACATTTTTTTATTAATAAAAAACAAATAATGATTCTGACAGAGAAACAGTCAGCATACCAAATCACAAATCATAAAACACACCTGAACACTAAGAACCAGAGCTAAATTATTAAATCATATAGTTTAATTGTATCATATTGTTTATTTTCTCCAATGTAGCAGCTTAGAAAAAAAAGAAAGCAAAACACACAACATTGGCTGCATTTGAGTCACTTTAGATTCTAAACACTTTTTACTGTGGCTCAATTGGAAGCAAATTGATGCCGCAATGCTTGAACGCTCTCAGACCCCAGGTGTTATTACTGTGTTCACACCGAATAAATACCAGATGTGTGTGTAAGAAGTGAACTACAAAAGTACATGATTTTGTTTTGGGTTTTTTTCTTTGGGGGGGTGGTGTTTTCTTCGCTGATTAATCCAAGCATTCATTATACCTCTTGCAATTTCTCGTGTTTGTCTGCTAAGTGATCACAGGTGCTCTGCATGGAAACTTGTCTCGCTATTATGGTGAATTAACCGCTGATTGTGGTCAGTTTATATCCCTTACATACAAATTTACCTCTGTCGCTCTTCTGTCAGGTCTGTTTCTGAGGCTCAGTACAAAAAACAAAACCCCAAATAGATTATATTTAGAGATGGGCTAATAAGAAAAAAATTAAGCATTTCAGTGAAAACAACATGAAACCACAGTGTTGTGTTCAGGACAGTGGTATTCTGTAATAGAAAATAACAGTGCTGCGGGAATGTTTGTGAGATTGAGTGCGTCCCCTCGCCTCAGTGTTTTGTGTATTTTGTGTGTGTTGTGTGTGTGTGTGTGTGTGTGTGTGTGTGTGCACGTGACACGCCATTTCAGCCTCTTCGCATAGCTCATATTTCTGCACATGTGGAATGTGTGTGACAGTCACGCCATTAGGAGGATTCCTTACACACCCGAGGATCCCAAGATTTTTTGACATAAGAGCTGGCTTGAAACACAGACCACAATGGAAAGTCAATGAAATGACATTTAAAAATGTTTGCAAAACATAAAACGGATATAAAGAAAATCTAAACAAGGATAATATGTATATTTCACAACATGAAAATAGCACAACAGAAAAAAAAACATCTTTAACACTGTTTCTTAATCTAAAAAAATAACCTTGAGATTTATTCATTGATTTATTTGTCTATTTGTTTATATATTTGTTTGTTTATTGATTTATTTATTTAAAATGGCATTTAATACCCAATATAGTTTCATCATTTTAAATGCTTGTCTTTTTTTTTGTACCAGCTAATAGGGAATTGTGTGTGTGTGTGTGTGTGTGTGTGTGTGTGTGTGTGTGTGTGTGTGTGTGTGAGAGACCTCAGTTGCGTGCTTTTTTCCCACTTCACTGTCTCCGAGAGCTCATTTCATTCCTAATGACACGGCTATTAACTCCAATCCAATCGTTTTATGGAGCATCACAGTTTTTAAGAAAGTGTGTGTTTTATCACTCACTCTGTCTTTTTCGTTCCTGTTGGCTGATTGGCTCCTGTTGTGGCCCGGTGCATTATGGGAGCTACGTGTGCAATGGAGAGGCTCCTGAGTCTCCTGAATCTTGCATGAATAGGTATTTCTTTTACATTTTTTTAAACCATTTTCATTTAAGATCTGATCATTGACCAGTCCCACTGACCCCTCCTTTTGCCATTACTCTGATCAATCATTCTAACCACTGACCACTCTGACCTCTGCCATCCTTCTGCCCAACCACTTTTATCACTTCTTGTGCCATCCCTTTGCCTGATTTCTCTTATCAATCCCTCTGCTTTTTCTCTGACCGGTTCTTTCTGACCACACCCTCTGACATCCCACTAACCACTCCCTCTAGCATCCCTCTGACCACTCCCTCTAAAACTGCTTAACCACTCCCTCTGTCCACTCCCTCTAAACATTTCTCCATCAAACAACTCCCTCTGACCTCTTCCTAAGACCACTTCCTCTGAAATCTTTCTAATAACTCCCTATGACCACCCTCTCTAACCACACCTTTTTCCATCCTTCTGTCATTGATAAGATGACTTTTTTTTGGGAGCAAACAATAAACTCTTCCCTGATGCAATTTTAGGACCAAAGGTAAAATCAATTAATGCAGTCATTTATTTATAATATTATAATAAAAAGTCACAATATTATTATAAATGATTATATATTATTTTTACTGTAATATTTTCCTGTGATATATTTAAGTCTTGTATATGTATTGTTTAAACTGTAGCCTTAAAACACCATCGACCTTGAAGGATTTTTCACCTTCATCTTTACTTTCCTTCCATTTTCTGCTTCCTCTTATTATTTATTTATTTGGATAGCATTCATCTATCAGGTGTTGTTCTGGTGTGAGAAGGAATCTGGTATCTCTCAGTCCTGCACATTGTAATCAGATCATGCAAAACCAGGAAAAGCAGATTCAGTGAACAGTTCTATCTAATCGTGTTATATAGTGCTTATTGGTGTTTACTTATTCTTATAGCTCATTTGCATTTTATATTCAATTTAAGACCCTTTCAAAAATACTGCCACCCTATAAAAGAAAAGTTAACTAGTAATAAACATTTTAATTATGTCTTAATTAAATAATTCTTATAACTTTTTTATTTCATATTATTTTGATAAAACATGTTTTATGATATATATTTAAATATTTTTTCTTATTATTTATATATATATATATATATATATATATATATATATATATATATATATATATATATATATATATATATATAAATAATAAGAAAAATATTTAAATATATTTAAATATATATATATATATATATATATATATATATATATATATATATATATATATATATATATATATATATAATTTATTATTATTATTATTATTATTATTGTTGTTGTAACCAGCACATGCTCTTTTCTTTTTATTTATTTGGACTTGTTTTTTTCATGTGTAGCTTAATTCTGAGGAATTTGTTTTAGTCTTTTATCTTTTTGAGACCTTTGTCCAGTTTTTCTATTAGTCTTGAGTCTTTCTCTATTTCATTATCTTTCGTGACTGCTTTTTAATGAAGGTCCATGGATCAGAGATCTAATCTGATTTCATTAAAGGCTTTGGAAAGGTAGTGGGTGAAAAAAAATCTCTTTGGTGTGCACTTTAATCAACTGAGAAGTCCTTAATGGAAATTTTTGAAAAATAGAGAGGAGAGATGTCAATTCAGCATTTTGCTGCAGTGCCTCATTTCTGCTTTATTCAAACATTCTATTATCAGTGAAAAGGCATCATGGCTGCTGGTTTTAATAGAAATCACCTTAAACCAGATTAGGCTCACATAGACCTGACATTACATGGAAATGTAAGAGGTTATCTACATTTAAATTAGGATTTCATTCATTCATTCATTCATTCATTCATTCATTCATTCATTCATTCATCCACTCACTCACTCACTCACTCACTCACTCACCCATCTTTAAAAAGAGCATTTTGCTGATCATGTGAATATGGAGTCTATCATGGAAATAAGGCTGAGTGAATCAGTCAATCCATGGCAGTGAATCTTGCATACACTCATCACAGCTAGGAGCCATTTGAGTCAATAATTTATAATGTTTGTTGAAGGTGGGAAGTAAAACCCCAAGATGCTCTTATTTGGGTATCCACTTCTTCTTCTTCTTCTTCTTCTTCTTCTTCCTCCTCTTCTTCTTCTTCTTCTTCTTTATCTTCTTCTTTCGGCTTCTCCTATTTAGGGTCCCCACAGTGGATCATCCGTCTCCATACCCCCTGTCCTCTACATCTGCCTCTTTTAATCCAACAACCTGCATGTCTTCCCTCACCACATCCATGAATCTCCTCCTTGGCCTCCCTCTTTTCCTCTTTCCTGGTGGCTCCATCCTCAGCATTCTCCTGCTGATATAACCCATGTCCTTCTCTGCACATGTCCAAACCATCTTAATATTGCCTCCTTTACCTTGTCTCCAAAACGTCCTACATGCGCTACATCCTGTCTCTCCTCCACAGTCTTTTTGACTGTCCTTTTTTTTAATAATCTGCATGTTTTTGCGTATGATATTTGACACCAAATTCAATTTTCATAGACAATTCCTTTTCCCCCTGGCAATAAATAATTAAAATTATACATGATTCCGTTTTTTTCCTATTGATTTCTGTCATTACATTTCTATTATTTTTAGCATTTTATTGGTGTTATACCACAGCAATCTCCTACAATTACAGAGAATGATTAAGTCATACTTTTAAAAATAGATTAGTTATACATATATTGTGCAATTAACTAGTTTCTAATCCTGTCTATCCTCATCACTCCCAACAAAAACCTTAAAATCTTCAGCTCTGCTACCTCCAACTCCACTTCCTGTCTTCTACTCAATGCCACTGTCTCTAATCCATACATCACAGGTCTCACCACAGTCCTATAAACTTTCCCTTTCACTCTTGCAGATACTCTTCTATCACAAATCACTCGTCACTCTTCTCCACCCACTCCACCCTGCCTGCACTCTTTTCTTCACTTCTCTAACACACTCTCCATTACTTTGCACTGTTGACCCCAGGTACCTGAACTCCTCCACCTTCTCCACCTCTTCTCCTGCAACCGCACCCCTCCACTATCCTCCCTCTTATTCACACACATGTACTCTGTCTTACTCCTACTGACTTTCATTCCCCTTCTCTCCAGCGCATATATCCACCTCTCCAGGCTCTTCTCAACCTGCTCACTACTCTCACCACAAATACCAATATCATCCGCAAACATCATAGTCCTTGGAGACTCGTGTCTGACCTCATCCGTCAACCTGTCCATCACCACTGCAAACAGGAAAGGGCTCAGAGCCGATCCTTGATGCAGTCCAACCTTTACCTTGAACCAGTGCTGTCTCACTGTCCTCATACATGTCCTGCACCACCCTCACATACTTCTCTAAAACACCTGACTTCCTCATACAATACCACAACTCCTCTCTCAGCACTCTGTCGTACGCTTTCTCTAAATCCACAAACTCACAATGCAGCTTCTTCTGACCTCCTCGGACACAGAAAAAACTTGGAATTCCATACAGAGTTGGACGAATCAAATAGGATCTTTTGAAGTAATTGTGTGTGTGTGTGTGTGTGTGTGTGTGTGCTTGTGCCAACCCATCCACCTATAAAAGCAGATGTTTCTTTGGAGGTCTTTTGTCATCCTGTCATCTGACTCAGGAGTGATTCCAAAGCAGTAAAGTTTTTTTAATGACATCACGAACTGAGCTCATTCGTCGTCCAGGGTAACCAGACAACCCGCCTGCCTGCTTTGTGTCATAAGTCACAGTATTATAGCTGATGTCACTCTTCTCTCATTCTTTTTCTTAATTAATTTATCAATAATATAAATAAACGTAAAAACAAAAGTTTAACTGCAAGAACTCCAACACTTTATTGTTATTGTCTATTGAAAAAACCTTTAAAATGATTTTAAAGATGTGGTAATTAAAAATGGAAACATATATTAAGAGGAGAGAACGCACATGTTCACCCTACATGCTGATGCAGGGTGAGGAAGCCTGGTGTACAGTCAGTACTCCAATTAACCCAGAAAGTATTAAAACAGGGTAAAATTAGAGCTCCATAGTTGGCCACGCAAAATTTTCCACTCCAACCCATATAAACTTCAGTATATCTTCCTGTGCCTGGCTTTGTGCACAGGGGCATTGTCAGAGAGAATAAATGTTTGGGTCTCCTAGTTCAAATAAATGGAAACATTTTATATAATTGTGAGACTACAATTTGGGGAAGCACCACATATGGCTGGAAAGTGTGCTGATACTTTTGTCCATATAGTGTGTGAACCCTTATGATGTAGCTTTGTGTGGTCCAAGTTAAGGTTGTTTTTGCTTTGTGTGACTGTGTGTGTGCGTGTTTGTGTGTGAGACCGAGCTGGATAAATAGCTGTATGCAATTCGAAACGAAATCCAGGTTGTGATTAAAGCAAGAAGAGGAGCTCAGTCTTGTCATACCTCCTGATTCAGACAAACATAAGCAACATGGTGTCACATTTTTTGACTGTTTGTATTTGTGATTTCGTACACCACTGAATTACATGGATAACAAATGAATATAAATCAATGTCAGTTATGTTCACGTGATATTCCCAAGATATTGTGTTCATGTGTCTTTTTGACTGTACTTTTTTTTATAATTTGCATGTTTCTGCGTATGATATTTGACACCAAATTCAATTTTTATAGACAATTCCTTATTTTTCCTCACAATAAATATTTAAAATTTTATTGGTTTTATACCAAACATGCGGATGGTCCGCTGTGGCGACCCCTAACGGGAGAAGCCGAAAGAAAGTTATACCACAGCAATCTCCTACAATTAAATTGTTTAATTTGCTTAAAGAATGATTTAGTCATTCTTTTTTAAAAAATAGATTAGTTATACATTTAAAGCTACATTAATTGTGCAATGTTCATTCGGTTACTGTTCTCACGTACCTTATAGCAGTAACAAACAGTCCTTCTTGTCATTTTTGTCACCTCCTGAAGATGTAAAAGACACTGACATTGGAGACTCCTTCCATAAATATTAAATAAACAGAGCGATGAGGTCACTTGTTTTTTATTGTTTGTTTATTAGCAGAATATGTACTGTTTGAAAGAGTCATAGTGAATGAGCTTTTACTAGTGAGTGAGTGCATAATGTTAACCTGTGATTTATGGCTGCTGTTATAGAAAAGTAATCAATTTCCTTCTGACCAATCAGATTTCAGAATTTAACAGCCCCCTGGGATTGGTTTGACTGATTTGGGCCTCTATTTGCTTTTCTCCCATTGTCTCTCCCTCTGTCTCTGTTTTTTCAGGCGAGTCATACAGGCATGCGCTCGTACATTTACAGTAAAAACTCTGTGATTGGCTCACAGGCCGAGCATGGCGGCATGAGGACCTACTTCTTCAGTGCAGACACGCAGGAGGACATGAACGGCTGGATCCGAGCCATGAACCAAGCAGCCCTTATGCAGAGCCACAGCTTAAAGAGGTCAGAAATCACTCTCTTCCTCTTTTTATGCACAGTTTCCATAACTTTTGGCAAGTTAGCGCAAAAATATATAGATAAGCTGAAATTGAAAACAGACAAATTAATAACAAAATTAATTAAAAAATTTAATGCCATTCGTCTCCACCGTGCACAAAAGTTCTAAACTGCCATTTTTCTTTCCAGAGTGCAAAAACATATTTCAGATCAAATTATACTTTTCCGTAAAATTCACTGAATTTAATACAATTAAAAATTAAATGACCATGAAATAATATAAGGTTTACTTTTGTACTTTAATTTTTTTTTTTAAATATATTAATGGATTAATAGATTAATGGTCCTTTTCCTGGACTCTCAGGTCATTGTGGAGTTGAGGGGGGAATCTATGCTTCCTGCAGTGTTGCTTTATTTTTAATTGATCTCACTGAAGCTGCATGACGTCAAAAGAAGCAGCTGCTTTTGGTCAGATTGACTGTTGTGTATCTCTTTGAGGTGTTTTTCTTTTTTTTTCCCTCCAGAATCACTTAGTCACATTTCTGCTGTAATTCTGAAACTGGTGTAGCGTTAAACATGGAATCGACTGTAAACCCACGCTATTGATCGTAAACCTTTCGAGGTTTAGCACGGATTTTCCCTGTTTCGGCTTCCGCTTAGGACATTTGCACAACAGCAAGTTGTGTTTCAGTCTCCAGAAGTATCACATTACAGAATCAGTCTCAGATTTTTTTGTTTCCACAGATTTTAACATTGACTACATCCTTAAAATGTTTTTTTTTTTAATGAACAGAAAAGTGTTGGAGTTGCTGCAGTTAAACCCAACAATGGTTTTGCAATTATTTATATTATTTATTGAAATATTGTGGAAAAAAATGAGAAAAGAATTTATTGAAACCTTTAGAAAGCATGACATCGGCTCTAATACTGTTCATTTCACATGAACAGACTTTAATCAACATTTATTTCCTGGTTGAGATCTTTAGCGCTTACTTGACAGGCTTTTTCTAGTTTATTAGCATTAATAGAAATCATACTGGGATCCAAACCCTTTTTTATTTTGCCTTTATATAAGAATAAATAGATTTTATTTGGGGTTCTACAAAGTTATGTTTGTTATATGTCTTCTTTCCTTTTTTATTAGCATTAAATTAACTTTATATTCAAGTCTAAGAAGCCTAATTCTGTGTATGACCCGGTTTTCATAGTACTTATTTTTTTATCTTATCTTTCTTATCTTTTTATCTTCATCTTATCTTATCTTTGAAATTTTCTAATTGTTTATAAAGTTTATTGTGGTGTTGCACATTAAACAGTTTCATAGTTTTTCTGTCAGCATTATGGAGTCTGATATGGTAATATAGACCTGCATTTGTTTCCTCTCTGTATTAACAGAGACATTTAGAAGTTTTAAAAGTGTTATGTAGTATCCCACAAATCTTAGGCTCTCTCAAGAGTGTATAAACTAACTAACGATCTCCAGAA
Organism: Silurus meridionalis; assembly: GCF_014805685.1. NCBI lineage: Eukaryota > Metazoa > Chordata > Actinopteri > Siluriformes > Siluridae > Silurus > Silurus meridionalis. The sequence goes on from NC_060892.1 coordinate 16,630,956, forward strand.
AAAGGCCCTCAGCCAATTTTTTTATGCATTAATCAAACGTTTCAAAACATATGAAGTCAAATATAGTAAAGCTTATAAATATGCTTATTTATAATATTATGTTTTATTTAGTTAAACTTTTTATCTTTTCGATGCTTTGCAGTAATGCTGAAAGATTACAGATAAATTCATTATGCCACTTTTATTGTTTGATTTTAAGAATAAATATGCAAAACAGTTTGCTGCATAAACAATTTAAATAATAATAAAAAAGACAATACTGTTAAAATTTATGAAAGTAATGACTGTATGTACATCAGACATTTAGTATTAACTATTGTTGTAGATGCAGAGCTTTTCAGAGATTTTCAAAATGATTGCGCCATCTAGAGGACAGTGTTACTCATTACAGGGACACACTGATTTCTAACATTTACAGCAGAGGTGTCCAAAATTTTTTATTTGAAGGGCCCAAAATCTAACTCGATTCAAGGCTGTGGAAAAAAAAAATGTTGCATTATGCCAAACATTAATACATTTTGTTATGGTTCCTCTCATTCACGATTTTTTAATAAAATTAAATAAATAAAGAAACAGAAAACATTGTACTCTGCTAATGGTATTTTATTTTCAAAGTTCTAGTACAGTGAAAATTGTAGTACAATGAGAAACAATCCATTTATTTGGACCTGTTGTAGAGCTCTGACTTCAACTTTACTGAACATCTTAGGGATGAATTGTAATGCTAACAACACCTTAGGTCATATGTCATGTGTGGATGTTCATCTGTGGTTGTATTTACCGGTACCTAATTGTAAGACTTGATAAGACCAGATGATTTTAATTATGTCCCGATGAACAGATATGAACATCTCAATGTGTGTGTCATTGTGTGCAGTACAATTTTTTTAAATAACAATATCAAATAAAATATGTTTTATGGGTGTTGAGCAGTACAGTAAGATTAAGACGGGAAGATAAAAAACTACTTAATATTAAAATTCTCTCATTATGCTGTAGACAGAGACCCCTTTTAAGCTGGAGAAGCTCATCGTGTCTCCATGAAGAAGATGAGTTGTATGTTAAATGAATGCAGAAATCTGAGCTGCTGCGTTTCCTGTAATTGCATACATCATTAACGAGGCTGCTTTTTTAATCGTGCTCTTCACTGTTACTTGAAAGCGATATTGCAAATTGGAAGTGAAATACTTCACAGAACATGAATACTCATCAGACAGAGTTATGGTTCCAGCACTGATGATTGATATTATATTCCTGTAAAATCACATGCTAAAGCATTTATTCTTCTCATACCACACTGATTTGTCGAGGATCTGGATCAGTGATGGATGAAGTACACCTGTACTTCCTGTACTTGAATTAATCCTTGTACATCTCTCCTTGAGTAAAAGTACAAATATTCTCTCTTTTGAATGGACTTATGTATCAAAAGTGAAAGTAGTGATCTATGAATCATTGATGCAGTTTGGTGTTCGATTCTCCTGCACATCATAACTTGTTAAGAAGATAGTTTTTTGTTGTTATAGACACACAGTGAAAGAACCCTTACTCCACATAAACTCTCACTAGATCCTTGGGCTCACACTTGTGGTCTAGCATCCCATCTAAAATAGAGAGGAATTATGTGTTTGCAAAAATAAAGCACAGAACTTCAAAACAGTAATCAAAAGTACAAATAATGTACTGTAAAGTGAGACTTTCAACCTTTTTAATCTCTCAATAAAACAAGTTCCTATTCTCACTCACACAGCTGTAAACACTGGTGTGTCTTTTAACCGCTCTCTTGAAATTAATGACAGAAATGCATGAATTAACAAATTTTTTCTACCTTGTATCAAAAGCTTTGAAAGAAAAATCCTATCAGACTTCAGAGTTCAAGCTATTTTGTATAACCCATCAGAGCGTTTTGCTTCTTTAAAAAGGGTATAGATATATATTTGATGGCATGTCGGTAATATCATTAAAATCTCAAGTCCTTGATTCGATGTCCAGTGCACATGCTTTCAGCGAAAATATTATAATTAATTCATTATTAAAAAGTACTTAAAATATCCCCCAATTTTTTCCCCACAGAGAAACTCCAAAATTTGAGCAGCAGGCTATGCCTCAGACCAATCACATGACAGCAAGCAGCAACAGCACTGCCCACGCTGATGTCCTGCACCAATCAGGGTGGGCGGAGGTGACAGAGCGAGAGCCCAGACATGAGCAGGAGGTAGAGGCACGTGTGGAAGTTCCGGTAAAAATTGTCTACGCAGGAAATGGAGATGCAAACGGTGTTTCTCTGGAATCTGGAGCTCCAACTCGAAGCTCATCATCCATTGCTGCTCAGAGGAACGGTACACACAGCGAGCAGAATGGTGGCATGGTGTATCAGAGGGCTGTCACAGCCCGGGCAGACACAGAGAAACATGTGCAGAGGAAGACGGCATTGGCACAGGTGGAGCACTGGGTCAAAGTTCAGAAGGGAGACCCTAAAAGGTAAGTTCATACATTGAGAAGATTGTTTGTTTTTAACCCACTACCTGTGAAAAATAAAAACAACAACAAATAATATGAATGTTTCCTCATCATAAGCTTTACATTCTTTATTGAATAAATCTTTTGCAGTTTGGCCTTTTCACTAACAGAAGAGTTTGTTTTTAGGCATTCGTGATGGCTTTATGTATCGTGGTTTAAAAACATTATAATTCATATTTATAATATTTCATATTCAATATAACATCATTTCTTTTATGTGAAAACATTGCACTAAAGTGATTCTTATATCAGATTATATCACCATTAAATCTTCTCGTGAAGCACTATACAAAGTGTTTGTGATATAATGTGCTTTAACACTGCTTTTATTGCATCATTGTAAGGATTTATAATGCAGAATAAAGACTGAAGAGACATGATTATGACATCTTTATGAATTTGTTATAACAGATTTAAACAGATTTAAAATGCAAAATGTGATCTGGGCTGACAGACAGGCAGGCAGGCAGGCAGGCAGGCAGATAGATGGATGGACGGACGGACGGACAGACTGACGGACTGATGGACGGACGGACCTTACAGACAGACAGACAGACAGACAGACAGATAGACAGACAGACATGAGTTATCTCACAATGAATCACACATTTTTATCTGTTCTAAATGTAACTTAAAATAATACATTTTTATACGTTTTTAATTTTCTAATTAACATAAGCATGGACAAATATGGATGCTTTACGCAAATGTATGATTATTATTAGTGAAACCATACTTAACACAGAGCATGAAGACAAAATATTCTTGTAAATGTTTTAAAGTTATTATGGTGTATTAATTTATGTAAATCATCAGGACATGTTTCCACACAGACGGTCAATGATTTGATACCGGAGAAACTGTACCTCTTCTTACTTAAATACGGATTACAAAATCTGAAAATATTTGTTCGTGAACGGGTAATAGACATTTCGAGCTTTCTATTAATATATTTATTCAAGTACTCACCGAGACTCAGCTTGTTTTATTTATGTGTCTGTGAAGAGAGGTGAAACCGCAAAAAAAGCACCCTGTATATTTTACAAAAGCACAGCATTTTGTTATTATGAGTGTATACAAATAAAAGTAGACCCTTTACAGATTCAAATTATGTATTGCTCTTATCTGTAGATCAAAAAAGTGTAATTTAAGTTCATTTCGGCGTAATGAGGAAAAAATGCCAGAAAAACGTGCCAGGGCTATTGTATGTATCATGGCGGATTTTGGGGCTGATTTGTTTAGTTTACTGATTAAAAACTGGTAGAGTTTATTTTTTATATACATCTGAGTAAAGAAAAGACATTGTTAATAAACGTGTTGCGATAATTTTGTATTATTTATATATTTTTATTTGTAATAAAAAAATGTAAGTTAAAATTCATTTGCGTTATTTTTAAAGCTTAAATTAATATATTAAAACCAAATGATAACAAAATGTTGTTACCTAATGAATGTATCCAAGCTGAACATCCACCATATAAAACACAAGCAGAGAAAAGATTGCAAAGATGTCTTTGTTCTCAGTCATGTTTACATCACTGACTCCCTCTGTCTCATCCACGTTAACCCCAGATTTCTTATTGCCTTGTTGTTGTTCTTGTCTTGCTCATTGTGCGCTTCATAAACTAGTCTACGTGTGTGGTGTGTGAGAGTCAGGAAATGACACACCAGTGGTACTGTAGATTGAAAAAGCCGCAAAATGGCAGGAAATCGGCTGATGGGCTGAAAACGGTGTGCAATAAAAACAAAAAGAATTCACCAAATAGTTTAAAACTAAAGTAATGGGTCTGGTTTGAAAATGTAAGAAGTAGAAAGTATAGATATTTGTGTAATAATAGTAATGAGTGAAAGTAAAAAGTAAAGTACTGATACCAGAAAATTCTACAAAGTATTTGTACTTTAATACTTCCCTCCTCTGACCATGACCCTGTCGCTGGTTCACCACTGTTTCTTTCTTGGACCACTTTTGACAGATACTGACCACTGCAGACTGAGAACATCCCCACAAGAGCTGCAGATAAAATGTTATTCCAAAATATGTAATATGTTTTGATATGTTTTGTGGAAACAGAAGCCAGTTGCACAGTTGCTTTGGTTTTACATTTTCAATTATTGAGATTGATAGATAGAAAAAAAAGCCCTACTATATTGTTTTTTATTTGCTTAGGAATGTATTTGCGTGGGGGGACAAACCTTTCCCTGAAAATGCACTTTGAATGTTAATAAAGCTTGTCTCTAATGTAAAGTGCCTGTGATTTTAATTGTATGTCATTCGAAAGCTAAGTTATTGTTTAACATAAATTAATTTTTATAAGAGTCATTTCATGATGCTTGTCTCTCAATCTTTTTAGCCATCCTGTCACAGAGTACACTCTCCCCAGACGCACTCCTCCCCTCCAACCCAAGCTGGTTGTGACCGAGTCGTACCAGTCTCTCCCGAAGAACGTTCGTCGTCCGTCCACAAGCTCTCCCCCAGTGGCCCGCGACATACCCAGCGACTATAAGTATGCCCACGATCGTCTCAGCCACTTTCGCATGTCAACAGATGAACGTATGGCCGCTAAAGAGGGCATGGTGTGGCAGCTTTACGAGTGGCAGCAAAGGCAGCGCTTTCGTCACGGTGGTCCTGCAGCTCCACCTGTCTTCACCATACCCGACTATGTGGACGCATCTTCCTTCAGGGTGATGCTGGAGGTCCCGCGCTCAGTGTCCGTGCCTCCTTCACCATGCGAAGTACCGCCCTCCAAACTTGCATCGCCCCGTAGACCTCACACCCCCGCAGACAGAGTGACAGTACGACCCATGGATGAAGTATCGAGCGTAGATGTGGTACGGTCCGCCTCACCAAGGGCCGTTTCCAAGGTGAGAGGTTTCTTATTTAGCAATCAAATACAAACCTGATGACTTGTGTCTGTATGTGTTTCAGTGCACGTGTCAGCAAAGTCACAAAGACACATATCTGTCTTTTTCAGAATTAATGATTCAAATAATGAAAAATAATAATTAGTACTACTAAATAATTAAAACTAAATTTCAAATAAAATTATAGCATTAGTATTAATTAGTAAATACCTACATTTTTAAAGCATTTTGAACAGTTTTAAACATTTGGCAAGAGTTTATGATAAACCTTACATTAAAGGTTTGGCACAATGATTTTTTTACTTTATACCTATTTTTTTCTAATATTTTTTCCTAATTATTATTTTTGAATAGTAATATATTTAAAGCAGTCAAACAATCAGGTCAAAAAATTTAAGAAATTGTAAGTTAATTTATTTATTTATTTATTTATTTATTTATTTATTTATTTATTTATTTAAATCAGAGATGCACTTTGTTTTTGCAAGCTTTTTCTAGATTCATGTCTTTGTGGAACATTTTCTCCTTCGTTCAGCTCCATAGAGGATTGTTAAAAAGTTCTTAAACTGATCAGATTTTGCCAAAGGGCTTTTTTAAAAGTTTTGCTGTAAACTACTCTGTCTCAGCTCACCCTGCTTTCTTCCTTCTGAGCTCCTATTTATATGAAATAATTAAAAAAAATACTACGCAGCAAAACACCGAGCTTTGGGAGCAGCAACGGAAATCTGCACGGCTTCAACTGCTGTTAGCAAACAAATGTTATTTTAAGAGGAGATAATTTATGTGTAATTAATGAAGTCACTCGTTGTTTGTAGGTCGACTCAGAAGGTGATGGATCTGGTAGAGAGATTCTGTGTGATGAGCAAAAAAATTCAACTTATAAAAAAAAAAAACACCCTGGAATAAAAATGTACACACATAGATATAAAGAAAATTGTGATATGCTATTTTTTTTTAAATACAAATTTAAAAAAATACATCATGTGCATGAAAATAATGTGTTTGCATTTTCCCTAAAGATATACAGATAAAAAAATGGAAATGTGGACAAAGGTATTGGAACACCAGTAATTCCCCAACATGTTACCATAAAGTTGAAGGCTGACAATTGTATAGAATGTCTTTGGATGTGGTAGCGTATAATTTTCGCACTTCAATTAGGAGACCCAAACCTGTTCCAGCAGGCCAATGCTCCTGTGCACAAAGCAAGCTCCATGCAATTATGGTTTGCCATAGAGCTCTGACCTCATATCTATTGAGCATTTTTGGGATAAATTGGAATGCTGACTTTACACCGGACTCCTCACCAGTGCTCGAACTGAGGGGGGCTGGGGGGATCCGGGACCCGAATTCGAATTCAAATTGAGTCTTAAATCTTAAGTCCCAGTTGTTGTGTGATTATTTTAGTAAAAAATCACACAATATCTAATGAGGAATCCCCAGTTGTTGTGTAATTCCTATATTTTATTTAAAAAATATAGGAATTACACAACATCTGGGTATCCCCCATTAGACTTGACTCAATTCGAACACTGCTCCTCACCCTTCATCAGTACCTAACTTTACTTCCATCATTGTTGCTGAATGAGCACAAATCTCCACAAGCACACTCACACACACAAGCATATATATTTTTTTGTTTGTTTGATTTTTCAAATTTTTTTTCTTACAGCCAGTACAAATAGAGAGAAGATCAATGCCAATGATGGGCTACATCACACACACCGTCAGTGCACCAAGCTTACATGGAAAAACGGTGTGTCAATACAACTGTCTTCTATTTTTCCTTTTTTTTTTTTTTTTTTTTTGGTGGGGGGTATGTATACAGCTGGTTGTGGCCTAACATGTGGGGTGTTAAGCTGATAGCGTTTGAGGTGGTGTATGAGGTGATCTATAATATGTTATATAAGGTGGTGCACTAAGTTTTGTATGAAGTGATTTAGAAGGCATATGATATAATTTGATTTATGAGGTGGTATATGATGTGGTTAATGAGGTGGTGTATGGAGTAGTTTAAGAATATTGTAAATGAGTTTGTGCACAAGAGGGTGTATGCGGTGGTTGATGAGGTGGTAAATGAGGTGGTGAATTTGTTGTGAATAAGGTAGTGATGAGGTGGTATATGATGAGGTGATGTATGATGTGGTGAGTAGGTTGGTGAATAAGGGGTTGTATGATGTAACGAATGATGTGGTGTATGATTTGGGTAATAAGGTGATGAAGTGGGGTATAAGGTGATATATGATGTGAAGTCTGATATGATGTATGATGTGGTGATGAGGTGGTGTATAGGGTGGTATGTAATGTGGTGTATGATGTGTTAATGAGGTGGTGTGTAAGGTGGTGTATGATGTGTTGATGAAGTGGTGTATAAGGTGGTGTAAAAGGTGAGGTATAAGGTGGAATATTAGGTGGGATATAAGGTGGCATATAATATTGTGTATAATGTGATGTATGATGTAGTGATGAAGTGGTGTATAAGGGGTTAATTATGTGATGTTTGATGTGGTCATGAAGTATGTATAAGGTGGTTTATGATGTGATGTATGCTGTGGTGATGAAGTGGTGTATAATGTGGGGTATAAGGTGGAATATAATATTCTGTATAATGTGATGTATGATGTGGTGATAAAGTGTGTATAAGGTGGTTTATGATGTGATGTATGACGTGGTGATGAAGTGTGTATAAGGTGGTTTATGATGTGATTGTTGACGTGGTGATGAAGTGTGTATAAAGTGATGATGTGGTGTTTGATGTGGTGATGAGGTGGTATATAATATAGTGTATGATGTGGTGATGAGGTGGGGTATAAGATGATGTATGATGTGGGGTATGATGTGGTGATGAGGTGGCATATGATGTGGTGTATGATGTGGTGATGGGGTGGTGTATGATGTGGTGTATGATGTGGTGATGAGGTGGTATATGATGTGGTGTATGATGTGTTGATGAGGTAGGGTACAAGATGATGTATAATGTGGTGTATGATGTGGTGATGAGGTGTTATATGATGTGGTGTATGAGGTGGTCCTGAGGTAGTGTAGAAAATGATGTATAATATGGTGATGAGGTGGTGATGAGGTGGGGTATGATGTATGATGTGGTGAGTATGTTGATGTAAGGTGGTGTATGATGTGGTGATGAGGTGGTATATGATGTGGTGATGAGGTGGTATATGATGTGGTGTATGAGGTGGTCCTGAGGTAGTGTAGAAAATGATGTATAATATGGTGATGAGGTGGTGATGAGGTGGTGATGAGGTGGGGTATGATGTATGATGTGGTGAGTATGTTGATGTAAGGTGGTGTATGATGTGGTGATGAGGTGGTATATGATGCGGTGTATGATGTGGTGATGAGGTAGGGTAGAAGATGATGTATAATGTGAAGTATGATGTGGTGATGAGGTGGAGTATAATGTGATGTATGATGTGGTGAGTATGTTGATGTGTAAGGTGGTGTATGATGTGGTGATAAGATTGGGTATAAGGTGGTGTATGATGTGATGTATTTGGTGGCCTATGAGATGGTGTATGATGTGATGTATGAGGTGCTGTATGAAATTTTGCAAAAAGTGTTCTATAAGGTGGTGTATAAGATGGTGGTTTATGAAATCGAAGTTCAGCTCCTGATTTCGTTCCCCGTGACCTCAGGGAATGACATGAACCCACTCTCTCTCCTTATACCGCTCTGCAGCCAGAGGAGCTGACCCTGCTCCTCGTCCAGCTCAGGAGACACCAGGCCAAGATGGCCGACGCATTCGCTCACCTCCACAACGACGGGCTCTCGGGCCCAAGCCTGCAGGTTAGAGGGTCAGAGGTCACAGTGGTCTGAAGGTCCCTAAACCAGATCAGACCCTGTTGCATCATGGTTAATTTTTTAAATAGCCCAAATCCCCTTTATTATCCTCCCTCCCTTTATGCCCTCGTGTGCTCGCCTGTGCTATGTGGGTGTGATGTCATGGCCGTGATGTGATGGTGATAGCAGTAGCTAGCATGGACGGAGAACGAGCCATGGCTTAAACTGTTGTCAAAAATGTTTGCATTTTGCATTTAATTTTTTTCTTCTTCCTCTTTATTATTATTATTATTATTATTATTATTATTATTATTATTATTATAATACTTTTATGGAAATTTTAGAATGATGTCATGCACAGTGTTTGTGTTCAAGCATGTTGCTTGTGTAACGTACCTACATTCACAGAGTTAATTGTATACAGTCTTGAAATGTTGAAATGTTTGTGGTTAAAGAAATTGCACATAAAAAGTTCTCATATAAAATTTATTCCACGTTTTATAGGGTAAAATATGACAATTTGAAGAATGTTATCTATATCACCTAATTGCCTGTTTAAAAATGGATTTCCTGCATATTAATTTTAACACATGCACTATTTTCTATACGATCCAGAAGTCGGTAAATACAAAAAAATAATTACATGATTATGAAAAAGGAATGGAACGAGAAAATACAGAAACGAAAATTGTGTTTTTGATTTCAGACTAGTTCCATCTTTCAGTGCAAAAGTTTGCATCCACCCTCCTATCTGGATTCTCGTGTTTTGGATATTAAATAATTATAAATGATTATAACTATAACAATTATAGCATTGCCTTGTTTAGTGGATTATAACAAACCATGTTCCTTTATGTGGTGCAGGTACATTAATGTAGTAATATTGAAACAAGTGGAATGTTGCACACAGCAACAATCATTTGCACACAGCTATAGTATAATATACAGTGTTATGAACCTTTGTAGGTGGACAAACAAAACAAACACAGTACATTTTCAGAATCATGAAATACGATTCAGTTTTGGAAAAGAATTACTCCCCCACCCAAGTTTTTTTCTTTTATTTCACTATAGTTAGTTAAAAAAAAAAAAGGATACATGTCAATGTAGCATGTAGCATGTACTATATGCTTCACAACTTCCTGTTATGTGACCTGTCTTGTTTTCCCACTTAAAGGCAGATGATACCTACATGCAGCTGAAGAAGGACCTGGAGTATCTTGACCTGAAGGTGAATTTCTTTTATTTTCCACTTTCTTCTGTTTCCAGTCCTTTGTTTTTTTTACTGCTCTAAAGATGTGTTTGTGTTTGCTAGTCTTCAGTGCTTGGTTAATATTAATGTTATTATTGTTATTAAAGTGTTAGAGTGCAAGTTTTCGTGAAATTTCCTGTCAGGTATCTGAGCTGGTACTGTTCCTGGATCAGCACTCAGCAAACTTAAAAGTTAACGTATAAATAAGAGGATAAATACTGAGTTTTAAGTGTAATTGTATGCCAGGAGCAGAGGAAAGTAATGTTCTCTGTGCTGCACAGCTCATCTTTGCAGTGTTGTCCAATGGAATTGAAGGTCAAAAATGTTGAAAAGCTCCTTTTGAATGAATTCTTGTCTTTTTTTACCCACTTTTTTTTTGTAGTGCCTTTAAACGTTTCTAAAGCTTTTGCTCTTAATTGCCTTTGAATCTGTTTTTTTTTTTTATTATTCTCATTCTTTCTTGTCTCTTCGTGTTTGCCAGCATATTTGGTCCCACTTCCTATCGACTGTGAAAATGGTCCCTGTCTTCAAATCAAATGTCAAATAATTGTCATTTTTTCACCTGCAAAATCTTAAACAGTCACATATTTGCCATGAGCCAAAGTCGCACCAACTGTCATTGTTTTCTCTGGCGTTTCACTTGCTTTTTTTTGTTAAAAAACACCTTTTAATATTTCAAATCTCTGGAATACTTGGGTGCATACTTCGGAAATACTTTAACTCGTGATTATTGGTTCGACCTACACCTCTGACAAACATGTATTCTCTCGAGTAACGCAGCTTAGGGAGGCTTTTTTTTTTTTTTTTGATCTGCGTGACCTCATCTTTCATTGTTGTTTCAGTTGAAGAAATAAAAAAAATATTTAGCTGATGCTCTCAAAGTCTATTTGCCTCACAATAATTATAGAAAACTCTTCTCAGTGCCGTGTCTCTAGTTTGAATACAAGGACGTACAGCATGGTGAGTTTATTCATTCAGCAGCATTTTTTTAATCAAAAGTATTTGTGACAGAAATCCAGCTGTTAAAGGAGCCGACATTAATACAGTGAATTTTAGGAGAACAGATATAAATATAAACAAATTTGTTTAGTTTTTTTCATTTGATGTTTTTCATAAACAAATGCTAAATCAGCATGTAGTTTTGATTATTGCAATGTGTAAGGCAAAAACCACTTTGTGTCATGCTGTTATACTAAACAACAACTGCTTGCTTGTGTTGAAGCGAAGTTGTAGCAATTTGACAGTAACTATTTGTATTTATCAGTGGCGGGCCGTGCATTTCACACATAGGTCTGACGTCCTTTTACGAAATACCTTCATTATGATGCAACGGCTATAGGCCCTATCAATATTATACAGCAATGCAGTATAACAGAGCACTGCATCACAGACTGGTATCTCATGCAGTGAGAATTAATGCCATTATTAAAGCAAGGAACCCACTGAGCACAGTTTAACAAGTCTCCTTTCACTGCATCCAAAGCTGCACCACCCACATATACCAACTCTGGCAAAACATCATTATTAACCTCATTTATTGACCACGGGTTTTCTGTGCTTTTTTAATTTTTTTTGCATTTTTTCTGTGCATTGCAGTTTTTTTGGGAATTTAAAATAAAAGCAGCTTGTGTGCTTATGTGTGAATAATATGTGAAAGAAAATGCAAAAGTAAAATTGGTCCATGAAAACCTTAACAAATGCTTCGAACTGTTTTAGCTGACCTTTCCTTTCCAGCCTTTTAATAAGTCCATCTTGAAAATGACCTGTTAGTATATCCAGGCCGCCATATCAATTTTTTCTCCTTTGTCAGCCATTGTGAAATGAAAGAAACAGCTATTAATGCTACATAAATATATTTGAGCTTGTGCAGTTCGCAACAGATGCAGCTTGTGAGCTTTGACTAATGCATGCTCTGACCGGATGTGAAAATGCCGAAATTAATAGCAATAGTCTTCAAGCAACATGCCCTTAATGCTTCAGGTGCCCACACTGTTGATTGTGAAGGTCTCACAGCAGATTCCTTCGACCCTGGCAACAGGTGATGTGATGGCTGAAATCCGATTGGATAGAAACTCCAACATAAACAGAGATTCCTAGAAGCTTGTTGTCATATGTTATTCTTTCTATAGCAACAGCTTGTTCAGAGGGAGGAGTACAGCAAATTCTTGAGTAATAATAAATGGATTTAAAACATTCATTTATGAATAGATGTCTATTTATCATTACATGAAAGAGTTCACACTTTGTAGTGTGAAAATTTAACAAGAGCACAAGCTGCATTTTGTTTTAGATAAACAAAAGGGGCTGGTGAAGGAACAACTGTTTATAGCTGCTATAACATAAGTGAAAATGGGAATTCTGGCTGATTACTGAGATATAAAAGGAATTAATCATTTGAGGAGGTTGGGGTACCTGTGACTCTGCTTTATTCCTTATTTTTATAATCACAGAGTATGGTGTTTTCTTACTTTTTTCATGTGTGGTGTTCAACAGGTCACAGGAAGAGACGTGTTAGGGGACTGCAGAGTTCCACGGCCGGTTAAAATTGCCGAAAGCGATGTTGACGTAAGTGACATTTTCTCTCCCTTCATCTCTTTACTTTTACATCTGAAACGGATTCTTTTTTCCTTTTTGTGTTTTGCACCAGCAGCAGTAAGAGCATGGTCAAGTTAGTGTTCAGTATTGTGTCGAGGGAAACGCAGGCAGTTGAGGCTCCCTGATGATATGAAAAGTATCGACGTGCTTCTGTTATTTTCTCTCACAACATAAAGAAATACACGCTGCGGGATTTTTTATATTTTAACGCTCATACATTTTTCTGTTTGATTTTCGTATTTTCTCTCCGTGTTTGTTCTCTTTCGCCTGCCTTTTGGTATGATTGGAGGTAAATAATCTGAAATGCTCAGCTTTTCATCATTAAACATTGTTCCAGTTTAACAATTTATAAGAATTTTGCTGGTGGGTTTTTTGGCGGTTGTAAATTTTTAATGCCGTTAAAGCAACAATATCATGCAGTAAACTAACAACAGCTTAATAATTCATCGGACGGCATAATAAACTGAGGGGAGAATAAAAAGTCTATAAACCCGGCTTTTCTGACTTTGTGTTTGTGTGTGTGTGTGTGTGTGTGTGTGCACGAACACTTTAACCCAATTTTTGCAGTCTGTTTGTTCTGCAGTATAATATTACCAGAGTTGTCATGAGGAGATTTTGTTTACTGGGTTTTATGTTAATGACAAAAGAAAAAAAAAAAGAACCCAAATTATGTCTATGCTTGTGTGTGTGTGTGTGTGTGTGTGTGTGTGTGTGTGTGTGTGTGTGTGTGTGGGTGTATAGGTTTTAGAGCTGTGTAATATCTGTTGATTATTGTCTTTTATTAGGTGAAGTTGAGCAGATTGTGCGAACAAGATAAAATTCTTCAGGAGCTGGAGACAAGGATTCGCACACTCAAAGAGGACAAGGTCTCAATCATTACATTACATCCAGCATTAACATTCTGCACTTTACAACTATTTTAGGATTATATAATCCTAAACCATATCTAAGACTTCGAAGAAAAAACCCATATAGGTCTAACACAAGACAATAAGCTTTAGAGTTTTTACAGGAAATGTTTTTTTTTTGTTTTTTTTTTGGCGTAAAAAACAAACAAACAAAAAAGCAACTGATTTTTAAAAGCAAGTGCCATATTTCTTAATTAAATATTATTTTTATTAAAAATTTGAATCATTTTATTCAAATTAAATTAACATACGTTAATAATATTATTTAAGTAGTCAAAATCAGCGAAGCACAAAACCCACAATTTTTTTCTATTAATGTATTAACAATGTAACTGCTTCTACACAGCCATGACGGATCTAGCAGCTTCTCAACTTTCTAAAGTTTAAATGAAACCCTAATGATCACTGAGAAGGAGATGATGTGTATTGAGTGTATTAAAAATAAATGTGACAGTAGCAATGAGACATATTTCTCCCTCACTCTCTCTCCCACTCTTCATTCTGCTCTCCCTCTTCCTTCTTCTCTGTCTCTCTATGTGGCTGTAGGATAAGTTAGAATCGGTTCTAGATGTGTCCCATCAGCAGATGGAGCAGTACCGGGACCAGCCGGCCCATGCCGAGAAAATTGCCTATCAGCAGAGGCTGCTGCAGGAAGACGTTGTGCACATCAGAGCCGAGATTTCTCAAGTGTCCACGGTACGACACGCACATTTTAAGTATGTCCTGCATGGTCATGATGTTAGTTATATTTAGAGTTAGGATTTCTTTGCAATCCATTGTACTTAGTTGGAAAAAGTTTTATATCGACTTTCCAGAGTTTTAATCGAAACACGATTCTTTTGGGAAAAATGCTGATATCTGGAGGAAGGTCATGTTTTCATGGCTGGTCTCTGAATTTGATAAACATACTAACTACAACTTCAAGATTTACACTAATTATTTCCGCATGAAATAGATGATGAGTACCAATGTACATTACAGCTCAATTGATTGACTCAATAGGTACTTCGTACTTTCATCTTTGATAAGATATTTATTCATCAGTTATTCCATAGTCTGAATACTGGACTCTGATTAGCTGGATGGAAGTTGTGAGGGCAAAGCGTTGAACACAGGTAGTTGCATTTAGTCAGTTTAATCATCTTCCTTAATGAAGTTAGAGCAATAAATGATGGAGATGGAAATGTGTTGATTAGTGAGAAGAGTGTGTTGAAGGATGTTTTTTGAAGATGGAGGGAGTATTTTAAGCAGCTTATGAACGAGGAAAATGAGAGAGAAAGAAGGTTGGGTGGTGTGGAGATGGTGAAGCAGGAAGTGGATATGATCAGTAAGGAGGAAGTGAGAGCAGCAATTAAGAGGATGAAGAGTGGAAAGATGGTTGGACCAGATGACATACTGGTAGAAGCATGGAGATGTTTAGGAGAGATGCAGTGGAGTTTTTAACCAGATTGTTAAACAAAATATTGGAGGTTGAGAGGATGCCTGAAGAACGGAGAAGGAGTGTGCTGGTACTGATCTTTAAGAATAAGGAAGATGTGCAGACCTGCAGTAACTACATGAGAATAAAGTTGATCAGTCACACCATGAAATTATGGAAAAGAGTCATGGAAGGCAGGCTGAGAGAAGAGGTGACCGTCTGTGAGCAACAGTATGGTTTTATGCCGAGGAAGAACACCACAGAAGTCAGTAAGTCAGTAGGAGTAAGACAGAGTACATGTGTGTGAATAAGAGAGAGGGCAGTGGAGTGGTGTGGTTACAGGTAGAAGAGGTGGAGAAGGTGGAGGAATTCAGGTACCTGGGGTCAACAGTGCAAGGTAATTTAGAGTGTGTTAGAGAAGTAAAGAAAAGAGTGCAGGCAGGGTGGAGTGGGTGGAGAAGAGTGACAGGAGTGATTTGTGATAAAAGAGTATCTGCGAGAGTGAAAGGGAAAGTTTATAGGACTGTGGTGAGACCTGCGATGTCGTATGGATTAGAGACAGTGGCATTGAGTAAAAGACAGGAGGTGGAGCTGAAGGTAGCAGAACTGAAGATGTTGAGATTTTTGTTGGGAGTGACGAGAATGGACAGGATTAGAAATTAGTTTATTAGAAGGACAGCGCATGTAGGACGTTTTGGTGACAAGGTGAGGGAGGCGAGATTGAGATGGTTAGGACATGTTCAGAGGAGGGACATGGGGTATATTAGTAGGAGAATGCTGAGGATGGAGCCACCAGGAACAAGAAAAAGAGGGAGGCCAAGGAGGAGGTTTATAGATGTGGTAAAGGAAGACATGCAGGTAGTTGGTTTGAAAGAGGCAGATGTAGAGGACAGGGGGGTATGGAGACAGATGATCCGCTGTGGTGACCCCTAATGGGAGCAGCCAAAAGAAGAAAAAGAGGAAGAATCAGCTTCCTTAATGAATGTGCTGCCTTATTAACAACTGTAACCATAGTAACATTAATTCAATTACAGTTCCATACAGAGTGCGACAGCGATTGTACACATTCCCTAATGACCTTAAATGGAAGAATTTTCCATTTTTTTTAACCAGGACTTCCAAGTTAAACGACTGTCCCATTGCACTTTTTCATGCCAGAGAATAAATTTTTCTCAGATCAAGTATAACGGATTGCAGCAATTATATAGAAATGATGCTGTTACATGGGGGCAGAGTTTGAACAGAGTCATGCCTCTCTTATGCTCAATTCTGATAATAAACAAAAGAACATGATTTTGACTTGTGTGAGAACATGATCTAGCTGATCATCTCATCGATATTAATCACAAATATAATACTGATTAATATTACATTTAATTCATAATTTATAAATGAATTCATTTATAACACTGAATTAATGCAGTGTTGTATGGGATAATTACAGCTAGGACTGTTCATGCTTACACCTGCTGCAGTGCCTCAATGTAATTAGTCTTTTTGTTGGGTGGGGGGTAAAGTTTTACGATTGTGATCTTGGCACCCCATTTGAGATGCTTTTACCCTGAGGCAGCTTCAGAGGTGTGAACTATATGCAGATGATTTTAATCATCTAGATTTGGAGCACAGAACATTGCTTTAAGCATATGCATACTCCGTCTCTGAATATGGGAAACTTTCCCCATGTAAAACTATAGGCTTACGATTAGTATTGTTTAAATTTTAAAGGAAATGTTTAAAGTGGCATCAAGACAAGAGCCCATGTGTTGTGTTGATCAGGAAATGGAGAAGGCATGGATGGAGTACAGTAGGCTGGAGGCGGATGTGGAGAGATTGCGCACAGCATTGCGGGAGCAGATGAACCGCAGCATCCTCTCAAAGGTCCACACTTTTTTTCAAAATTATTTATTTTATAAAACAGACAATTGCGGTATTTGAAAACCTCCATTGCTTTAAACTGGCTTTAAAATACCTTTTAAAACAAAAAAAAGCCTTTTCTATCGCCCAATCTATCACCCAATCCCCTGGCTCAGAACTTAAAGTTTCACCCGGGACCAATTGGGAGCTTACAGAAATATTTAATGTGTTTGAGGGATAAGCATGACTGTTTCATGCTTATCAATGTAAACACTTTTAATGGATTAATTTAATAATTATAAAAATAGGATTGATTGAAAAATATTTCAAATAATAATTAGCCATTAGATGGCACGTGAGCAACCATCATCTCTTTATCAGGATTAAACCAAAGACATAAATATATATCTCCTAAACCTCTCTGAGTTTTATTTTTACTTGAGATTTTTCTTGTCAACACCACTGGCATCTCTGGTGGAAAAAGAGGTCTGAATACAAATCAACGTGGTTATTTATTAAACACTGGATTTTTTATTAGGTTGTGTTTGTCACTGTTTTTTATTTCACAAGGACCATCTTGGTTTAAAAATGTAAAGAGGCTCAAAGTGTATCCCAGATCATAAAGACCTGTCAACAACTACAAAAAAACACCGAAAGTTCTGTTCAAATATTAATTGTAGAGGTTCCAAACTTGCTTGCATTTGTCCCTGTCAGCAGGAGAAAGGCCAGCTGAGGAAGGAGCTGTGGCGCATCGAGGATGTGATGGCAGGTCTGAGCTTGAGCAAAGCCAACTACAAAATGATCGTGGATTCGGTGCAGAACCCAGGTGAGCACGGGACAGTTCCCCTCGTCATCCTCACCACACACCAAAGCCACGCCCGTGGTACTCACATCCGCTTTTAAATATATTATAGCTTTTATCTGAGTGTGCCTGTGTTGACTGGCAATTTGTTTGTGCGTCTGCGTACGTGGGTGCATGTGTGTGTGAGGCAGAGAGGAAACTCGTGCCTTCAGAGTTGTCTCCATCTGTGCCTTCTATTCTGGTGGGAGAACCGAAACCGGCTCAGGCGAGTCCTCACCTCAGTCCAGTGCAGCCTCATGTTCAGACCTTCCAGTTCTCCCAAAGTCTCCAAAAGCCAGGATGGGTAAGAAACCTCTACGTTTCCACATACCCAGATGAGGAAGACTTCCTTTTTGGGCTTTGCTCTGAAATTTACAACAGCAAATAAAAGCCACTAACCTTGGTTCTTGATAACCCTCTTAATATTGTATCTGTTTAAGCCCCACCCCATTTAATGTTTCCCCCCTCTATTTGCCATAACAAAACAAAAATCTGTCTTTTTAATTCCTGTGTTGTCAATTATTGGGCTTACTGGGATTAGTTTGGTTAAAGTCAGAAGAAATGCCACCCATACAATGTGCCAGGGAGTCAGTGTTAATTACGTGTTAATGGATCTAGTGCTGTAATCATATCACATCTCAAAAGGCTTGTTTGAACTCCTTTCAGGCTGAAGAAGATGCTCCACCCAGACCTCCTCTCCCCCACCTCTACAGTCCCGATGACCACCCTCCGGCTGTCCCACCCCTTCCCAAGGAGACCTCCGTCATCCGCCACACATCCGTCCGTGGCCTCAAGCGTCAGTCCGACGAGCGCAAACGTGACCGTGAGATTGGACAGTTTCCTAATGGGGAAAAGTTGGAACTCCGAGCGTTCCTCAGTGAACCTGAACTTCTGGGAGTCACAGGACAGACAATTGGTTTGGGGCAAGATGGAGGCTACCAGACCTTACCAAGCCGAGGTAAGGTTAATGCTCCAGTGCTGTGGTGATGAGCAGGAGTTTAGATTGTCCAAGGTTTGATCAAGAGCACTAATGTGTCCACAGTTGCTGGTTAAACATGTTTCTGATCTCCTCTCCAGGTGTAACAGGTTCTTCATCCAGGCTCCATCAGTCTACAAGCATCTCCTCTTATGTCACTCTGAGGAGAGGAACTGATACGTCCAGCTTAATGGTATAAATCCAAACGTGCTTGTGTGAAGCAGGTGTTTCCATGGTGCTTAAAAACAAAGATTTAATATAAAACTGTGAGCAGATGAAGGTTGTAAGTTTCTACAATTGCAAAATTGGTGCAGCAATAATCTTTCTTTCTTTCTTTCTTTCTTTCTTTCTTTCTTTCTTTCTTTCTTTCTTTCTTTCTTTCTTTCTTTCTTTCTTTCTATTCCTCTTCATTTTCTTTTTTTCTTTTCTGTCCAATTTTCCTTTTTTACCCACCCTGTTGTTAACCCCAACCCCACCCCCCCTTTTACTTACCCACTTCTTCTCTTTCCTCCTGGCACTGTTTATTGTCCAGGAGAGACCAAAGAGTGCCTTGGAGCGTCTGTACTCATCCGAAGCGCCGCTTCCACAGCAGCAGCGAGGTCGCATGAGTGCTGATGAGCAGCTGGAGAGGATGAAGCGCCACCAAAAGGCACTAGTACGAGAACGCAAGCGCACACTGAGCCAGGGCGAGCGGCAGGCCTCTTCATCTCGCCCTCCTTCCTCTTCCTCGCGACCTGTTTCCGCAGACCTGGGATCAGTACGTTAGAGCTCAGCTCTTTATCACTCCAACCACACAAACGCCTTGTGATATTTAGCAACAATGTGCTAACATGTTTAGCATTAGCCAAACCTGTGAGTAAGACTGAAGAAAAGGTTTTTGCAGGTGAGTGAATGTTTCGAGGAAGTGTCAGAAACAGGAAACGAGGTCAGTCAGAGGACTGTGAGAGGCTCGAGGGAGTGGAGTTTTAATGTTGGGAATGTTGGGAATGTAGAAAGGAGAAATAAGGGATCGTGAGTGATGTGCCAAGAAATTCTGTGCACAGAATTAAGAAGTAAATGAATAAAGTGCCTTGATTTTTGATAATGCCAATGAACAAAGCGCTCTGGTCTGTGAGTGTTTTATTTAATGATTTCATTAAACACAAAGCACAGCTACTAATGATGGCGTTGGTCAATCATAACAGCATTTGTTTGCTATAACGAGTTTAAAAACATGATTCAATGCTTGAGAAGGTGTTGCTGTGTATGGCCAATCACGTGTGTGTGTGTGTGTGTGTGTGTGTGTGTATGTGTGTGTGTGTGTGTGTGTGTGTTTGTGTGTGTGTGTGTGTGTGTGTCTTGTCATTATTTGTTCTCAGTCTGTGATGTAGAGTGGGTGAAATTCATTTGAGTATCTCTTTAATTCGTCAAATTTTTTTTTAAACCAATGCTAATGGAATTATGCGCTATGCTCTGCAATGGAAGTGCTAACTAGTCACAAATAATCAGTGTTCAGACCTCAGTAATGCATCAGCTGCTACAGTGATCTTAACACCAATAAAACAATAACATGCAGAGCTTCAGCTGCTTCTGCTTTGGCCTCATTGTGCTTACATTGTCCACTTATACTCCACATTTTACTCCATATCATCCAACTACGCTCAATTTTACTCCACATCATCCAACTCCACTCCACTTTATTTTCCTTATCATCCAACTACGCTCCATTTTACTCCACAACATTCAACTATGCTCCATTTTACTCCACATTAGCCAACTACACTCCATTTTACTCCACATCAGCCCACTACACTCCATTTTACTCCTTATCATCAAACTACACTCCATTTGACTCATTATCAACCCAATTTCCATTTACTTTTCATCATCTACCTACTATTTGTTTTACTCCACATCATCTGCCTACGCTTTATTTTAATTTTCATCAACCATCTACACTTCATTTTACTCCTCATCATCCATGTGCAGTGATGCTTCATCTTATAATGTGATTTATTCCTGCTCTATAATCAGAATGCTCTATATCTCTGAATGTGATTTGCATACTCATAATCACACTGCTTACTTTACTAATCCCCATCTCCATGTTGTTATTCACTCACCACAGGCCCTGATTTATTATTTAATACCTTTTCTTTATAATTTCACAGATTCAAAAAAACATTATAATTATTTGTCATCAGCACTGTGAACACAATGACATACAAATATGCATAGTGTTGTGCTGTACATATATCTATCAACTTTCTTTCTTCTGTCATGTGTTTCTTTTTTTTCTCAAAGAACAAAGACCAAAAGAGGATTTTTGAATTATAAAAGTAATAAAGAAGCCTTTTTCTTTTCTTCTTTCTTTCTTTCCTTCTTTCTTTCTTTCTTTCTTTCTTTCTTTCTTTCTTTCTTTCTTTCTTTCTTTCTTTCTTTCTTTCTTTCTTTCTTTCTTTCTTTCTTTCTTTCTTTCTTTCTTTCTTTCTTTCTTTCTTTCTCTTTCTTTGTTCTTCTACTACAGTTTTTCTTTGTCATTTTCATTTTAGGAAAGAACCAAAGAAAGAAAATTTGAAAGAAGAGAAATGAACAATATTTTTTCTTTCTTTCTTTCTTTCTTTCTTTCTTTCTTTCTTTCTTTCTTTCTTTCTTTCTTTCTTTCTTTCTTTCTTTCTTTCTTTCTTTCTTTCTTTCTTTCTTTCTATTGTCATTAGCCTTCATGTCACTTTTTTGTTCCTTTGCTACTGTATGTGAAGATAAATAAAGCGTCATTTGTGAATCAGTTGCATGATTATGTTTCTGATGTAGATGTTTGCATGTAAAAAATGAAATAATAAAAAATATGCTAATAAACGCACATCGTGTCTTTAATATGTCAACAGCATGACTGTGCGTGTGTTTGCGTCTTTTTTTCTCTCTGTTAGCACAATGCGGCCTGCCATGCGATGGTGTACATTCTCCTGTAGCACTGATGCATCTTGTGGTTTTCTGCTGTTCGGGAAATGCTTCCTGTGTTCTTTAAATGTTGTTTGTGGGGTTTTTTTAACTGCTCCTTTTTTTGTGTGGATTGTAAACGAATAATTTGTTCTACATCACAAAGTGACCTTTTATGTACAATACACACATTCTTCTTAAAGCCTCGGATACTGAGACAAGAGTGTGTTGTTTAAACCTTGTTTCCAAACATGAACAACTCTCTGCATCTGTGTTTATGATCTTTAAACTGTTTATTAAACATGCAAACACACGCACACGCACACACACACACATACACACACACATACATACATACACCTAGATTTCACAGGAATACCTCAGTGTCCTTTCACCTCTCAGGCTGAGATGTTTACTAAAGCCTTATT
Source organism: Silurus meridionalis (assembly GCF_014805685.1). Taxonomy (NCBI): domain Eukaryota; kingdom Metazoa; phylum Chordata; class Actinopteri; order Siluriformes; family Siluridae; genus Silurus; species Silurus meridionalis. The sequence continues at coordinate 16,653,323 of NC_060892.1, forward strand.
TCCTTTTTATTTAGCTTCATCACTCTGTTACTCTGCCACTTTATCACTCTGTTACTCTGCCACTTTATCACTCTGTTACTCTGCCACTTTATCACTCTGTTACTCTGTCACTCAAACACTCTCTTACTCTGCCACTCCATCACTCTCTCACTCTGCCACTTAATCACTCTCTTACTCTGCCACTCCATCACTCTCTTACTCTGCCACTCCATCACTCTCTTACTCTGCCACTCCATCACTCTCTTACTCTGCCACTCCATCACTTTGTTACTCTGTCACTTCATCACTCCGTTACTCTGCCACTCCATTACTCTGTTACTCTGCCACTCCATCACTCCGTTACTCTGTCACTTCATCACTCTCTTACTCTGCCACTCCATCACCCCTCACTCTGCCACTCAATCACTCTCTTACTCTGCCACTCTATCACTCTGTTACTCTGCCACTTCATCACTCTGTTACTTTGACACTCCATCACTGCCTTACTCTGTCACCCCATCATCTTCTCACACTGTAACTCCATCACACTGTCACTCCAGCACTCTCTTTGACTCTTTGACTCCATTACTCTCTTACTTTGTCACTTCATCGCTTCCTCACTTAAACTTGGTCACTCTGCCCCTTTAAAACTCCCTTATGGTGTCACTCCCTCACTCCTACACTCTGCCACTTTGTTACTCTATTACTTCCTCTTTTCCTCACTTTGTCACGCTGTTATTTTATCACTCCCTCACACTATCCTTCGGTCACTCTATCACTCTGTCATTCCATCCCTCCCTCATGCTGTCACTCCACTTCATCGTTTTCTTACTCTCTCATGATGCCACTTTTACTTCTTTACTCTTTCACTCTATCACACTGTCACGCTGTCACTAGATCAACCCCTTACGCTGTCACTGTCACTTCCTTACCCTGTCACAATGCCACTGTTTCCCTATCATTCCCTCACAGTTTTACTCTCTCACTCCATCACTCTCTCTATCTGTCATTCTGTTACTCCATCACTCCCTTTCTCTGTTACAATGTCATAGTCACTACATCACTCACTTATGTTGCCACTCTGTCGATCCATTAATGTTCATACTGTCAAATTGTCACCCCATTACTCCCTCACACTGTCACTTATTTGTGTAGCCTTTTTAATAATAGACATCAAAGCATTCTGTCTCTCCATCACTTTTTGCACCGATGTAGGAAACTAATCAGCAATCAGCAGCGCTACTTTTTTAACCCTGAGACATCACACATCCTACTTTTGTTCCTTACAAAAAACTTACCTCTGACTGCTACAAAGCACTGACACTGGAGACTTCTTCCACAGGTCTTCCACATAGACATTTGACATTACAGATAAATAATTCCACAAAATGATTTTGTGTTTGTGAATGAGTTGTTACTATGGAAACCTTATTACAATGTACTTTGCAGCTGCATTTCTGACCAATTAGAATCTAGAAATCTGTAGTGCTCGATGTAAAAGAAAAAAAACTTTAATATGCTTAAAATGTGGATCACACTGTGTGTGTGTGTGTGTGTGTGTGTGTGTGTGTGTGTGTGTGTGTCTTCAGTGGAGGCGTGAGCAGGAGTTTGATATGCAGTTGCTGGAGCGAGCTGTACAGGGTGAGGAGAAGGAGATGGTGTTGGAGCGTACGGAGAGACAGCGCTCACATTCAGACGAGTGGATCACGCTTCATTCGAACCCTCGCCGAGAACTCGACCTGGAGCCACTCGATTATCAGTTGGACCTCACCAAGGAGGTAGCAATAAGCCCTACCTCCTCTCACACTTACTGCTCTTTAAATCTACATAGTATACTGAAATAAAAAAGTTAGTTGCACTAACTGAATTACATATACATTTTTATCTTATGTTACTTTCTTTTTTGAAATAAAATTGAAGCAAAGGATTTGTGATTAAACAGCAGTAAATGCATTTAAATTTCATTTTGTTCAAGGGATGAAATCTTGTTCTAATAAGAAAATAAACTATGCTTTTCCATAATATTCACTCACCCTTTACTTTATTAGGAACAGTTGCACATATAATGACGGTTACACTTGCACATTCTTGCAGTTATCCAAGTAACTAATCATATAGCAGAAATGCAAAAAAAATCCCACAGAAGGTAGGATAAAGTTTATCTATGACTGTAACATGGTTGCTTGAGTTTTTCAGAAACTGATTATCTCCTGCCCAGATCTTTACACACAAATTGGTGTGATAAACCAAAATGACATAATATTAATTTAGCTACAGTTCTTTGAGTGGAAATGTCTTTTTTAGAGAAATCAGAGGGAAATTACCCTATTCATTTCAGCTGACAGAAAGGATAGTGTAACTCAAATAATCACTATTTACTCTTTACTGATTTAATCATAGGCACGGCCTAACCTAAGGTGTGCTATTTTAACTGGCGTTTATTTATTAATTATTTATTTATTTATTTGACTTTTATTATGTCTCTAAGCCAAGATTTTTGCTTTATAGCAACTGTGCCATTTTAACCTGAAATCTTTTTTCAGTCTTGGAGTTTGCAATGTTTACATCAAGCTAGCTGGGATTTGAAAAAAAGACTAATGTGGTGAAGTTTAGCCAGCATGCTATACATTTCTGTGTAGTCAGTAATTGTTAATCTAAACCTAATGCAGACTATTTAGAAAAAAAAAGGCCACTCAAGAGCTTCCATTCCAACCAGTGTAAACCGTATCTTTATGGAGCTGGCTTTGTACACAGGGGCATTGTCATGCTGGAACAAGTTTGGGTCTCCTAGTTCAACTGAAAATTTGATATTACTTTATATATACAGGCCAATAGGATGTGTAGAGCTACCTTATGAGAAAAGAAAAAAAAGAGGTTATAAATCATGGAATTGCAGCATAAATTTAAACCCCATTGAGCTGGTTTGGGGTGAACTGAATTGAAGGGGGAACGCAAAGCAGCCTACGAGTGCAACACATTTGAAAGGAACTACAGCTAAATTGTTGGGAAGACTTTCAGAACAATATTTTATTTGTATTGTAGTAAAAAGGCCACGAGTGTGTTTGGCTGTTATATTTGCAAAAGGTGGCTGTTTGGATGAGTCAAAAATGTAGATGAAAAAACAAAACCATTCAATGATTTGTTTAATTAAGATAACAAACTTCATAAATTTGAATTAAAACTGAAAAAAAGTTTTAATTAAGTTCACATTTTTTATGTCTTGGGTAGCTGTCGAAGCCTGACAAGGTTCTCATCCCTGAGCGTTATTTGGACCTGGACCCAGAAGAGCCACTCAGTCCTCAGGAGATGGAGGCACGGCACCGCAAGGTGGAACGCATAAAGAGCATCCTGTCTAAGTCCAGGTACACATACCTACACTGTTCACTGCAGGGTTCTCCACCTAGATTCTGCTTGAGTTCATACTTCAGTCAATTTAAGTATTTAATTAAATACAAATTTCTGTATCTAAATAATTGATTTGTTTTAATTATATGTTAAAAATCATAATCTCATCAGTGCCTCTAGTAAATAAAAAACAAACTCCTACAAATAGGCAAGCAAGCAGGAAAGAAAGAAAGAAAGAAAGAAAGTAAGAAAGAAAGAAAGAAAGAAAGAAAGAAACTGAAATTCTTTTTAGGAGAAACAGGAAAGGAGTGAGGAATGGAATAAAGAAAAGAAGAACACTAGAATAGAAGAAAAGTACAGTAGAAAGAAAGAAAAGAACGAAGCTAGGAAGGAGGAAAGGTAGGAAAGTAATCAAAAAGGGAAGGTAGGAAGAAAGGAAAATATGGTAGATGTTAGTTAAAAAGGAAGGATATATGGAAGGAAGAGTGGAAGGTAGGTGGGAGGGATTGTTAATAAAGGGAAAAAGGATGTTTACAAAGAAAATTCTTCTTTATTTCGTTTATTCGTTTTGTCCTTTTCTTTTCGTTTTACTAGTTTCCTTTTATAAGTTTGTAGGGAATAAAGTTTGGAATTGTATTCATGTTTTCTAAGTGCCAATTGGCCAAAACATAAGACATTTAATAGGAGACAAAGGGTTACTTTAAAACAGTTCTCTTTATATTGACTCTTAAATGTGTGTGTGTGTGTGTGTGTGTGTGTGTGTGTGTGTGTGTGTGTGTGTGTGTGTGTGTGTGTGTGTGAAACAGTGTGCAGAACATTCCGGGTGTGGAGAAGCCAGTGCTTTTGGAACTGGACTCAGCTCTGCAGGATCAGGAGAGGATCATCACTATGTCATATGCTTTGGCCTCCGAGGCTTCAGTCAAGAGCAAGCAGGTGGCAGGTAAATAAAGCAGCCCCCCACCCCCCACAACCACTCATACACATCCCTCTGTGGCTCCGACTCAGCTCTCCTTCACCGTCTATCCACTTAGGATAAGTGTGCACTTGTCTCTATACACGCATGCATGCTCTATGTTCATGCATCACTCTTTGACATTTCTGATTAATGGAGTGACATCGTGGTGCGGACACACACACACACACACACATACACACACACACACACACACAGCTCTCAGACGGTCGCTCGGCTCTCGAGTGCTGTTTGACTTCCTGATGGACACACCTGCAGGAGCCTGAGCCTCAACATATAGCAGTAAGCATCTCATTAACACTCAGGACATCGCACGTTTTTTAGTCAAAACATCTCAAATACCTCAAGTTTTTGAATCTCTACTGGAAAAAGAAACATCTACTAGAGGGAGGTAAAGTAATGAAGAATAAAAGAAAGAAAGAAAGAAAGAAAGAAAGAAAGAAAGAAAGAAAGAAAGAAAGAAAGAAAGAAAGAAAAAAATATATATATATTAGGGCTGTCAATCAATTAAAATATTTAAAAACATTTGTATCTGTTCTAAATGCAAATTAAATTTATACTTATTTTAAGTATTTAAGTATTAATTTTTATTTTATATAAAGTATTTATTTTATACTCTAATCAACATGGGCATGGACAAATATAGATGCTTTATGAACATATATTTATTGTTCGTGAAACCATCCTCAATATAAAGGGTGAAGACAAAATATTCATGTTTTAAATGTTTCCACACAGACGGTTTTAATTGCCGGATATGTGCATCATTGTGGATTTTGCTGATGGATTTGAGACTTGGCGCATCAGAAAAAGAAATGTTTATTTAATAAAAAAAATAAATTCGGTGGAGTTTATCTTTTTTTTTATCTGAGTAAAGAAAGTACATCGTAAATAGAAGGTTTTAATTTTCGCCTCTTTTATATTTACTTATTTCTTAATATATTTCATAAAAATGGTCAAACAGAAATGCTCGCTGCATTAACTGTGTTAATAAAATTATTGCATTCATTATTAAAATGAATTTGCATTAACATGTTAATTTTGACAGCCCTTCTCATTAATCTACACTTAGTAACCCATTATGAAAAAAAATGTAAACAGAATTCTAGAAATGTCTGTATTTTTTTTTTATACAAATTAACTGCAATATTACATGTACATAAATGTGTCTAGGTTACATATTTAACCCTCGTTCCCAGAGGGAAAGAGACGCTGCGTCAATAACGCTTTGCAAACGTTTTCGCGTGAACATGCTTTAAACAACGTGTGTAATCTGTCCAACAGAAAGGCCAGAAGGCTATCAAAAGCATGTTTAGTGGAGACAGCAATAGGGTCTGAAAAGGGAGGTGCTGCAGGGATGCAGGAAATGGTGCATGGAGATGCAGTGTTTAATCCCGCTAGGGAACCAGGGTTACATACGTAACCTAAAGCCATCCTCTTTAGGAACTCCAGCTGCGTCAACAACGCTTTGGGAATGAGTGTCCAGTACTGCCAGACTGACCAATCCATGCCTAGTGTGGATGAGCACAGCTAGATCGAAGGACAGAAGGGCCAGGAGTGGCACTATGGTCAAGGCTGTAGAACCAGCTTGAGACACTCCAGAAGACAAGGCCTTAGAGGCCGCCACACATTTCGAGTCCGGAGTCCGAGTGGGAGACCGGAGGACTCATAAGAGGAGGTGATAGCATCCACAATCGGCCCGCTGATGGTCTTCTTGTTTGCAGGGAGGCCCTTTCTATAGGGACTGTAGCAGACGAACAGCAGCTTCTGTGGACTTAAGCTTCTGCTGGTTTAGGAGCCTGAAAGAAAGGAGGATAGAAAGCATGAAGCATTACAGGTTGTGGGGCAAAAAAGGGCACATTGAGAACATACCCCGGTTTGGGTAGAGAAAGACACTGGCCATGCCTGCGGTAAACTCCAAGAGAGAAGGAGCCACGGAGAGGACCTGAAGGTCCTTCACTCTCTTCAGGGGGAGATGGCCAGCAGAAAAACAGTCTCAACTGTAAGAAATTTTAAGGGCACCTTGGGCTCGAAGGGAAGCTTAGAGCCTCCAAAACAATGGCCAAGTCCCACGCAGGCATGCTAGATCGCACCCAAGATTTTAGCCTCTTGGTACCGCAAACAAAAAACATGTTACTAATGGATTCCTGCACAGCGACTGCTCAGCAAGCGGAGCACAATAAGCAGCAATAGCGGACACATAACCTTTCAGGGTGGAAGTAGTCAACCCCATGGCGAACTGTTCTTGAAGGAATTTTGGCACTGAACCAACCGGGCAGTTAACTGGATCTGATTGGTGGTGTTCGCACCACATAGTGAACAGGTGCCATTTTGCGGGTTACAACCTTCTTGTAGAGGGAGCTCTGGATTGGAGAATGGACTTTAAGTGTCCTGGCATATACGCTACCCTCAAGGACAGCAGCTTCCCCTGGGCCCACAGGAGGACCTGACATGCCAGCTTGTATAGGAGATGAGATCGCAGACCTCCCTGATGGTTGATGTAGGAACCACCGGAGTGTTATCTGTATGGACCAATACATGGTAGCCCTTTAGGTCTAGAGGAAAATGCTTCAATGCTTGAAGCACGGCCAGCAACTTTAAGCAAATTGATATGCCATGTGTGATGGTGCCTTCCCCCCTAGACCATGTGTGGAGCGGCTATTCATAATGATCATAAATCTTTAAACAATACAGAACACTGGAGAGTGAGAATTAACATGAGCACCGGAATGTGTAATTATTAGTAATGTTCTTTCTACAGTCTTTTACTATAATTGTGGTTATAAAACTAGGAGCTACTGAGCAACTCATAAAATAGCTCAACATTTGCGATCATCATAGATCCAACACCAGCTTCTCCATGCCAGAGCCTTTAAACACTCAAGGAGGTCCAGTGTCCAAACTACACATGAAGTGGAATCCAATTGGCACCGGCATGTCTCTAGATGGTTCGGGATGTTTGCGGGGTCGGCATCTACTTGTTTAAAGGTCCACAATTTTCACGAGGTGGGACGTGACTGGGGCTGAAGCAACCTCAGGATGCCTTAGGATGGATAGAGAAAGAGAATCAGAACTGCTGTTCATGATATTAACAAGATGTGAGGGACGCATCTGTCATAAGCTCCACGCAACAACCAGGAACTCCCAGCACAGGACCTGAGACAGGAACCCAGGATCTCTCCACACATCTACGGCAAGTAGGACTTGCCACATCTGGCAGATTGCTAGGTAGTCTGTTAGGGAATTAGTCTCTTGAGACTGATCTTTAGTGTTCTTAGAGCCACCCTGGTGCAGCTCTAGGGGCCTCCAAGTCCCCTGCGGTACCAGGCGGAAACAGGTTTTTGTGAACTATAAAGTACCGGCTGTAGATCCTGGGCTCTCTGTCTGACAAAGGGACCAACTCGGTGGCCTCTTCCTCAAGAGAGTATCTACTTCTTGAAGACCAGAGCCTGCTCGGCCCCACCAGGTTACACACAACTCTATAGAAAGCCTTACAGCTGACAATGCATATCAGAGCAATAACCAAGCCATGAGGTCAAAGGAACTGCAGAGAACTGAGTTATGGGGCTGAATACATATATACATGATATTTAATTGGGAAAAAATTAAAGTACAGAAATTTCTAGAATTCTGTTTCTCATTATGGGTACTAAGTGTAGATTAATGAGAAAAACCTTTTCTTTAGTGTGGTATCAGGCGGCAACATAAGCTAAAAAATGTAAGGTGTCTGAAAACCTTCTAAATGCATATATATATATATATATATATATATATATATATATATATATATATATATATATATATATATATATATATATATATACAGTGCCCTCCACGATTATTGGCACCCCTGTTTAAGATGTGGTCGTGGACCTCTAAAAATTCTCCTTTTTCTTAAAACAACATAGAACCCAAATGCAAAAAAAGAGAAAAATCCAACCTTTTATTTAAGTACATTACTTTGGTGGTAAAAAAATCACACATTTAGAAAAAGGGACTTTTAATTAGTGATTCATGATTTCCTGTTTCCCTGGGGTATAAATATGACGTGACACAGAGGCCTAATTCTCTTACCCATTTGTCAACATGGCAAAGACAAGAGAACACACCATTCAAGTAAGGCAGATGTGTGTCGACCTTCATAAGTCAGGCAATGGCTACAAGAAAATAGCCACTCGCCTTAACTTGCCGGTATCTACAGTCAGAGGAATCATTAAGAAGTTTAAAACAACTGGAACAGTGACCAACAAGGCTGGAAGAGGTCCCAAGTTTATCTTGCCACAACGCACAGTGAGGAGGATGGTAAGAGAAGTAAAAAAATTTCCCAAGCTCACCGTCACAGAATTGCATCAAAGAGTGGCATCTTGGGGTCACAGAGTCTCCAAAACAACCATCAGACGCTCTCTACATGCCAACAAGCTGTTTGGGAGGCATGCAAGGAAAAAGCCTTTTCTCACTAACACTCACAACGTAAACGTCTGGAGTTTGCTAAGCGGTACTGGGACTTCAACTGGGATCGTGTGCTTTGGTCAGATGAGACTAAGATTGAGCTTTTTGGCAACAAACACTCTAAGTGGGTCTGGCTAATGAGTATGCCGAAAAGCACCTCATGCCCACCGTGAAGTATGGTGGAGGATCTGTGATGCTGTGGGCCTGTTTCTCTTCCAAAGGCCCTGGGAACCTTGTTAGGGTGCATGGCATTATGAACGCTTTGAAGTACCAGGATATTTTAAATAAAAACCTGATGGCCTCTGCCAGAAAGCTGAAGATGGGTCGTCATTGGGTCTTTCAGCAGGATAATGATCCAAAACATGTGGCAAAATCTACACAAAAGTGGTTCAGCAGTCACAAACTCAAGGTCCTCCCATGGCCATCTCAGTCCCCAGACCTCAACCCAATCGAAAACCTGTGGGGCGAGCTAAAGAGAAGAGTGCATAAGAGAGGACCCAGGACACTGGATGATCTAGAAAGATTGTGCAAAGAAGAATGGTCAAAAATCCCTCTCTCTGTGTTCTCCAATCTTGTGAAATGTTATAGGAGGAGATTAAGTGCTGTCTTGTTGGCAAAAGGAGGTTGTACAAAGTATTAACATCAGGGTGCCAATAATCGTGGCACACATGATTTCAAGTTTTTTTTTTTCTAAATGTGTGATTTTTACCACCAAAGTAATGTACTTAAATAAAGGTTGGATTTTTCTCTTTTTTTGCATTTGGGTTCTATGTTGTTTTAAGAAAAAGGAGAATTTTTATATATTTTATATATATATACACATACATACATACATACATATAGTAACATTCGAATGGCTAGTAATATGGGTTCTCTTTCAAACATTCGCTCGGTATCTCACTATGGGAATCGCCTCGGGCGTGACCAATCCTGGAAGCATCAATCACACCACGTCTGTCGGCTGACAGACCAATCACGACAGTGATGCGAGTCCCGCCTCCTATATACACCGCTGCTGGCGGTCCCTGCCTCATTCTCGTTCTCTTCCCCGTGAAGATCCTTTTAGGAAGCTATCCTCAGCAGATCCTCTGGGGGCAGTCGTTTAACTGTTCACAGACAGGCCGTTAAGGTGCGTCTCCGAGCGGCTGCTTCTTGGGAGAATATCCACTGTCAGCGGATATTCCCTTCTGCTGTTTTTCTTTTCACATCGCGTCAAGCGAGTATTAACATTATTGTTCGAGACCCGTTTTCGAGAAGCACGTCGTGGTGATCTCGTTGTTTTCCTTTTTTTCCGGTGATTGCACCTCCGTTATGGCAGCTGCGAGTTCATCCGGGTGCACGGCGGGAAGAGTTCAATCCCGACCGTGTGCATGCGGGTCTACGATCTCGGCAAAGACTCTCATCCCTGTGCATCGTGTGCTTAGGAGTTCGGCACGCTCAAACCGTGCTCGCTAACCCGAGTGCTGCCCGCACTGCGCTCTTTTCCGTCAAGGGTTCGAGGCGCCATCTGCAGTCGCGACGCGAATAAGGGAGACCCGTGTCTCTCTCCGCTGCCCGCGGAGAGGGACGAGGCTGCTTCGCAAGCACAGTGCAGCTGGGGAGAGATCATGGACGAGGTTTCTCCTGTCCTTCCTTTACTCTTCGAATCACACTCTCTGCTGGATAACAAGGGTGTGGAGGAGGAAGATGATGAGGTCGCTCATTTTTTGGAGGAGGATTTGGAGGACGGCGAGGAGGATGCTATCCTCCCTCCTGATCTTCTCTCCAGGCCTGGAAGTGCTACAGGCCCTTCCCCCATGCCAGGTGAGCTGGACCTTTGTGGAGGTGTGTAGGAGAGCGGCCAAAAAACTTTCCATCGAATGGCCGTCTCAGCAGGTGCATAGAGTGCCCGTTAAGGGTACTCCACCACCCGTAGAGCTGTCCACCTCCACCCAAATCGCCGAGCTGCTCTATCCTCCTCCTCCCCTTCTCTGCCAGGACGTACAGAAAGGCTGTCCGCCTCCCTTTTTCAGAAGATCTACCGCTCCTCGGCCCTGGCGGTTAGAGCTCTGAATGCCACCTCCATGCTCACGGCTTACCAGGCAGAGCTCATGGAAGAGATGGGGAGGCAGATTGATGCTGGGTCTCCAGATTCTACCTTGTGGGAACAAATCTGCGTCATTGCGGATCTCAACCTGCGTTCCTCTAGGGGAGCGGTCCAGAGCTGCGGCCGCAGCATGGGCCTCGCTGTGGTAGGCGAAAGGGCCCTGTGGTTGGGTTTGACGGGCTTATCGGAGAGGGAGAAGGTGGAGTTCCTTGATGCCCCGATAGAGCCAAAAGCCCTTTTCGGGGCTGCGGTGGTTTCTGGTGGGGAGGCTCGCCAGAAACAGCCCGAGCCCAGGAACAAGACCTCTTTGCAGCGGCAGCTGCTAGGCATCGCCCAGCGGACCCTCAGGGAGGGAAGAAAAGGCGGGCGACCTAGCCTGTGGTCTGATTTTGGGTCAAAAGAGAGGTGGCAGCACTCTCGGAGTTTCTGTAGCACCCCTCGACTCATCTCAGGAGTCTTGTCTTGGCGTTGGGGAGCGTTTCAAAGACTGTGTTCGACGAACAAAATTTCTCCGGTTCGGTTGGAGTGTTGGCACCAGTTCCCCCAGTGCCCGGAAAGTTACTTCTCCCCTCTCCGCCCGCGGGGTTATGCAAGAGAGAGAGCAGAATGTTCCATGTTCGTCAAAATTTATTAAAGATTTGTTCTGTGCATCCAGGCAGTGGGCCGAGGGCACAGATGTGTGTGATAAAGAGAAAAGTGAAAAAATCCACACACACAATAATAAAACTCGAACCAGAGTTGCAACCCCATGGATGGTGCCACCGCGCCGCCTGTCAGCGAGAGCCGCAGAGGCCTGCTCTCTGCTTGCGCGGAGAGTTGGCGCGCATGCGCAGTTCGTCATTGGGTGTATTCCACAATACAGCGGGGATATCGCCTGCAATTTGCCGTGAGACCACCGCTTTTCAGCGCCGTGATTTGGTCGACAGCAGAGGGCGAATCTGCTCAGGTTTTGGAGGACGAAATAACCTCCTTACTGAGCAAAGGGGTAATTTGATCGGTGCCGCGAGAGGACAGCCAGCTCGGCTTTTACTCCCGGTACTTTGTCGTTCCAAAGAAAGGGGGGTCTCCGTCCCATTCTGGATTTACGGAACCTCAACAAACACCTTAGAAAGTACAAGTTCAAGATGCTCACTTTGAAAGCTTTGTACAGTGTTATTCGTCCCAGAGATTCGTTACGTCAGTGGATCTGAAGGACGCGTATTATCACATAAGCATTTATCCGGCACACAGAAAATTCCTACGCTTTGCCTATCAGGGCACAGCCTACGAATATTTGGCGGTTCCAACAAGATTTTCCAACTCCTGCACGATCGACCCTGGCCTCTCCCGTTGCGCAGGGATCTCCTCTCGCAAGCGCGCGGAGAGATTTTTCACCCGGCACCGGACAGAGTAGCTCTCTGGGCCTGGCTCGTGAGAGGATGAATCTCAGCGTAGCTGGTTTGCCTCCGAGGGTGATTGAGACGATTCAGAATGCGAGAGCAGCTTCGACGCGCTCTGCATATGATAGGAAGTGGAGTGTGTTTGAACTATGGTGTGCTCAGAGACATATCGTCCCTTTTCACTGTTCTGTGGCAGATGTGTTGTGCTTTTTGCAAGAACTTTTGGATAAGGGCAGGGCTTTTTCAACCGTTAAGGTTTATCTCGCCGCTGTTTCTGCATGCCACGTAGGGATTGACGGTAATACTATCGGTCATTACCCGCTCGTGTGCAGGTTTATGAAGGGAGCGCGGCGTCTAAGCACGTTCTCAAAGCCGCTGGTTCCGCCATGGGATCTGTCAGTGGTCCCGAGCGTGCTCTCTCAGTCTCCTTTTGAGCCGATAGGGAGTATTGACTTGAAGCTCCTGTCGCTGAAGGTCGCTTTGTTATTGGCTCTTTCTACCGCGAAGCGGGTTAGTGAACTTCATGCTTTGTCAGTTCATAACTTCTGTATGCGGTTTGCTTCGGATTTCTCACAAGTGGCTCTCAAGACTAATCCGGCATTTTTCCCGAAGGTGAGCGAGTCAGCTTTCGCCTGCAGGCAGGTGGATTTGGTGGCTTTTCATCCGCCTCCTTTTTCCTCAGCGGAGGAGGAGCGGCTTCACTGTCTGTGTCCTGTCCGTGCGTTACGTCACTATGTTGACAGGACGAAGGGTTTGAGACGGAGTAATCAGCTGTTTGTTTCATGGGTCGATTCCCGTAAGGAAGTCCCGTTCCGACAGCGCCTGTCCCATTGGCTCGTGGAGGCTATTATAATGTGTTATAATAGCGTGGGTCTCAACCCTCCGGAAGGACTGAGGGCTCATAGTACCCAAGGCTTGGCCACTTTGTGGGCGTTTTTTTAAGGGTGTTTCTATTCAGGACATCTGTGCGGCAGCATGCTGGGCTTCGCCGCACACTTTTGTCCGTTTTTATAGGCTGGATGTCACGGAGCCTTCGCTGGCTCATTCCGTCCTGAGTGTGTAATATATATTGTGTATATATTGTAGGTATGATTATATATACATGTATTTGTCTATATAGATGTGTTTTTGGTCATGTATACGTGTATGCGTAAGGGAATGACAACGGGTGATGAAAACATCGTGGTTCGGATGTTTGTCATTTCTCTCGCTTTTCCACTCTCTTCAGTGAGAGGGATTATCTTTTTTTTTTCACATCACTGAGTTGGTTGACACCTGCTTCGGACAGCATATCTGCAATACGGGAGTTGTCTATATCCCATAGTGAGATACCGAGCGAATGTTTGAAAGAGAACCGGGGTTACGTAAGTAACCTAAAGTTTTTTTTTCCATTGTAATTTCTGTGTGTTTGTGTGTGTGTGTGTGTGTGCGGCATTTTCACGTGTGTGTGTGTGTGTGTGTGTGTGTGTGTGTGTGTGTGTGTGTGTGTGTGTGTGTGTGTTTACGCGTGTCTATTATTAACACGTCTCTTGTCCTGATCTCTGTTTCTATGTAGTTTCTCCGGAGGTTAACAGCCCCACTATGCTTCCTCCACCTCCTCTTCCGCCTCCTCCTCCTCCTCTCCCTCCTTCTGCTGTCGCTCCTGTCGTGTCCTCCCCTCAAACTCTTCCTCCTCCTCCACCTCTAAGCAATGGATTTCACTACACCTTTGTCTAATCAGAGCAAACAAAAGTAAGATACTAACATGCTAACTACTTTACCGCACTTCTGCATTTCTGCTAATTGTTTCCCTAGCGTGCATGTGTGCATGGCGTGTGCGGGTGTATGTGTGTTAACACTTTGTGTGCATGCCTGATTATGCATGACTCTATGAGAAGACAGAGTTTCTCTCCCCTTCCAAGCAGCCAGCTGCCTCCACATCTGGAGCAGAAACAGTGTGTGAATTGTCTGTTAATAGCCTTTTGTGAGGCACAAACAAATGGCTTTTTTTCTGTCAATTGTGTAATTAACAAAGAGCTGCAGGTTCCTATGGGTTGCACACCTTCTTCATGCTGCCAAACACCAGTTGCTTTGCCATCTGTAAAGCTCCAGAAGTGATTAGAGCGAGTAACACAGGAATGATATGTGCAGTGTCTTTACAGTTGCCCTGCTGTTAGAAACACATACCAGTTCCTGTTTCTGTGTGTGTGTATGTGTGATTGTGTGTGTGATTGTGTGAGATGAGTTTTTCAGCACTGATCAGCTATTACAAAAAAAAAAACATTGAAAAAAATGAATATCATTGTGTCAGTTCTGAAAATTGACATGTTACAAGCAGGAAAAATGGGAAAAACATCAGGATATGTGCTACTTTGTCAAAAACCCAAATTCTGATGTCTAGATGACTGGGTCAGAGCTTCTTGTGGGGTTTTCCGGATGCAGTTGTTATTACCGCCCAAAAGTGCTGCAGGGAATTAGAACAGGTGAACAGGAGACAGGGTTCCATGAGCGCTTGATTCTTACTGATGCATGCGAGGAGCAAAGAATTTGTCTGTCTGATCTGATCCCATAGAAGAGTTACTGCAGCACAGATTGCTGAAAAAGTTCATGTTGGCTCATGTTAGAATGGAGTTAGAACTCACAGAGAGGGTATCCGGCTCCTACAGGACATCAGAACTTGACCATGGAGGAATTGAAGACGGCCTGGTTTGATTAATCATATTTTCTTGTACATCATGTGCTTTATTTACCTGAGGAAGAGATGCCACTGTGCTATGGGACGAGGCAATGTAATGCCCCAGATGATGTTCTTCTAGAAAACCTTGAATGCTGTAATTCATTGGATGTTATTTTGGAAGTTGCATCCCACCTGTCTAAAAATTGATGCAAAAAAAAGTTAGAACCTTTAAGGGCAATAGCAATTCTTATAGACTGGTCTTTTTCAGCAGGATAATGTTACCTGCACATCCACACAGAAAAATAATTGTTCATGAATAGTTTGGTAGACTTGACAAAGTCTAGTAGTCCACTAAGTCCAGTAGTAGTTCGGCCTCCAACTTCCAGAGATCCAATCGGATAAAGCTTCTGTGGGATGGGTTGGACAAACATGTCTGAACCATGAAGACTTCAACTCACAACCATTACATTTATAGAATTTGACAGACTTACAACTGGGCAGTTGAGGGTCGTTCTCAAGGGCCAAACAGTGGCAGTTTGGTGGTGCTGGGATTTAAACTTGTGACCCTCTGATCCAGAGCCCAATGCCTTAACCACTGAGCTGCCAACTCTCTTTAAAGGATCTGCTGCTAATTTACTAAAATACTGTATGAAGCACAGATTTAAAGGTCCTGTGGGGTCCAAGAGACA
This sequence comes from Silurus meridionalis, assembly GCF_014805685.1. Lineage (NCBI taxonomy): Eukaryota > Metazoa > Chordata > Actinopteri > Siluriformes > Siluridae > Silurus > Silurus meridionalis. The sequence continues at coordinate 16,668,879 of NC_060892.1, forward strand.
CAGGGGAGAAGTACAAGATATTGGGCAAATGGTTTTAATGTTATAGCTAATTAATGTATAAATATAAAATTACATAAATCTATAAGATGCAGTTTTATTACAGTGCCTAAGATGGATTTTTGATGAACGTATATAGTTGTTGATCTTTTCTTTCTGATTCTTTCTTTCTTTCTTTCTTTCTTTCTTTCTTTCTTTCTTTCTTTCTTTCTTTCTTTCTTTCTTTCTTTCTTTCTTTTTTCCTTTATTCCTTCCAAATAGGTATGCTATAAATGAACAAAATAGACATGAATGTTGTGCGCAGTGATTTAAAAATTATTGTGTGCATGGCATGTGTGTGTCTGTGCATGGTGTGTCTGTGTGTGAGTGTGTGTGTGTGTGTGTGTGTGTGTGTGTGTGTGTGTGTGTGTGTGGTATTTAACCGGGTCTCTTTTTTTACCCTGCCATGCAGCAGACAGAGTGAGGGAGGAGAACTTTTATCTCCCTCTATACAGTAAGGTAGCGTTTCTCTCACAGACATGTGACTCTGTTCCACGTCCATCTTACAGTTCAGCCTTTCATTTGTATAACATGCAGTCACATCAATGCAGCATAAATTCTTATGAATTCTGTCCTTTCTATTCCTTCTTATTTTTTTATTTCATTCTTTGTTTTATTTTTTAACCTTCTTCTTGATCTTTTTTCATTGTTGATATTTTCAATCTTTTTTGTCATTAATTTCAGTTTTCTAAAATGTTTTATGTTGTGTATTGTTGTATTTGTGTTATTACTGACACTTTATTGTATTTTTTTGTGTGTGTATTTTTCTAGCCAAAGCCGTGTCCGGTCATTGAGGTGCTATCCCACGTCGATCACTCGCTCTCTCTTCGTTCTTTTAACGGTTGACGAAAAAAGACTCTGAACATCGGTTTTTACGTCTTTCGTAGATGAGACATCTGCACGTCTACGTGCTTTTGGAGCTACGCCTCAAAAAATATCATTGCGGAGGGAAGATAAACTAAACAAACAGACTCGCACGTGAAGCAGGCGAGCGTTTTGCCATGGACACTGCTGTGATAATAAAAAGCTGAACACAGAGCTAGTAGTACGATAGGAAAGTTCATTTGCACTTTTGTACTCATGCACTGCATCGTAGAGCAAACACAAGTTTCATCATCATCCAGGCTCTCGAGGAGGAACAGGATAAAAAGGATGAGAATATTTAGAAAGCAGAAAGTATTACATTTTAACAGGGTGGATGACGGTACAGATGTTTGAAAAGTTTGATCGATTGTATTTTTGTTGACGGAGATGCTATTCTTACACCAAAATCACAAAATATTTTTTTTTGTATCTAGTGTATCTAGCACTGCCAGGTTCCACTTAGCTTGCTAAATGAGCTTTATTTTTGCGGACATTGTTTGTTGAATTAACAATATTTTTTTTCTTGTGGAATTCTCACAGGAGGGATGGAGGGAGGTAGGGAGGGAACATAGCGTTCTCTGTTTTTGTTTTGTTTTTTTATGAAGATGTAAATATTAAAAATATTAACAAATATCAGAAAAAACCTGTGTAAACTTGTTTTGTCATCCAATCAAAAACGTATCGACCGATGCGGGAATATTGCTTGTTCATAGGTCCAAAATACGTAAGAATTTTAAAGACAGATTAGCGTACCCTGTATTGACACCGGTTTCAGAGTTAACGCCGTTAACACCTCTCTGTAAGGTGCAAATGAAATGGATTTTTTTATTTTTTGTGAAACATGTCTGTTCTATTGTAGCTTTTCAGCTTGCTTTGGATGAGGGCAGAAAAAAATCATTCATTTCAAAATTCCTTTCACGCGCTTTTAGGTTTTTTTTTTTTTTTTTTTTTTTTAAAAGCTTATGCGACACAATGACTTGTTTCCTCCAGCTACCCAGAAAGTACAATGGATAAGTAGAAACAAAATGCGCTCTCATCACGGCTCCAAGGATTCTCTTTGACTTGTTTTATTGATTGCTTTGACCTCTTTACATGCGTTTTTCTTTTTTCCATTTTTGGAGAATTTGCCGCTATCCGGCTTAGCAGTGAATACAAATTATTTTTTTTATTTAAAAGCGAACGCAAGGGCAAGAAAATTTTCACCCTCGCTCTTTAGTTCAAAAGGTTCTGGTTTTAAAAAAGGTTTTTTTTATATATATATATATATTTTTTACTAATTTGTTCTATTTTACCCATTGCTCTATAGTATTAAATCTGCTATGTCCTTGAAAACCAGATGGACAATATCTATAGGTGTGAATGTCCAGCTCTGGTGTGTTTGATTTTCTTTTTTATTCTGTCTCACACTGTGTTGCATTTTATCGATCGTTTATATAGAATCGATACAGTGGAGCAGTGCAATCAGACGTTTTTTTGCTGTGAACATTGGTTTCATTGTGGCAGGTTTTATTAGCAGCAGAATTAATCATTTTTACCAATGTGGAAAACTTATACATTCACAGTCAAGGACTTTCTTTACAGACGATTTGTGCAAGACTTAAGTTAGATATTATACAGTAAGTCTTGTGGTCTTTATTAAACATCGTTGTCCTGAAAAAAAAAGAAACAAGAATAAAAACTACTATGCTACAAATATCTGATATAAAGTAATAATATGTGGAATTATACACGTGTACTGTTAACGAGCAATATCAGCAAGAACTACAGCACCTAATAGAGAGATTGAAGACAGTTTGCTTGAGTGCAAATACATTATCAGTTGCTCAAGGTGGTGTGAATTACTTTTGTGTTAACTGTAACTGTAACACAGGACAGAGAACATTTTTACTTCTGAGCACTAAGACACACACTTCCTTCATGATGCTTATATTTAAAGTCCATTCTTTGTGACATCGATATGTGCTTCAACACTACACAGCAATGGTAGGTATCAAAGGTTTACACACCCCTGTTCAATTATACAATGTATGGACAAAGGTTTGTGGACACCTGACCAAAAGTTTCATAAGTTTCATAAATTGCTTCATACTATTCGACATTAAGTCCCCATAGTGGAACATCATCTGCAATCTACTGTCAAGCTGTTCCACAAAATTTTGTGTGCTTGTGGAGATTTTTACTCATTCAGGGCTTCCCAGGGGTGTTAGTGAAGTCAGGTACTGATGTAGGTTGAGGAGGTCTGGAGTGCACTTAGTGTTCCAATTCATTCCAAGTTCAAGTGAAGGGAAATTTTTAAGTTACTTAAGACATCCTATACAATTGTGTGCCTCCAAATTTGTGGAAACAGTTTGGGGAGGAGTCAAAGTCTAGAAAAGTCAGGTGACCCAATACTTTTTGTCCATATAGAGTAAGTCATGTAAGATCATTTTTGCACAAAATAAATATCATGCAGAATATCATTAACAATATTACTTTGTGAAGTCTCGTTTGTGCAGACGGATTGATATTAACACTACATATGTGGGTGATAGACATCATGATATGTTTGATGAATTTCTCACAGGTAATGTAGGTGGTAGGTGGTATTCATCTTCACATCATTTTTCAAACATTGGCTTTCATTTGTACATGATTGGTTTATTTACCTGTTAATTTTTTTAAACATGTCGATGTTATCATTTATTTAGGTTTCGATTTTCAGATATTTAAATTTTTGGTGACTCTTACATTATTTTTGTTTTGCACACAATTTATATATTTTTTTATATACAGTGCCTTCATAAAATATTTAAACCATTTTTATGTATGATTCAGCCTTATGCAAAAATGCTTGAAATAATTATTTTTAACCACAAAAAAATGGAAATTCTTTCCCCATAATAACAAAAAAAAACTGAATGTGGTAACTTGTGACAGCACATTGATTTTAAAAAACAACAAAACAAAATACATACTGAAATATCACATTGACATAAGTCCCCTCTTCATTCTTAGCTATGACATTTAAACTTGATCTCAGGCACATCACCAGTTCTCTGGATCATCTCTTAGATTTTTCTACAATTTAATTGATTTAGGTCGATTAGGTCTCAGCCAGATGACACCAATTTCTAATTTGAGTCTGGTTCTTCTCGAGGATTCTTTCTCCAATAGTTTTTGGAAATTGTTTCCTCATCACTATCACCTCTTGCTCACTCATTGGTATAAACATATAGGGATACATTTCTGAATTTCAAATGTATATTGTTAATGTATTTATTTATATAAAGCTGCTTTCTGACAGTGTTCACTGTTGAAAGCACAGTTCAAATAAAATGTAAGTAAATGTATGCAAGTCCATTTGTGGAAAATTCAACAAATTGGACATGCTTTGGAGAAATCACACACCGGTCTGTATAAGGTCTAACAGTTGAAACAGCAAATCAGATAAAAATCAAAACAAGCCATGGATGTGGAACTCAGAGACAGGATTGTGTCTGTAAGAAGGCTACAAAATGTTTTCAAACAAACTGACCAATCAGAATAAAGGGGCCTTGGTGACAAAGAAAAGAGCCCAAGAACCTGATGGCTTCTCTTGTTAAGCTCAAGAAATCATATGAGGAGATTGCAGAAAGTTCTTGAAGAACAAGAATTGGGCTTTATGGTTACCAAGCTGACGTAGCTGCTTGCAATTTGCTTTTTGCTTAATGTTTTCATGCTTTCATAAGTCCTGCACTGGATAAGATTCAGTCAGGTCAGTCTGCCATAAAGCACAGATTAGTGGAGGGTTGCAGTGATTGCTGATTTTCGTTGAAGGCAATGATTCACCACAAATGGCATTGTATTCGCAACTTTATTCCATTTTATTTTATGAATAGACACAGAGGCTAAAGGTTCTTTTTTTTTTAAAGTGGAGTTGCGTTTGGGTTTTGAATGCATTCAGTGTCCTTCATCTGAAAGAAAGAATGTCACCTTGAGAAGATTGGAAAAGTGTAGCTTCATTTATTCATCGTGGTGATTAAGAAGAAATGGGGTAAAAAATCGACCATGTCTACCATCTTAAAAAGGGTTCTTTAAGGGTTCTTTGGATAATTATGGGTGCTTTACACTTAACATGTTGTAGTGGATGTACAATGAGACAAAACAGAAAAGTAACAACACAAAAACAACCCGTTTTCTGAGTCTTGATAATGTTTGTCTATATCAAGATAGGAGGAACCAGTATTAACCAATAGAAATGCAAACCCTGGGTTTTTTTTAGCAGGTGTTTATTTGTGAAACAGCACCATATTTTTCTTTTTTTTTTTTTTTTTTACTAAAATCCTTTAAACAATGTTTTCATCAGGAGCATTCAGGTGCATTCCGAGTACATTTAGATCAGACACATAAACACTATGGACAAAGATTTTAAGACACCAGACTTTTCAGCTATATCTGATTCTTCCCCAAACTGTTACCACAAAGTTGAAGGCACACAATTGCACAAGATGTCTTAGGATGCATCATTTAATGTTCCCTTCAAATAAAACAGAAGAATCAGATCTGTTTTAGCATGACAATGCCCCTGTGCACAAATATTCAAGAATGTTTACATGGGTTGGAGTGGAATATCTTAAGTGGCCTGTTATAGAACTCTAACCTTATCTCAGCTGAAAACCCTGAGATCAATTGTAAAACTGACTATACCCCAGACCTCCTCTTCGTACATCAGTCCCTGATTTTACTTGTGGCTGAATAAACAAAAATCTCCACATGCACACTCAAACTCTAGTGGAACATCTTCCCAGAAGATTATTATTATAGTATCTAGGGACTGAATGTGGAATGGGATGTTCAAAAAGCATATACAAATCTGATTTTTAATTTTGAAAAAAATGTTAAGAAGGTAAGGGAGTAGTGCATGTTTTGAAATTGATATTCTTTTTGAATAAAAGCACATGATTTTTCTGTATATTCTTGTATTTATTTTAGCATTATTTTTATGTATAGGATGAACACCTCTTTGTGGTGATAAGGAAGATTATGAGCAACCCTACATAGAAAAAGTGAGAGTGAGGACTGGTGATGATTGAGGTAAAGATGGTGGAACAGCCATTGTATCAAAGGAAGAAAGAAACTTTAGTACTGTATACCACTAATATATTAATGACTGCAAATTTGGCTTTCATTCTCATTATTTAGCAACTGCACTTATTGATATCTTTAATGAGGTGTATTTATAGCCATAATCACAAAAAAATAGCTTGAATTCCAAATATCACATTAGCTTTGAATATTGTTGAATTCTGTGGTCATGATGAATACACTTTTTAAAATACAGCCCAAATTTCTTTACATCTGTAACATGCATATTTTCAGGATTTCCCAAACTTCCCCCTTTTTACCAGAAGGTCAAATAATCATCATTAAAGAAGAATCAATCACCCAATCATGGCACTTCTTTTGTTATGTTAATGGTACACACCTATAATTTCTTAGCATTGATGTGAGGCTCTAGGTTTTTGTGTTGCTTCTCAGGCCTGACAAAATGCAAAATAGAAAATGTTCAGAAGGAAATGAAGTTCTGGTGTGTCTGTGAAATGAGACAGAGAACATTGTGTGCTCAGAGGAATCTGGGGAATAATTACCTCCATGAAATACACTTGACAATGAAATTTAACAGATGTTTATGGGGTCGAGATGTAATACCACCTTTGGACTTAATACCACCACTGGGGGAATAAATTAGGAGACAAAAAATTTGTGGTCATGGTCTTTCTGGGATTTTAATTCCCTTATGTGTATTAACAACACATTCATAGTTTTTTCCACTTTTTTGACAGTTAGTATCACTATCATTTTCTGGCCAGACATTTAGACAAGGTCACCTTCAATCTTTACTTTTCACTTCTTACTGGTCAATAAGGCCACAAGGTGACAATCTGGATTTCTTCAGTTAAAAAATCCAGGCGCTTTTACTTTACCTCCTTGTTTTTTTGTGCATACAAATCCCAATGTAAAATATTTAAGACACAAATCATCTTCCAACCCAAAGACAATCATTTTTTTCTGAAATGTTTTTGTTCCTCTTATAATACAGCAATTTTCCAACAATTAAAATGTCATTTATTAAGCAGTGACACATCACAATGACAATTTTTAAAATCATTTATAATTACATGTAGTGTTGCAGAACATCTACAGAACAAGTGAATTTGTGTTTTAACTTAAACATTATAGCAGCTATAAAAAGTCATTCCTGAACCAGCTTCTCTTTTCTTTGTCTTTAGATGTTAATAAAAAAAAAGAAAATCATTAATTCCTCTGTCCTGAATATAAGGTGTATATTGAACTGTGACAAAGCAATGATACTGGAGATTACCTCCATGAACTATAGTCATCTTCACCATATTACGTGAAAGTGTAAATTCAGAACAATTAAGTATAAAAAGAATGTATCTGAACAAACATAAACAAGCAGTGTGAGCAGAAGTTCAATCCTTAGACATATTTCATTCAATTTTGCCTATTTTACCAATACAAAAGCAACTAATATAAGAATCTTCAGCTATTTTATCTTTGATTTAGCACATGCAGCAAAGCAGCATTATTTAAAATGCAATCCGAATACCTTTGAGAGAACTGTTATAAATTCTTTTGGATGTTTTGAATGACAAGATTCGTACAATCTGAATAAGTCAAACTGTGTTTATTTGATCGACAGTGAAGATCTTCCTCTGATAGGTTAGTAATATAAAGAAGGCAGCACTGATTAGCAGATCCTGTTAGCATGTCAAAAAACATTTCCTTTCAACAAAACAAGTCTTTCATGGTCCATTAACTCTTGCCAGTAGACTAACAGTATAGGTACAAGAAGGTTGGGGGGGGTGGGTGTCTTCAGGGGGATTGGGGGCTTTTTGTAAATACACGGCTGAGGTGAAATGCCCTTGAGGCTCTTGTTTGATCTAACAGTCCATTTAAGTCGGGGAAGCCTTTTTGCTGTACCTTTCACGTTGCATTAAGGCAGAAAGAGACAAAGAAACACTCGAGGGCCTGGCCTGTGAAAAAAACAAAAGCATCCAATGTGCTTTTTTCTCGAGGTGTTGTGAATCGTTAAGTAGGCTGACCTGGATACAGTGTTGAACCTGTCACTAACAGCAAGTTTTATCTTTAATGTAAAATGAAATGTTAATTTACAGTATATTCTCAGTAAAGTACACTGTGATTTTGTTTTAATTTAAACTCACTGAAAAATATTTAAATCAGTATTGAATCATTTGTGATTTAGCTAAATATTATAAATATTTATATTAAATTGGAAATTTTAATGGTGTGTGTGTGTGTGTGTGTGTGTGTGTGTGTGTGTGTGTGTGTGTGTGTGTGTGTGTGTGTGTGTGTGTGTGGGGATGTGGTGACATGATGTCATAGGGCTATTTAGACCTAGGAAATGAGTGAGTGAGTAATAGAGTGAATGAGTATGTGAGTGAATTAGTGAATGAGGGAGTAAGGAGTGAATAAGTGAGTGAGTAGGAAAGTAAATGAGTAAGTGGTGAGTGAGTGGAGTGAGGAGTGAGTGAGTGAGTGAGTGAGTGAGTGGTGAGTGAGTGAGTAAGTGAGTGAGTGAGTGAGTGGTGAGGAGTGAGTGGTGGTGAGTGAGTGAGTGAGTGGAGTGGTGAGTGAGTGAGTGAGTGGTGGTGAGAGTGATTGGTGGTGAGTGAGTGAGGTGAGGTGAGTGAGTAAGTGAGTGGTGAGTGAGTGAGTGGTGAGAGTGAGTGAGGTGAGTGAGAGTGAGTGGTGGTGAGTGAGTGGTGAGTGAGGAGTGAGTGAGTGAGTGAGTGAGGTGATTGAGTGAGTGAGTGAGTGGAGTGAGTGAGTGGTGAGTGAGTGTGAGTGAGTGAGGTGAGTGAGTGGTGAGTGAGTGAGTGGTGAGTGGTGAGTGAGTGAGTGAGAGTGAGGAGTGAGTGAGTGAGTGAGTGAGTGGTGTGAGTGAGTGAGTGAGTAAGTGGTGAGTGAGTGGTGAGTGAGGAGTGAGTGGTGAGTGAGTGTGAGTGAGTGAGTGGTGAGTGAGTGAGTGGTGGTGAGTGAGTGTGTGAGTGAGTGAGTGAGTGGTGAGGAGTGAGTGAGTGAGGTGAGTGAGGTGAGTGGTGAGAGTGAGGTGAGTGAGTGGTGAGTGGAGTGAGGTGAGTGAGTGAGTGGTGGTGAGTGAGTGGTGAGTGTGTGAGTGAGTGAGTGAGGTGAGTGAGTGAGTGAGTGGTGAGGTGGTGAGTGAGAGTGAGTGAGTGAGTGAGTGAGTGGTGGTGGTGGTGAGTGAGTGGTGGTGAGTGGTGGTGAGAGTGAGTGAGTGAGTGAGTGAGTGAGTGAGAGTGAGTGAGTAAGTGAGTGAGTGAGTGGTGAGGAGTGAGTGAGAGTGAGTAAGTGAGTGAGGTGAGTGGTGGTGAGTGGTGAGTGAGGTGAGTGAGTGAGTGAGTGAGTGAGTGAGTGAGTGAGTGTGTGAGTGAGAGTGAGTGAGTGAGTGAGTGAGTGAGTGAGTGAGTGAGTGAGTGAGAGTGAGTGAGTGAGTGAGTGAGTGAGTGAGTGAGTGAGTAAGTGAGTGAGTGAGTGACGTATAAGGGACAAGTCCTTGGTTCCTGTCACATTCATGCTTATAACGTTTGCATATATTAATATACAATATGCGCATACCCAAGCGGCTCAAGAATGTGTTATGGCAACACATCTGTGGCACAATATAAAAAAACCTTGATAGTTCCTAAATCATATAATAAGATGTTGAGCGGTAAAAGTATATTATCATCTCCTCTTCTGATTCGCTCTTCATCTCCACTGACTGTCTGTAATGAATATTAATGCTTGTCTACCGAGTAACCAAAATTAAGCAGGTTTTCACTTCAGGTTCTACCAGATTCAATTACAAATCCAGTCAGGAGGTGTTCATGATTCCCAACGCATTTTTTTTGTCTCTTAAGACTTTTTTAAGATTATTTCTTGTCATGCTCTGTCAGAGATCCCTATTACATCTATTCTAAATTCTGTAACAGAGCGGGTGATGGTGTGAATTCTCAATGTCAAATAAAGATCTACTAAAGATCTTTGTTTAGAGAGAATGACTATGACATGTGATAGTGAGCACATCATCAATCAGATCAGCATGGTCTGGAAATTAGAAATTAGATTTATTTCTCTACTTATGCTTGTTTTGTTACCATATTTGTCACCGTCATGTGAGTACTGAGTTATTATATTTCAAGTAGCTGTGTTTTATCGTGTATCAATTTTGAAAAACTTTTACTTTACTGCACTGTTATGTGTAATATCTTACTTGTTACTCCAATACATTTAAAAAAGCATGCTGGTCCTCACTACTTTGAAATCAATACATAAACTGAGTTAAATAAAAAAATGTTGTAAGACCACAAGTGTAACCCTGTAGTTCTAGTGGGAGTTTATGTGGAGTAAGATATCTGTCTGCGTGTGTGTGTGTGTGTGTGTGTGTGTGTGTGTTTGTGTGTGAGTGTCATGACTTTAAAAATGTATAAAGTGCAGGAGAATGGAACATTGAACCTCATAGATGATTGAAATATACTTCTCATAGATCACTACTTTTACTTATGTCCATAAAAAAGCAAGAACGTATGTACTTTTTGTCAAGTAGAGTTGTAAAAGTAATACTTTTACTTTTACTGGAGTTGTATGTAGGCTGTGGATTAGTACTATTGCTCAAAAACAGAAATGATGTACTTTATCCATTAGTTGATAACATCAGATCCTATAAATCTCACTCCAAAATGATTATGATATGCACCATTTTTTTCTTTTATTAAAAAAAATATTTTATTAAAAAAAAGACCAAAGTCAGTGCAGTGTGCAGATTTACATTTACAGCATTTGGCAGGCGCCATTATCCAGAGAGACTTACAAATGATCTCATTTATACAACTGAGCAGTTGAAGGCTTTGTGGACCTTGCTCCAGGGCCCAGAAGCAGCAGCTTGGTGGTTCTGGGATTTGTATTTGCAACCTTTCGATCATAAATCCCACATCTTAACCACTGAGCTACCACTTTCCAGATCTTCACTTTAACTGAGGATTTCCACAACTACAGTGTAATTCTAGTTTTTGTGACTCCTAAATGACTTTTAAAACACCTACTCTGAAAAAACTTCTAGTTGGATTTCTATCTAGCTCACAATGATTTGTACATTCCTGTTGAAGGTACTTCCAATGAAATTGTTGTCCCTTTGTCATTTCATCTTCATCTGTCGAGTTCTCGTGTATCAAGTCAGAAGTTTTATTAGCAAAAATATATATTTTATGTGTGCTGTTGAAGTCTCTATCTCTACTCTACACGATTATAATGCAGGATAAGGAGTTCAATAACCACATGACGTTAAGCAGAGTGTAACACACAGCTAGATAGATAAACCTATTTATACCATTGTCATTTACCAGCATTGACAAGTTTAAAATCATTGATGGTAGTAGTGCAAAACTGACTAAATGGATAAAAATATAATGTGTGTTTGTGCCATATTACTACTAGTAATAAAGCTGTTGATGTTAACTCCTTGTGCCATTTTTTTGTTATAAATCTCTACTTCTTCACAAATTCTTCTTGTACCTTAGCCATATATCAAAATCACCATATTTACACAAAAACTACCAAAAAACACAAAAGATCATTAAGGTCATTAGGAAATGTGTACAATGTGTTGAAAGATTTATGATCAAACTCTTGATGTCACCCAAATGAGGATGGGTTCCCCTTTTGAGTCTGGTTCCTCTCAAGGTTTCTTCCTCATAACATCTAAGGGAGTTTTTCCTTGCCACAGTCACCATTGCTTGCTCATCAGGGATAAATGCACACCGTTCACCTTGACTGTTGATTTCTGTAAAGCTGCTTTGAGACAATGTCTGTTGTGAAAAGCACTATAGAAATAAACTTGACTTGACTTGACTTGACAATAGCTGTTTTACTCTGTATGGACCTGTATGTTACTATGGTTACAGAGGTTTATAAGGCAGCACATTCAATTAGAATGCTAATTAAACTGACCACAACTACATTTATGTTAAATGCTTTAAACTCACACTTCCTTCTAGCTAATAATCATCTAGGATTCAGGCTCATCTCTGTATAAATCGAATATAAGCACTTTCGGAAATGGAGCTGTATGTTTAATCAGAATAAAGTACCTGATGTAATTATTGTATAATGTTGAATAATGTCAGTGCAGAAGATCTACATATTGTATTCACTCACATATATGTAACACTCTGTAATGGTCTACTATCTTTAAACGTCATTTGTATCAGGTAAAAAAAGACTCAACTATTTGACTCTCAACTACATGACTCTAAACCAAATACAAATTATACAGATTAGTGATTATATTCTGGACCATTCCACTTCAAACACTGTGCTACTTCTCACCCATATTATTTTATTTAGCGCAAAAAAACAACAAAATATTCCCCACACTATTCCCTCCCAAGTTTTTCCTATCTATAATTAAACGTCTCAGAATCGACACAGAATCTCTTAATGAACTACTTTTTCCAACCGCTAACATTCTCTTCCTGTTTTTTTTTCTTCTTCCTGCCGCATAATAGCTTGCAGTTTGTCATTTTCTCCCCTTTTTATGTGCTGACTTGACCTGAAACGATCAAAACGTGAGAAATCATGATGTAAAAGCAGACCAAGGCTTACATGTTGAGGGGATTGAAGGGAATAATAATAATAATAATAATAATAATAATAATAATAATAATAACTATTATTATTATTATTATTATAATTATTAATGTTATTTTGTTATTATTATTATTATTATTATTATTATAATATAATAATAATAAATATTTTTTATAAAAATAATAGAAAAATATACAGTTTTAACTATTAGTGGTTGCATAGATAAAAACCAGTTCAAAGCTTTCTATAAAAAAAAAAATTGTGGTTCTGCATAGAACATTTCAGTGTTTTTCAAAAACTTTCAATATTTGAGTTCTGTTTTGGGAAGCTTAGAACATCATATTTATATCTTTATCCTAAGAATCCTTAAATATAAACCCGTAAATTTCCAGTAAACTCTTAAAGAACTCCATATTATTGTTCACTGTTTTTGTTTTAACACCTAGAACATTTCAGGTGTTATGTGTCTTGGGTATTTAGCTGTCGTGTTGATCCTTTAAGGGTTTTTAATGGTTTCTTATATAAGAGCTATAGATGCTCGCTAAAAGGAACCATTTTCTGACATGGAACCACTCTATTGTAGATTTATACAGAACACATTCCAAATGAAAAATCTTTAGATAAGAACCCTTTATTACCTATAAACAACTCTATATTACTGTTAATTATTTTTCTCTTTTGAAAAGGTTGAATAATTTAGGGTCTTCCGTATCTTAAAAACTCTCTACTTTGAACCCCTTTCTGAAAGCAAATTTCTTTATTGTAGATTTATACAATGAAAGCCCTCAGAGACACAACTGTGGAAACTTTAGGTTAAGAATATTTCCTTATTTGATGAACCTTTAAAAAATCCAAAAAATTCTTTACGGTTTTTATTTTTATTTTGTAGAACTTTGTAACATTTGAAATTATTTAAAGAGGTTCCTCTTGGGTTCATCAAGCATCCTTTAAGGTTCTTAGGATCATTATGTGTTTTATGTGTTACAATATTTGTTCATAGGAAAGCACATTTTCAAACTGTTTTAAGATCATTCTTTGTAGAATTCCTGGCAAGAAAAAACTAATAATTTTCAATGTTCTAATATTGTAGGATTAATAAAACATGGGGTGTTCAGTATATGTTCTGTGCCTTCTTGTAGACAAACATACACATAGCAGCAGTCCTTAGTTCCCTCTTAGCTCTTACCATCTGTGCAATCGAGATTTTTCTGAGCAAAGTCCATACAAGGCATTTTTGCAAGCAGCAGACAAATATATTCGTGAAGGGTTCTTCACTGTTCCCGAGTAATCACAACAAATCACGCAGCCCTCTCCGTATTCCTCCTGACACAAGAGCTCGCCCTAATTAAACATGCAGAATGCCAGAGGAACACGTGTTAATTTAATGTAACAAAAATGTTGATTTTTATGCAGTCCTCTCTGAAATATTAATAGAGCAGGCTTTTTGCATTTCGCAACGTATCAAAGTGTTTCACGACATGTTAATGAGATGCGTGCTGCCTCGTTCTCTAACAAGCTGGATGGGAACATTCTTCCAGACCAGGCCTAGAGGCCTTAAACCTTCTGCCCGAGTGCCACAGAACCCCATAATTGCTGCTCTAAAAGACCAGTAATGACCTCCTGTTTTTAAAAATTATTCAAAAGGCATAGGACACATCTATGTAGAAGCACTGAAGCCCCATGCAAAATGCTGCAAATAAAACAAACATCTTTCTTTCTGCATATCAGATGATAAACCTTTTTATAACAAGATGTGGTGTAGGAGTTGCCTCATCATGTTTTTTTTTTTCACCTTTCTCTCTTTTTCCCTCTGTTATTTCTGGATTTCTCATCTCTGTTGCCTTGGATTTATTATTTTGCTCTTCAGTTGCTCAAGGCTATTCTCAAATCACTTCTTGACTTTTCTGAATTTATTCGATTGTGCCTGAAGCTAGTTGTGTTTGGTTGGCTCCAGAACACTCATTATAATTATCATTAAACCGAGCACAACGTTACTATAGCGAATGTGTTTCTGTTTAGTGACTATCTCACCTGTGACGTGTGTGATCCTAAAGGATTAAATCATGTGTTTAGCATTTATTTCTATTGATACACTCTTCAATGGGGTGTTGGAGGAGCCCTTAACTTTCTAAAATCATTTTAATCAACTCCTTTGATTAAGTTTGATAAGTTAACAGGGTTAAAAAAACATTCCCTCAAAAGCGTAACTGTCAAATGTGTACTCTACATTTTAAAAAGAGTGGATTGTGCAACTAATACCAGCAGGTGCCTGAAGAATGATCTTTTTATAAATGAGGGTGAATTTGAACTCTACAAACACCAGAGTATTGCTTTAAGTTTCGGTCTTTAACTTCCTAATTCTGGTCTGTTTAGAACCCTGTTCTGAGAGCGAATCTTGAATTGTACTCTTCTTGAAAGATCATTGAACACTGATTGTCTAAATTATTATTTATTGTTATTAACTTGCTAACATTCTGACTGTTTTGAAGCACTTCAAATTATTTTGAAGCCTTGAATACTGTTTTGAAAGGTTAATACTCTGTCGAACTGTTTTCGAAAGATAATTTCACAATAAACACAATCGAGTTCTAAATTTTAAGATGCTAAAAGTTTATTTATTTAGTCAACACTTTAAAAACGTATGACCTTTTTGCAAATGGTGTACAGTATGTGTGTAGTTTAGATGCCAAATGACTGCACAATAATCTCTTCTTACTGCTTAGAACCTGTGAGGTGGTTGACATTTATTTATCATGTAGGTCGTTTGTGTTTTTTTGAAGGCTCCTCAGACAATTAAGGATATTTTTTTGTTGTAAAAAACTGGTGTAGAGGTGGAATTTCTGTCAGTGATCACTGTAGAACATTCTCCCAGATAAACTACTGATGAATCTTCTAAGCATCTAAACTCAAAGTGCTCTCTTGGAGAAAAAAAGGTTCCACACTGGTTGCTCATCAAGGGTTCATTAGGTAATGGTACTTGACCATCTTTTGCATACAACCTGTTGTGACAACAGAAGCAAAAAGAAGAAAAAGAAGAAGAAGAAGACTAACAGCAACAAGAAACATATATATTTTGTACATTTTGAGAAACCGGCTTAATAATTTGATTCCTTGAATAACTTTAAGACGTTTAAAATACAAACTGAACACGTGTTTCTAAACATTTATATCATAGTAAACACAAAAGCGTCAGTTCTGGCATAAACATAACACTCACCATCCTACAAATTAACGAATCGGCAATGAAACACAGGTGCAGTTCCGGAATTGACCCTTAGGTGGCGGTTGAGGCCCATAGATCGATCTCAGGCACGAGACCTAAAGTCAGTGTAAACGAAAAGGGTTTATGAACCGTTATTTAATCGCTTCAAAGGATGTTTTGGTCGAATCTTAAAAGCACTAACGATTACCGAAAATTATGAAATTAAAATGTGTATATTTGGACTTAGTCTATATATTGGAAAATGGTTTATAAAAATAATTAGTAAACTATTCCCATTTTAATAATCAGACAGTAGAGAAAGATTGCTATATATTGCTATACTAACACACACACACACACACACACACACACACACACACACACACACACACACACAGATTATTAGGTGCTAATACTTATACTTAAAATCAAACCCTATTGCCATACTACCAAAGTGTGTGTTATAAGTGTACAGGTGTGTGTTATAAGTGTACAGGTGTGTGTTATAAGTGGTGAGATCTGTGGAAGATGCTATACGTTATAAAATGCTACAACCTTTGGACATGTTTTGGATAAGGGCTTTGTTGCACATCTTTAAAAGAGATTTAGTGTTTCTTCTTCATTTCTAGCAAAAGCTTTGATTTGCGACGTGACAAACACAGGAGGTGAAGCTCATCTTAATGATCATTGGCATTGAAATAGACTAATGATGTATATATTAAACACTATTCACTTCATTTATTGTTTTCCTGCAATTTGAGAATTTGTTCTCTACAAAAGAAAAGAAAAAGTTTTAACAGAAAAAAAAACTCTTCTGCCTTGAAGTCAATGTTCCCCGTGAATAATTAATCTACTCTTTTACTCTTTTTTTTGCTGCTCATAGAAGCCGGGGGACGAGATGTGACGCGTGGATAGGATTTTTTTTTCCTTTTTCTCCTTTTTCTTCTCAGGAACAAAGGGAATGTGAAAATGGGGAAAAATGAAAGACAAGAGCCGGAGAGTAGATGTGAAGAGATGTTGCGAGATGTTGTGAAAGGACATCTCTCTCTCTCTCTCTCTCTCTCTCTCTCTCTCTCTCTCTCTCTCTCTCACACACACACACACACACACACACACACACACACACACTCTCTCTCTCTCTCTCTCTCTCACACACACACACTCTCTCTCTCTCTCTCTCTCTCTCTCTCTCCTGACACATTCTTTCTCCTCCTCTCTCCTCTCTCCGCTCCCTCTCTTTAGCCCTGTGTGACTCTTCTGTTAACAAACGTCATTTTCTTCTGCATCTCTCCTTGTAATTGTAAGTACAATTTTTGCTATTTTACACATTGTTGTCTTTCTTTGGGTTTTTATTTCATTATGATTTATTTACTTTATTAGTTAAAAAAAGATTCATGAGCTACTCAAGAGAAATGTATCTGCCAATTTCTTTCTTTCTTTCTTTCTTTCTTTCTTTCTTTCTTTCTTTCTTTCTTTCTTTCTTTCTTTCTTTCTTTTATTTGTCTCATCTTTTCTTTTCTTTTTTATACCCTGACACACCTTCCAGTGGAATTGACAGCACAGTTCACAAGGGTCTCCTTGATCCAAATGACTGATGGCCTGCTATTGATTTCACCTGGTTCTTACAAATAGTTTTCTATCCTGACACTCTATTCTGTGCGTTGTATATGAGATTGGAGTAAATTTTACTCAGGTTTGGGTTTGCACTGGACAAACGACACATTGAGAAGACATAAGAAGACATTTAAAGTTGGTACCAGTTTCATATATTTTAATTCCTTTTTATTTTATTACATGTGTATAGAGGTGCTTCTGGTTATAACATGAAATATGATTGAGATTTAGTTGTGTTGTGTTGCTTCTACAGAAATACAGCCGATTCTTTAAAAAAAAAAAAAAGGAAGAAGATAAAACGAAATTGGGTAACACAATGTCACGCAAGCAATAATAATCTGCATTAATTTGCCTGGACAGTATCTTATTCATTATATAAAAATGCTGAGAGGTTTTTATTATTAGTTACTAATTGCATACTGTCCCCTCTGCCCTGAATATTACACCCGGTTAAAGTCGCTTGAACTGTAATTTAGGTTTTTAATACGCATAGTTTTTTATTATGCACCTGAATTCCTCCAACAATTACAAGACGATTGTTTTGCTTTTTTTTTTATTTATACAATTTACAGTCTGGTGCACTCACCACTGCGTCTCTACTAACAACAGATGGTATACAATCATCAGAAAAAGGACATCATAGAGATTTATATATCATGTCTTTAAGTTCAGCTTAAACTTAGAAATTTTTTTTTCTCTCCACTTTAGCTTGAGTCAGTGTTCGTGTGTGTGTGTGTGTGTGTGTGTGTGTGCGTGCGTGCCCGCGCGCGCGTGCGTGTGCGTGTGTGTGTTCATTCAATATATCAATGCAGTAGGCTATAGCCTCGAGCAACCCAAGTCAAGTCGCTTAATCCTCTGTACAAAAAGAGCAAATATCGGGTCACACCTGAAGGCCGACACGCTCACTTTAACGAGCAGGACGATCAAATAAATAACGAAACAATTTTTCAAAAACATGTGTGATAAGCCATTATACTCAGGCATGATGCAGTGTCTCTGATGCACGGTTTTTTTATCCGCATATTATATTATATCTGCATCAGTTCACTTTCAGGATCAGCTGTAAACTCGTATTGCGCTTTGTGTTAAAAAAAAAGAGAGAAAAAGTGTGCTGTCCCGATCCTAGGAAGTGTTTCTCCTGTTGCAAAGGTACTTCAGATTTTCTTCACATTATGAAGGCAATGAGCACCCTTGTAGAAGCTTTAATCCGTGGACTTGACCGTGCATTCATTGATTTAGTTAATGCATCATGTCATGGGCGCTCTTTAATTTTTTTTTTTTTTTTTGGAGAGGCCACAATCGCTGTTCCTTCACCCCTCCCTGCTGAAGCCTCCTATTCTCTCTCTCTCTCTCTCTCTCTCTCTCTCTCTCTCTCTCTCTCTCTCTTGTCTGGGAGGGGGAGCCCTGCCTCTTTTGCCTTGCTCACATCAATGCCCCTGGCCACTCACTTTCTGATGTTGCACGACGGGAAATGCTTTGAATGCTTGCGACATGGCCGCGCACATTGATTGCCAAGATTGACAGCAGCTCTCCGCCGTCTTGTTCTTGTTCTTCTTCTTCTCCTTCTTCCTCTTCTCGTCCTTCTTCCTCCTCTCCTGTCCTTGTTTTCTGTTCTGCACACCAGCGGGGACAATCCGGTAGCAGAGCAGCTCGTCTCCTAGAAACATTTTTTTTGACAGTTTTCAACAAAACTCGCTCTGCGCTCTGCTTTTTCCACTTTTGAATTTTTTTTTCCGGCGAGACTGTTTTGTTTTGTTTTGTTTTTCTTTTGTTTTGTTTTTGTACCGATTCGGGATACGACGTAAAAGACAACGAGACTGAGGTTTGACTCCGCGTGCTTCCCATCGAGGTAAACTTTTTTTTGTGTGTTTCTTCTAAATATTCCTCCCTTTACTTTCTCCTCTTTCTAACCTGTTGTTTGTTGGCGTCGGTTCTCGGACGTTTCGCGTGCAGCGTTTCGCTGTGCGCGCGCGTGTCCCCCCCGGTTCCACGTTTTGCGCTTGTTTTGTGTAATGATCTGCGCCAGAACATGACAAGAACATGACAGGGAGTTGGGGTGAAGTATGCATCTGGGATTAGCGTGTCTTGTTTGCTTGTTGTTGTTGTTGTTGTTGGGATGTTGTTTATCGCGGTGATCGCCTGCTTGTCGGGTTGACAGCGGGGCTGAACTTGTAGCGGTCCGCTTCTCGGGTTGCCAGTTTTCTGTTTTATATTTTATTATTATTATTTTGTAAATCTCTTTCACATGAGCACACTTTGTGGCCTGCAAAATAAAGTAAAGATTTCCCATTTTGCACTGTTTCTTGTTTTTAACTGATCTACGTTCATCCGCTTAAACAAAAAGAAAAGAAAGAAGAATCCGACAATATCATGTTAAAATTCCAGAAGCAATATCAGGGTGGTATCCTGTTAAAATGCAACAACAACAAAATTACAACTCGGTGCCCCCCATTTTGTTGTTAATAATATGTCTCGTGGTTATCGTGGATGGCAGATAAAGTTCCCCAGTTCGGGAAGCAATTTCACTTTTCGTCCACACAGCGGTACTCTTCATTATCAGCGGCGCACAGAGCGCAGATCAGATTCCACCTCCTTCCAGCTTTCTGTCTCAAATCACAAAATAATACTTATCATCATCATCATCATACCTGAAAAGAATCATTTTAATAATAAATGGGGTGTAAACGGTGCATGGATCTGTCCTTAAGACAATCTGGTGCCAGAGTGTGTGTGTGTGTGTGTGTGTGTGTGTGTGTGTGTGTGTGTGTGTGTGTGTGTGTGAGAGAGAGAGAGAGAGAGAGAGAGAGTTAAAAAAAAGCGTGGAAATTCTTCTTGGCTTCACTTTCCCTCAGAGGTCAGGAGAATTGACCCCAGAAGAATGCATAAGCCATAAATTAAATTGAAGTGTTCATCCATTTAGAGACAATACACAACTTTGGACAGGCAAGCCTACTTTTAGAGTGGAGTGTGTGTCTAGAAAAATCTATAAAAATCCAAAGAAGTTATAAAAATGTTTTTTTTTTTAATTCTAATATTTTCTTCTTTTTATAAAGTGTTGAGGATAAATTGTTTAAATGAATACACAGGGGCTTTGGGCTTTGAGGAGTTCATGGAGTGCTGTACAGATTTAAAGAACTTACTCCAGCACTAAATAGTTTTAAAAGTGATTTTCACCTTGATACCGTTTCCAGAATTGTGGGCTCTGTAAAAAACCGGAGCAGCGCGCGCGTTTCCAGTTCTATGAACATTTTTCATAAATGTATCTCTTTGTAATATTAATTCACCACATTCTTTTATTTCTATACATTCTTTTATTTCTATACATTCTTTTATTTCTATACATTCTTTTATTTCTCTCTCTCTCTCACACACACTCTCTCTCTCTCTCTCTCTCTCTCTCTCTCTCTCTCTCTCACACACACACACACACACACACACACACACACACACACACACACGCACACACGCACGCACACACGCACGCGCGCCCAGGACAACATGATTTCCTAAACACACAGTGTGTGAAGGTATTAAAAGAGCACGCGGACTTGCAGTGCGTGTGAACTTTGCCTGTGTGACAGAGATAGCTCATCATCTAAAGGGTGTTTCCCTCCAAACTAGAGCCTCTCTCTCTCACACACACACACACACACACACAAACACACATGAATTGATAAGCGACTGTTCGACTCCTGGACATGAGCTGATAACATTTTTAATAAGAAACACAGTATTATGACGCCTTTATGTTTTTTTTTTTTTTTTTTTTAGGAAACTGGAACCTCCTTGTTGATTTATTTCATAGAAAGGAAAAGCATTTTTTTCAATCATGTGAGCAAAAACTATTTGATGAAATTAATTCTTTGGAATTGTTTCCTTCTCTGTGTCTCTGTCAGTGTGTCTGTATAAAGTCGGAAAGAGACACAAAAGCCGTGTTGTTCCGGGACGCAATCGGACACCTTAATTAAAGCCAGCTTAACTTTCTCTCCCTTCTTGAGCTGTACATTGTGACCAGTGTGCAGAAGGTATAAGAATAACCAGCTAATAATACACTCTTGTATTAAGTGAGACGGGCTGTTTGAAAAGTAGCCCCCCAACCACCACCAACACTACCTACACCTTCTCCTCTTCTCCACCACCACCACCACCACCACCTCTCTGCTCGTCCCAGTGTTGGGTCGAAGCTGATCCGCTAATGGCATTCTGGTTTGAACAGTTGCCGTGCCGCTGTGTGTGTGTGTGTGTGTGTGTGTGTGTGTGTGTGTGTGTGTGTGTGCAGCTTCCCTCATAAGGTAAGAAGGCAATGGAAGTCCAAATGGCGCGTTTATAATTAGACCGCCGATTCAGCACATTGTCCTGATTATTGCTGGGCAGGGGATGTGCCCCACTGTCCTCTCCTCTCCTGTCATCTCCTGTCCTGGGAGGTCCTGAGCTCTCAATGGACATGTCCCCCAGCCCACCCCCGACCCGCCGCGCGCGCGGGCGTGTGTGTGTGTGTGTGTGAATGTGTGTGTGCGCGAGGTACATCCAGAGAGATAGAGAGATTCTTGATGGGATCTGACGATTGTTTTTCATTTGTCGCGTTTGCATTAAATGAAGCCGCTTGTTATTAACACCTCCATAACACTTTTATTTCAAACAAACGATTCACGCATGTCAATAGTGGATGCATTGCCCAGACATCTAGATTGTATCCTGATTGATGGATTGATCATCATTTATACACCAATAATCAACAGTAATATATATTTTAAAACATGCAATATTTTAAAGCACCAAATACCAAACACCCGAACACCGTGGATAACTTTTTTTTTCTTCTTCCTTAAAATAAATGTCTTTAAAGAAAGACATGCATTTATCTTGTTTCCTCCTTTCTTCCCCTGTCCAGAATTGTCTGCGCGTGGCTCAGCGGAAACACCGTGCCGTCGCGCGCGCTGTGCACAACGTGCCGTTTCCTGTAGCCGGGGATCTGGAGCGCGAAACATTTGTCGCATATGGTGCCGGTAAGTATTGTGCGTGCGCGCGCGAGTTTCTTCTACTTTTTTTTGTGCACAGTAGAAAATCTTTCTTTCTTTCTTTCTTTCTTTCTTTCTTTCTTTCTTTCTTTCTTTCTTTCTTTCTTTCTTTCTTTCTTTAATTATTATTATTATTATTATTGTTTGCGTTTGCCTTTGTAGCGCGAGCGCGCAGCACCGCGCCGTTCCTTCTGTGCTGGTCGCTCGCGCTGGATCACGTGCGCGCGCGCGCTCTCCGGAAAGCTGCCGGCTTTCCTCCTTCTAGTCTTTAGTCCGCGCGCACTTTCAGATTGAAGGGTTTTTAGGGTGTGTGTTTGTGTTGGTGGTGGTTTAGTTTAGTTCAGTGTGCATGTAGATTTTTTTTTTACAGTAAGCATTACAGCACGCGCATGTATGTACAAACAAATCCACAGATTTTGTTCTCATCTAAAAGCAAACAATTGTATATATATATATATATATATATATATATATATATATATATATATATATATATATATATATATATTTTATTATTATTATTTTTTTTTTTTATTTTTGCATGGAGGATGCAATAAAGGAAAGCGATAAAGCAAAGCCACGACGTGCATGTGATCGTGCTGGATTATTATGAAGTATTTAATCAGATTAGAGCGATCTGTTACAGTTGAGTCCATGATAAAAAAAACCCATCAATTTAAGTAAAAGCGAACGCATTCCTGTGCTTTCATTAGCGAAAAATTAAATAAAATAAAAACAATAAATCTAGCACGGTGTGTTTATCTTTAAAAAGTATCTTGCTTTCGTGATGTTTATTTTCATTAAAGAAATGTGTAATAAAACGCACATTTCTTTTGATTATAGGACGATTTTTGTTTGCTTATTTAAATAGTCGAACTTGTACATTTCTTACAATAAAAGCTAGATATTCATTATAAGCAGCGTTCCCATTCTTCATTTTGGAGACAGAACTCTTTTTATTAAATTATTCCAAAAATGTCCTTTCTCTGTGAGTAAACATTCACACTCAGTGCTGCAGCATTTTACTCGGCAACACCCAATCCGTTTAAATTATTCTATTCTAAATACCCAGATTATATATAAAGGGAATTTTAATGCATTTCTCTTATCCTTCTTTATTTTCTCTAATTGCTTCTGTCTTTGTTGATCTGGTCCACACTTTCTTTGGTCGCCTTGATAGAAACTGTGAGAGCACCACTGTACATCCTTGATGCTGAGAGAACATTTTAGATGCTTCCTCTCTCTCTCTCTCTCTCTCTCTCTCTCTCTCTCTCTCTCTCTCTCTCTCTCTTTCTTTCTCTCATGCTGTAACTCATTTATCCATGTATAATATCCTTACCAAAATGAATTCCATGCCATTGAAATTATATTACTTGTCGGAATGTGAGCAGAAACATTCAGTAGAAATTTAAGACCAGAAACATCTACACCAGTCACTTAGAGTGTGTCGAAGAGGGAAACAAAAGAAGTTATAGGACTATAATATTACACATGGGTAAAAAAGTGTAGATCATTTTAGATGCTTCCTCTCTCTCTCTCTCTCTCTCTCTCTCTCTCTCTCTCTCTCTCTCTCTCTATATATATATATATATATATATATATATATATATATATATATATATATATATCAAGTGCAACTTGTGCATGCTGCAACAGTTTGTCCTGCGTAACAGGAATTCATCCATGCATCAAATTGATTTTTTTGTGTGTAACACAGCTGTGGAGGGTTTTGGATCCTGTAGACACTAGAGGAATGCACTAGGGGTGTGTGGTTTTTAGCTCTGCGTTTCATTTCGGTGAGGTTATAACCGTGCCAGCATGCAGCGCCCTAATGATAAACACCAGCCGAGGTAAACAACAGCAGGTCTGGTATAAAGGTAAAGGCGTGCACCAGCCGTAGGGGAGGAAAGCCGGGGCGAGAGAGAACTGCAGCAGCACATGTTGTGACATCTGTCTTTAAGCGTTAGCTAATTTGCTGCGGAATATTTCAACAATGATCAAAACCGATGGCAACATGTTCATTAGGAGGTTGTCTCTCTCTCTCTCTCTCTCTCTCTCTCTCGATCTGTCTGTTTGTGAGTGTGTTTCTTTCTTTCCCTTGTTTCTGCTTCTGTGGCAGAATGTCTCAAGTTTTTGGAATGCATTACTGAAGTTGTGATGCGTGTTTTTTTATTTTATTAGGACGGCATTACTTTCTTTTCATGTGTTGATGTGAAAAAAAAAAGGATTCCGAATAAATAGTTAATTTTATTTTATCTTAGTTTATTCTTTTGTTCATGAGTCCCAATTGCAAAAAATAACAGAAAAAAAGTTGTTAAAAAAATGTGTGCTATCGTACAGCATTTATTACACGCTAATAAGAATTTAATGACGCATTAATAATAATTTGGATGTTCAGGCAAAGTATTATAGGTTTAATTAACAAATGATAGTAACACTTACATTGTACATGTACAAAGAACAATAAACGAATTTGGAGGCTAGTATTCTGATAGAGATATGATTATAATTTCAGTATTGTGTGCAGATTATCCAAAACAGTTATCATCGTTGATGAAGGTGATGCATCTCATTAAAAAAAAGCAAAAAACAAGAACAAAACAGCCATGATTTAGTCTGAACTCAATTTTTGAGACTTTGACCACACTGAGAGAGAAAATCAAAAGGTGTAATTCCAGACTAACAATCAAAATATGGTTTTGTGTGTGTGTGTGTGTGTGTGTGTGTGTGTGTGTATATGTGTGAGAGATCTTTAACATCTTTCCACGCCTTAAGTATTTCTTATCCCCCTCTTTACTGTAAGTGGAAATTAGGCAGCCTATACTTATCTATGACTTAACAACACACCCAAATTGCAGACCTGCTCCTGAGCAATAGAAAAACAATAATAAAAAAAAAGGAGAGCGAGAGAGTGAGAATGAAAGAGAGAGAAAGAGAGAAAGCGGTTGCATGACAGAAGAGCTTGTTACATGACTCTTTTTTTAAGCCTGAAATGAATCCAGATTTTATCTGTGATTTGATTTCTGAATAAAAGAGAGCATCATTTTTGGGGAATATGCGCACCTGTGGAGTGAAAGTAAAGGGAAAAAAATGGTAGCGAGAGAGAGAGAGAGATAGAAAGAGAGATTGAGAGAGAGAGAGTAAGAGTCCTGACCAGACAGGACACAATATCAGCCGTGTTCCAGAATGTTCCTGTGTAAAAATAGAGCTCTTTATAGAGAGCGCGCAAAAGCCGTTGCATGAAAAAACCCCCACAAGAACAGACGTTCAGACAGTCGAGGCAATCCTGTACTCTGAAAATATTCAAAATGAATAATGAAGTGGAGTTGGATAGAATTTAAGGAGGCGGTGGACGTCTCTTTTATTTGTCGTGTTGAAAACTCTCAATATTATGCATTGTGTACAAAAATACGTGGAAATAATTACGTGTACCTTTTCTCTCCCTTTCTCTCTCTCTCTCTCTCTCTCTCTCTGTGTCTCTCTGTCTCTCTCGCAAACACACGCACGCAGGCACACAAGCACACACACACACACACACACACACACACACACACACACACACACACACACACACACACACATATCTCCTCTGTCTAATCAGCACTATCAGGTGTAACACATTGTTTTTTATGAATCAGAGGAAGATATTTTTCCGGTGATGTGAGCGAAGAGTGCGGGTCATTTCCATATCAAAGCAGCGCAGTGTGGCGGCTGGCAGTAATTAAAATGCAGTGGTTTTTTTGGAGCGTCTCTCTCACTCTCTTTCTCTCTCTCTCTCTCTCTCTCTCTCTCTCTCACACACACACACAAACACACACACACACACTCATGAAGGCAGAGGGTTCAGCACGCGGGTGGTTGACTGCCGTATGCGTCTCTGTATGCACTTATAATTTTGTACAAATGTTTACGCCAGTGCGTGCTCTTTTGCGGAGAGCTTGTCCCGCAGCCAAAACCATTTCAAGACAAAGTTAGTTTGCTCTTTCTCTCTCTCTCTCTTTCTCTCTCTCTCTCTCTCTCTCTCTCTGTCTTTCTATCCTTCTGTTCCTCTCTCTCCTCTCTCTCTCTCTCACTCTCTCTTTCTCCCTAAGCTTCTTGTTGTGGCCTCCCGTCTCGCTGTGCCTCTGTGCAGCTGCTCTCTAAAAACGCTGAGCCTTTGCCATGTGTTTAACCTTTAATTGGTGCATGAATAAATTATGCGAATCCTTTTATATATATATATATATATATATATATATATATATATATATATATATATATATATATATATATATATATATATATATATATATATATAAAACCTGTGTTTATGATGGGCCTCCACTGCCTTTGTAATTGTTCTCGCCTTAAATATATTACTCGGTGAATGTGGTGAATTGTTTGGATCTCATTGTGCCAGTTTATTACAGGGATCATTTGGCTGAGGTTTTTTTTTCTCACTGCCTGAGGGTCAAAATTTCCTTTTTGGTTCTCCAAATGCATGCTTTATCATGTGATCTAATATATAAAGAAACCATGCGAAGTGTTGGAATTAGGGCTGGATGAAATACAGCTTGTGCCACAGAAAAAAAGCCCCATAACAAATCAGAACACTTTTGGATTCTCAAATGAAATCCAGATTATTTATTTATATATTTATTAATTTTTCAATTCCAAAAAACAAACAAAAAAAAAATCCCTCTAGGTAGATCGTTTAATATATTGCGATTTAAGTCCAGTGCTTCAATCACACTATTTGTTGTTATAACAATAATATAATAATGATAACATATGATATTATTATTTTCAGTCCTTGTGTATTTTTATACTGTATAATCTCTCAAAGGCACCCAGTTAAACCACTACTCAAGTTTATTTTAGAAGTTTGTGGGAAAAAAAATACCTTTATTCTTCATAATTCTCGGACTTCATGCACATTTTTATTGATGAAATAATAGCAGAAGAGTAATAAGTAAACGAAACACAGAAAGTGTATTGCAGTAACAGTAAAGTACTAAGAGTAATTTAATAATAATTATACTACAATAATAATCATAATATATTCAAAGTAATTAAGTTACAGTAGTACAGTAAGAGAAACACACTCACAGTAATTCAGTAGAAATAATAATAATACAATCAGAGTAATGACAGGAGTAGAGTATGAGTCATACAGTACAATGAATGTAAAGAGTGAAATAATACGAGTATTGGCATAAAAAAGTAATAAACTAAAAGCCAGGTTTCCGGATTCAAAAGTTTGTTGTCGTATGTAAAGGAAACATTCTGTTATACCATGCAATGAAATTCTTAAACTGGAATCCTCCTAGCAGCCCATTAATGAAATTAAGGACACAAAAAAGACACAAGATATAAGTTACAAATACGCAACGATATGAAACAGAAGTGTATGCATGTGCAAAGTCGGCAGTATGGAATGTAACATTGTAGAAAGGTGCAGAAAGTCTGGCAGAGGTAGACTGGGTCCATGTTGGAATTCTGATTGCAAAAGGGTTGTATGCGTGTGTGCAAAATGTGTGTGTAAGAGCAATAAAACCGAACAATAAAAGCGATACAATGACAGTATATATTACAGTAGAACAAATAAAACAAGGAATACAGTAATAATATACCAGGCTAAGTAGCATAATAACTACTAAAGGACAAGTACCTGAGGACCATTCATACAAAAATAGTATAGTTACTATTAGTCACACTCACTTATTAATAATACTATAGTAATAGCAATAGCAGTAATAAAAGTAATACAGAGTATGAACATTAGTTTAGGAGTAGTATAGTAAAGCAAGACGACTAATAATAATAGAGTAAAAGGAATATGCATTACATATAGTATTAAAGCTGTACATTAATTATAACAAGAAGTAATATTAATACAGCAAAAGTGGTAAAAAGCAAGAGAAATACTATGTTACTCTAATTTTATATTAGTCAAAGAATATTAGAGTGATGCAGAGGCACAGTAATGCAGAATATCAAAAATCATAACAATGTAATAACTATGTAGTTACACAGTAAAAAAACTACAGAGTAAAAGTACAACAGTAAGAGTAATACAGTGAGATTAGCATAGTGATATTGCATGTAATACAGAGTAAGAGCAATGCAGTAGTGCTGAAAGTAACACAGAGTAACAGAGAAAAGGGCACTACACAAAGAATATGTACAATAAGTACAATAAGCATAATGCAGAATAAAAGATATACATAGTAATATGGTAAAATTAGTAAGAATGATGTGGAGTAAAAGTACAACAGTAATTCAATAATATTAAAAGTAATTAAAATCAAGAAAAGAATATGTTATTACAATAGTGCAATGAAAGTAATATGAATTAAGAGAGATTTACAGGTACTACAATGAATGCACTATGATGGTCATGCAGTAGTAATTGAAAATAGAGAGTTTGAGTATACAGCAAGACTATCACAATAAGCGTACTGTAGTATCTGACACTACCGAATGATAAAACTAGCGGTAAATCAGACACTAAGCTGCTACGCTAAAGCGCACCATGACGCACAGTGTGTTTAGGACGTGTTACAGCGAACACAGGCTGTATTTAAAATGGTAACAGACGTTAACATTCTACGCTCACAGCTGTTCACTGTTCTCCGTTAGCCTGTCACTGTGTGTGTGTGTGTGTGTGTGTGTGTGTGTAGCTGTCACGAGCTGATAGATCACTAACTTTACAAGAAGCCAGTTAGAGGTCAGTAATTAATCTACAGAGACGTGGCTCGCTGATTTACAGGGACGAGCTACTGCGCTAAGATTATTCACACCGATGCAGCGTCATCTTCCATCCACTGTCCGTACAGATGCATTGTGTGTGTGTGTGTGTGTGTGTGTGTGTGTGTGTGTGTGTGTGTGTGTGTGTGTTGTGCTGACTGTAATATTTGCAATGAACATTATGATATTTGGCTTTGTGATACTGACTTCACAAGTGAGTTTGTAACTGCCTTTCTTTCTTTCTTTCTTTCTTTCTTTCTTTCTTCTTTCTTTCTTTCTTTCTTTCTTTCTTTCTTTCTTTCTTTCTTTCTTTCTTTCTTTCTTTTCTTGCTTTCTTGCTTTCTTTTTTTTTCCTTTCTTCGTTTTCCCACATCCTTCTTTCCCTCACCTCATTTGTCTCTTTCTTTCATTCATAACTTTTTTTAAACAATTTCTTTCTATTTCCTTTTCTTTCCTGTCAACACGTTGCTGTTCTTTGTCGTCTTTTACTTTTTTTGCTTGTTCCTTTCCTCCTTCATTCTTTCCTTCCTAACCACCATCCTTATCCTCATTCTTTCTTTCTTTCTTTCTTTCTTTCTTTCTTTCTTTCTTTCTTTCTTTCTTTCTTTCTTTCTTTCTACGATGAGTCTCAGTTTTGGTGATCCACAAAAGTTTGCATGAAAGATCAGAAGGACTACCAGTTAGGAATACAGAAAAGCACAGAATTATGTTAAAACAATGTTTTCTCCTGACATTCTAGATCCTATAGAGTTTTTTCCAATCCAAGGAACCGGTAGCTAACATCTTGTTCCGCTGCTGTACACTTTTTTTATTGTCGTTGCAAAAAAATGACATCTGATCCACTCTTGAAAATTATATGGAAAGCGTTCGAGGCCCGACATCATGCCAGAATTCTCCTTGCCTACAGCATTTTTTTTTTCTTGTCTGTGGAAACTCAGGACGGACGATGCCAGAAACAAATTAAAGTGACAAAAGAGGGTGGAAAGAAAGGAGGGTGCAATTTCTGTGGCTGTAGTTCTGACAGTAGTTAAGCTCAAATCGCTCTGGCCAGCTCTTTTGTTTCCTTATTCCATGATTATTTACACTGACTCGTGGATTTTACAGGGCGTGCGTCATGAGAAAATGGCTTCAGCAGACCCAACCACAAGTGCTGCTCTCTCTCCATCTTTCCCTCCTCTCTTTCTCTCTCTCTCTCTCTCTCTCTCTCTCTCTCTCTCTCTCTCTCTCTCTCTCTCTTTCTCTGGGCTGTGAAGGAGATGGGCAGGTACGCAGGGAAAGCACTTGGAGCTGGTTTGATGAGGTGGCGATGCAGTGTGTGCATATGTGTGTGTGTCAGTGTGTGTTTGCACCTCTGCAGATAATGATGTTCATTTCAAATCAGCGCCAGACGTCTTTGTGTGAAAGTCCTCCGGGTTCTTAAGGCGAAAGGGATTGTGGGTAAAAACACAGTGCACTAAGCCAGAGGGGTGTAAGGGGTCAAGGGCATGTTAGTAAGGAAATGCCGAACAAACAAACAGAGCCTCAAACATCTTCATCTTCAGCATCATTGTGACAAAGAGACATGAACTCGCTAAGCTTGTGCAGTGTCTCTAAAGCAAAGACACTTCTCGCTGTCTTTCTCTCTTTCATTCTTCTTCAAATTAAACCACAGCAAAAGTGAAATGGAAAATCTGAAAATTTTTTCTCTTTTTCTTTTTTTTTTTGCTTTGGCACAACCGAATGGAAAACAATGTACGAACAAATTAAAACACATCCTTTCTTTTCATCAGTTCATCAAGCTACTGCCTATTTCAGGACTATCACTTTAAAGCCTAAATTCATTCTTTCTTTCTTTCTTTCTTTCTTTCTTTCTTTCTTTCTTTCTTTCTTTCTTTCTTTCTTTCTTTCTTTCTTTCTTTCTTTCTTTTCTATCTTCTTCATATTTCTCACAGCATGCCTGTCAAAAGTTTATTGAGTGAAAGAGCCATAATAGTGTAATATTTTTTGCTATTTTCCCCCTATTTTTTTAAATGGAAAAACTGTTGAAACGATGGAGGAAAATGTGCGGTTTTGCCTCCCGAGCTTTTCCCCCAAGAGCCTCTTTGATGGTCTTAAAGAACAGCCACACTGGCACACGCCGGACACCCACCAACAGTGTGAGTCGCTGGCTCTGAGCTGAGTGGGCAGGAGAATATATACACCCCAAAAAAGAGAAGGATAATGAAAAAAATTGATGATGATAAAATAGAAGAAGAAGGGATTATTAGATTAAGTGAAACACTTTCACCCTCTATTTTCATCCCTTGTAGCTCTCTATTAAAAAAATTAAGTAAGCAAGAAAGAAAACGAAACTATGACACAGAGCAAAACTTGAGTCCCCTCAGCCCCTCTGTGATGCAAATGAAAAGAGATTTTCTCTGATCCGTGACTTGTTGAACAGTTTGTATTTATACACCACCTTCCTTTTTTCGTTTTTCTGTTTATCAGAATTTTGAGGCCACCTTGAAACACATGCTCTTTTCCCCCTCTCGTGCTCTTCTTTTAATGTACAAGCAGACTCATAATTTCAAACAGAGAAGTAGTTTCAGATCTTGGTTTGAGTATGTGTGTGTGTGTGTGTGTGTGTGAGTGTGTGTGTTTTATAAAGATCTTTGTCTCTGGTTTTGTGGCAGGACTGAGATAATGATGATGATGATGATGTTGATGATGACGATGATGGTGGTGGTGATGGAGAAGAAGAGATGTTCGTCCTCTTTTTCGGTGTAGCTAAATTTATTGGTCACCATCTGCAGGGTGGAGAAGTTTGGGCGAACTCCAGAGACCACGTTGAGCCTTCTAATTAAATCGTCATCATTATCAATGTGCGGTTCGAGATCGTCCCTGACGCCGAGCTCTTCCAAGATGAACATGGAAAACTGAGAGAGCTGTGTTCTGCGTGTGTTTTTTTTCTCCCGTTTCTCCTTTAATCCCTGTGTTGGACGGATTTACAAAGAGAAAAGCAGGAGCCTCAATGTAACCATTGGGCTGCTTTTTTTGGGTTTGCCTTTGCATTGAGGTTTAAAGATTTGAGGCATATCTGCAAAATTAATTTCCGATTTCTGGACTAGATATACACTATATGGACAAAAGTTTGTGGGCACCTGACTATACTATGCTTTTTTGAACATCCCATTGCCCATTTAGCCCCCATTTGGTGTTGTAATAACATCCATTCTTCTGGGAAGATGTTGCCTTAGAGTTTGTAGTGTGATTGTGAAGATCTGCACTCTTTCAGCCACAAGGGCATTAATAAAGTTAAGTTCTAATGTAGGATAAGGAGGGTGGGGTGCTGTCAGTGTTCTACTTAAACTAAAGGGGAAATTTTTTGTTCCCACATCCAAAAAAATCCTACACAATTGTTTGCTTTATGGTTTGGAAACGTCAGGTGTACCAATACATTTGTCTATATACGTAGTATTTGTCTATATATTTTTAACTGGTATAGCTTCTGTGGAGCATGTTAGGTCAGTAATGATATCAATTATCTGTGTAGGGATGATCGTCTGTGTGTGCGTGTGTGTGTGTGTGTGTGTGTGTGAGACATCTGACAGCTTTTAGCACTGTATTCCATGCACTAGACCTGTGAGTGACATGGAGGAGTGCGGGGGAAAAAGCGCTTTATCAGAACGTAATTACAGCCCCTGTGATTAAAGGGGGAAGTGACTCTGATTAGAAGAGTTTCTTGGGGACGTGAAAACTAGATGAATATTCAAACGGGAAAAAACAAGCAGAAATGTTCTGAGGAGATTTTTTTTTTGTCTTTTGCAAAAAGCTCTGATCTCCTGATACTGTCTCAGCCCTATTACATTTCCTGTGTAAATGTCTCACAATAAAGGTGTACAAGATAGCATTTCATGAGACTTGGTTCTGTGCTGTTATAGGAACAGGGTGGCGTGATGAATCGGAGTCACTGATAGCACCCTGACATTGCTAAATTTCCTGAAACGGCACATCCTAAAGTGTTTTATTCCGTTTAGATAACGACAAGCAAACCAATTTTTGTAATTTTTGTTTGTTTATCCAGCTATAAACGGGCCTTCCCTCACCAACCTCTCTTTTTTCTCCCTCATTGCATTTTTGTTACAAAGAAACTGATTTTCCTAAAGATATATAAAAAACTAAATACAGCTTTATCTCTAAAAGTTACAAAGTGCTGACACTGGAGACTTCTTCTATCAACAGTAAATTAAATGTTTACTTATATGCTAATGAGTCTCAGTGAACAAGCTGTTGCTATGGAAATGATAACGTCTTAGAACGAACATGTTCAGGTAAATAGACCTGCGATTTGCAGCTGCACTAGTTTTCAGAGCTGTCGTTCTAACACCTAGTCTTCTGACCAATCACAATCCATATTTTGAAGGTGCAGGAGTAAAAGCCAGCATTCTTCCATGACTCCAAAGGAAGATAAAGGAATTTTTTTTGTTATTGAATCACTTCTCTCTCTCTCTCTCTCTCTCTCTCTCTCTCTCTCTCTCTCTCTCTCTCTCTCTCTCTCTCTGTCTTTTTTTCATCTCTTGTTAAAAAAAAAATCCCACCGATCTGTCATGCAATAGCCTGCGATCTCTCACACTTTTGTAATTTCACAAGTGACTTCCTGCTCAGAATAACCTTTCTCTGGTCTTTTCATTTCGAACAAGGCTTATTTATTATTTTTTATTTCGCTTGGAGAGCTGTACATAACAAATACAAAAAACATATAAAAAGCTTAGCATTCACTATATTTATGGCTGAAGGCTGCTTATCTTTAAACCTTTCACCACCTTCAGAAATGACGGAATATAATACTTAACTGTAAAATTCTTTAACTTGTATTGTGCAAAGAAAATAAAAGTCCAGTGAGTACAGCGAGTGACAACAAACATTTTTGCGAACAATCAGACCTCGATTACTGTAGTTTCAAGGTTCATTACGCCACACAAACGCTGCGTTTAAAGCTGATTTTTTAGAGTTCCTCTAAAAGTTCCCCTTAGAGACATCCTTGATATATATATATATATATATATATATATATATATAAAATTTGCAAGCTGAGACCACTGTGTGTGTCTGTGTGTCTGAGTGTCATGTGCCATGGTAATCAAGCCGCTGCTTCAACACTCGACTTTGCATGATGCTTGAAAAATCTGGAGGAGAAAGTGGGAAGTGAGAGCCAAGGTTCGAGAGCTGAGCATCCTCCTTTCTCCTTGTGTGACCTTTCTCCCCCGTGTGCCATCTGAAATCATACACTTATTGACACAATTTTTTTGGGACAAACCTGGTGAAAATTATATATATATATATATATATATATATATATATATATATATATATATATATATATATATATATATATATATATATATATATATATATATATATATATATATATATGTGTGTGTGTGTGTGTGTGTGTGTGTGTGTGTGTGTGTGTGTGTCTATGCATATGCAGAATAATGCAAGCCATGTGTTGAAGAGGTGCGGTGAAATGTCGAGACCTTTCCATGTGACCCACCTGTCGTGCTTTCATCACCCATAATACTAACCTCATGTTGCTATCATCAGCTGTGTGTGTGTATGTGTGTGGTCAAGCAGACCAAATTTTTACTCAAATATTGCTATGTCTCCACTCTTAGATATTTTCCCGAAACTTTAAAAAACTCTTCCAATCTTCGGTTTTATTTCACAGACATTAAGCTTGTTTAACATCAGCTCCAGACTTAACTCAGTGAGGAGTTCCTCAGGTTTCACACGGCCAGTGCCATGCTCTAACGGGCTCTCTGGGCACGACTGGAACATAATAAAACTGCTTGGTCGTGTTTCTCTTACCCCCCTCTTGCACCTAGACAAAAAAAAAAAATCAAACACGCAACGTCTAAGCAGCACTATGTGATGTAAGTTGTTATTACTGGATGCATGGGATAGGAAAATTTGGATTATTTTCCAAAAATCCAGCATGGAGCAGGCATTATGTCACAAAGGCCACATTGTACGTTTTGTGAAGTTAGGTGTGTGTATGTGTGTGCGTGTGTGTGTGTTCGTGTCTCTCTTTTCTTTTTCTTTTTTACTTTACTACCCTTGTTGTACATTATCTGACCACCATGTATGTTTAATAACGCTTACAGTTACGTAAATAGAAAGGAATCAGAGAAAATTCAGTATTACTTATGTTCCTACTAGAAAAAACAAGTACCAGAAACAGTGTGTGTTTATATATATATATATATATATATATATATATATATATATATATATATATATATATATATATTTAATTTATTTATTTATTTTTTTATCTATAATGGCAAGAAATAGCAGATTTTTCAAAGAATGTTTTTCTTTGTTTTCAGTATTGCGATTATGGCTTTGTTGCTCAAAATAAATATAATCAGAATTAAAGATGAATAAAAGTTTACACTAGTACTGCGATTTGATCTTAAACCAACAGAAAACGTACCAAATTGGTGGATGTGATATTTTTATGATATTTAGTTATCATAAACAGCTGATCCTTGACATTGAGCCAATATCAGTTAGCTCATTGACTTTTGTTAGCTTGCTGCTTTAGCTTTCCAGTTGTCCCATAATGTAGCTAACTAGCTAACACAGCTACCAGGAAGTGCTCTGTAGAGCATACTGTGTGTGCTATGAAGTGTAGTGAAGTATATAAGAGCAAGCGAATGGCAATAAATATCTCTTATTTAATTCTCAAAATGGCTGACAATATTTGCCAAGATATTGTATATCGCCTTGAACTTTGTTCTACGTTTACTTAAATACTTAATTTAAAGCGGAACTGTTGTAGCACAAAGTCATGTTGTAATGTTTAATCACAAACTAGCATTATAGTAAGCTATAACCAACTAGGATATACGAGCCTAATTGCTACTAGACTATTCGGAAATACACACACACACACACACACACACACACACACACACACACACACACACACACACACACACACACACAGTTAGAAAATGCTGTAAGATTAGCTATAATTAGCTATAATTTTATAAATATTATCTTATAATGATATGATATAATAATATATACTGTATATAATGTACTACTACTACAGCTAATAATATCTTTCTGCAACCTGCTGGTGTAATCATGTGCCACGTGATTTTTTTTTTCTCCAAACTCATCGTGATTGTGTCCCTGAAGTCGCTCTCATCCTCCTACAGCTGCTTGTCTCTCCTCCAACACCTGAAAAGCTGATTGCTACGGCATCATGGAAAAGAACGTGTCTCTAATAGCCGAGCTCAAAAGCAAGCGTCTTCTGTTTTTTTTTTTCTCCTACTAATTGAATTCGGCACTAAAATACTGCTGGCAGGAGCAGGAGCCCTTACCTCCTTGTTTGACTTATTTATTGCCTGACTGGAGAGATAATTCGACCTCCACAGTTGAAAAGCTGTTTTTTTCCCCTCTTTTTGTAAAAAAAAAAAAGGAAAAAGGAAAAGTAATAAACTCAATTATACCACCGATCAGTGACTTAAATGATGCATTTGTTTTTCACCAGAGAGAGCAGAGGAGAGAGAGAGAGAGAGAGAGAGAGCAGAGGAGAGAGAGAGAAGGGAGAGAGCGAGAGAGGAAAAGTGCTCTGTGTTCAGGGTCTTCTTTCATTTTTTTCTTTTCCTCCGCCAAGACTAGAGCAAGGATTTGCCTAGCCAGCCCCAGTCGCGTCAGCCAAGATTTGTGCATGTCCTTTAAATCATTTCCCTCTCTAGAAAATTAAGAACGCGGAGATATTCTCAAACCGATCATTTCTCTCTCTCTCTCTCTCTCTCTCTCTCTCTCTCTCTCTCTCTCTCTCTCTCGATCCTTCCCCAACACACATTTGTTCGCACTCGTTTGTGTGGCATGATGTTTAATCGCCGGCTTTTATCCTGAGCAAAGGAAAGAGCGAGCGTGATCGGCGTTAATGTAAACAGCCTGAGCGAGAGGTTATAATGTTAATAGTTTCAGTGTGTAAACCAGTTGTATGGGGCTCGCTGTAAACACACCTGTCCATCATATATAAGATTTACATTCCTAAGAAGGATGTCAGAGGAAATGTTTCACTCGTTGCAAAGCGCTCTTGCTCCTGTATTTCTCTCAGAGTTAAACATTGCTCTACCTATCGTCGTCCCCTTCATGTGCAGGTTTGTGGCCAGGATTTATGTGTTTTTTTGCTGTTGTTATTTCATTAGCATTCTATAACATAGTTTTCTATAACAGTAGCTCACCACAGTGCGTTGTTCTAATACTTTATTGTTTCTAGAGTAACAGCTTGTCAGTCAGATTGGGTTGAAGTATTGGAAGTATGTTTGTTTCACAATTATGGAGGGAGTCTCCAGTGTCAAAGGTGAATCTTCAGCAAAAAGGAGGAGGAGTATATGTTTTTTTTTTAGGTTTTTTTAGGTGAGGAAATGTTTCTTTATAGCTGCGGTAACATAAGTGACAACATGAACTGACATGTCTTGGGGATGTTTGGCAAGCTTCTGGGGTATCAGAGGAATAACACAATTCAGGACACACAGCAATGACAAGATCATCCATTTCACAGAGCCTCGTTTTTGTCTTTATCCTCTACAAAACAGGACGATCCTGTGTTCATCTTTTCATGTTCATTTCAGTCGTTTCAGTCTCATATCGGTTAATCTAAAACAGTTTTCAATTCAGTTGCAAATGTAATCTTTAAAAATGTGACGGTGTCACGCTCACTTCCAGTCCAAACAAAAAACACAAAAAAAACAAGGAAATAAATAAATTACTAATTATTTTGTCGACAACTGATGGCGCTTGATTGTAACCTGATCATTTCTGGATCAATTGATTCTATTCTGGTTTAATTCACCATGTGATTGACTTTTGGGGCACTGTTAGGGAGGGAAAAAAAATAAGAAAAATCCCCCTGCTCAAACGTTTGGTGTTTTAAAGAGTGCAGTCATTTGAATACAGATGCTCGCTCGATGCTTAGACCTTGTCACGGAAAAATGGCTGAAAGTCAGGAGACAATTGCAGGTTGATTATGTTGCCACTGACAGAAGATGCAGGTCCTTTTGTGCCTCGGATTTATTTGCATTTAAATGTTTATTGTGGATGCGTGATGCTCGCGACTGCTGATTGTCTGCACTGGCTGTCAGCTTTTGTTCGCCAGAAAAACAAAATGAATGAATTTCTAAAGTGTAAAGTTATTTATTTATTTATTTATTTATCTATCTATCAAAATTAGACCCTGAATCAATCAGGGTGACTTTGTTTTTTCACTGTTTCCTTTTGTATAAAGATTTCCTTAGCATCTGCGTGAAAAACGTGTGAATTTTTTATTTTTTTTTGGAATGATCACACTTGTGATTGAAACTGAGGCATGTTTTGACCTTTGTCTGAGCTGTTAAATAGATGTGTGTGTGTGTGTGTGTGTGTGTGTGTGTGTGTGCGTATTTATAATTTTTTGTATATAAATCTATCTATCTATCTATCTATCTATCTATCTATCTATCTATCTATCTATCTATCTATCTATCTATCTATCTATCTATCTATCTATCTATCTATCTATCATGGCTGTCAATTGATTCAAACATTTAATTGTGTCATTGTTGTCATGAGTTAACTCGTGATTAATCGCAACTTAATCGCACATTTTTATCTGTTCTAAATGTACCTTAAATTAATACTTATCAAGTTTTTTAAATTCTAATTAACATAGCCATGGACAAATATGGATGCTTTATGCAAAAGTATGTTTATTATTAGTGAAACCGTACTTACATAGAGCATGAATCAAAATATTCTTGTAAATGTTTTAAAGTAATTATGGTGTTTTAAATTTCGTAAATCATCAGGACAGCTGAGGGAACTTTTGCTATGTTTCCACATGGACGGTTTTAACTGCCGGATGTGTGCATCATGGCGGATTTTGGTGCTTGATATGAGACTTGGCGCATCAGTAAAATAAATGTTTAATGATTAAAAATTGTTTTTAGGTAAAGTTTTTTTTTAAATATCTAAACAAAGAAAGGACATCTTGAATAAATGTGTGTTTTGTTGAAGGTTTTAATTTCACCTCTTTCACGTTTATTTATAGATTTATAGATTATTACACGTGTGTGTGTGTGTGTGTGTGTGTGTGTATGAATATATGTATGTATGTATGTATGTATGCATGTATGTATGTATATGTTACTGATAGTGTGTGTGTGTGTGTGTGTGTGTGTGTGTGTGTGTGTGTGTGTGTGTGTGTGTGCAGGCCTGTGTGAATGTGCATGCGTGTATTGGTGTGGAGCTCATGGCCAAGCCTGTCGTCTCCTGCTGCTCAGGGCTCCAGGTCCTTTTGTCCTGCAGCACTCAGCACGTCTGCCTCCTCAGGAGAGCGACGACTTTCACCAGTGCGGCCACACAAAAGCCCTTCTTTCCTTTGAGGTGTTAAAAACTTCCATTTATGCATTCCCTGGACAAAAAGCCCCGAGCCCATTTTCGAGGCCAGTGGCAACACAGGCGGACATTGTGGCCACGCTTCTCCGGCACTCATTTCACAGCTTCTAAAAAACCAGTATGTGGTGAACAGGATTTCAGCGGCTAAAACGCCCCTCGAGAGAGAGTGTGGGCGATAAGAGAGTAGGAGAGTGAGAGAGCGACAGAACGCATGATTGTGACTCCAGGGGCGCAATCGGTCTTCTCGAGCTCTTCGTTCCATGTTCTACCAAAACTAAATATCTCAATGATATGGTGGATTTTTATTTATTTGGAGCATTTTTGGCATAGCTTGACCTTGGCAGCATCCAGGCTGTGTGAGAAATAACAAGCACTGTGTGGCATGTTGTTCT
The DNA here is from genome assembly GCF_014805685.1 of Silurus meridionalis. NCBI lineage: Eukaryota > Metazoa > Chordata > Actinopteri > Siluriformes > Siluridae > Silurus > Silurus meridionalis. The sequence continues at coordinate 16,708,802 of NC_060892.1, forward strand.
AAGAAAACCATAAATGACAAGGTGTAACTGTTACCATGTTGAACTTCATAAGTATGCTATTACACAAAGTACTGTACGACAGCTGTTATACATTTTGTCTCACTATACAAGATTGTAATAGCTTTTTTCCATTTATAATGTATTTACGTGATATAATGTTACACAATGTCTTTAAACAATTATTGTTCTTACTTACTTTATTGCAACTACACACAATAGATTTATTACTAGGTTCTTTTTGCTTTCTCTGTGTTGAATAAGACAAAAAAATCTCAGTTTGTTAAAAAAAACACAAATTATTTGCATTATTTTCTTATAAATACTAGTTATTTTTATAACAATTGGCACCCTTGACATTAAATGTCTCATCACAACGAAAATAAAGTATTGCCAAAATATATATCAAAACCAACCAACTAATTATTAGCGATCACAGCAGCTGATACAGACATGTTTAGTTAATACTAGACTCGTACTACTTTTGTTAGGACGTTCTACCCCTCCTTCTGTCCTCCTCCTCTTCCTCCTCCTCCTCCTAAACCTCCTCTCCGATAGCTTTATCTCCTCGCTCGATAATTAAGTCGCCTTGCCACTAGGGAACCATGTTTCCTTTTCGGAAGAAGTGCAGGCGCGAGTTGCTTTTTGTCCGGCTGGAGATTGAATTTGACAATGGGGTCCGTGCCGAATGACAGGCACGGAGCTTTTTCAAGCGAGAACCCCCACCTTCATCCTCTCCGCTTCCCATCCAATCCTCCCATCCCGAATGACAGCTTAGCCTGTGTTGCTGGTCTAAGGCCTCCTGCTTCATTTTCCCCCATTTCCCCCCTTTTTTCCGGCCCCGGTTCTGGCCCTGCTGTTGGTGGAGAGATAACCTGGCCTCCACTAGGTACATGAGCGACCTGCTGATGGGAGAGATTGTCTCTTTTGTCCCAATAACTGCCTTTGCTAAATCTCCTCTTTAACATGTTGTGGACTAAGAAGAGCGCAGAGATGGGAATAGTGTATAGAGGTAATGTGTTTTTTTTTCCATTGGTTCAGAGGCTTGAATAAAGCTTTTGGTGATGGGGTGCAATTTAAAATGTTCCATGTCATGTCACGGAGCGCAATAGGAGATGACCAGTGAGTTTAACCGCTTCGGTTTGCAGGTTTAGTCTGTTAAAAGCTCACCTTGGAGGAGGTTTAAAAGCATACTGCTGTACAGGAGTTTTCTCTAAAACAAGCTGTGTAAGAGGGAAGAGTGTTCTCAGAGTGTGTGTTTGTGTGTGATTATTTTTGTGATTATGTTTGTACATTAATAAAAAAGTTACGTTCTGATTGTTGTCACCTTATGGACAAACACACCAGGCAGTATTAAATCAGTTTCTACTTTTTGCTGTGTGTTATTTTCTCATACCATCCGCAAGTTTTTTGTTCCTGTTATTCCACACCAATTTACAAACCATTCAGTCTGCAAATCAGGTGACTTCCCATTTTAATGTAGTAGCTATAAACAGTCATTCCTTCACCTGTCACCTCCTCTCTCTCTCTCTCTCTCTCTCTCTCTCTCTCTATCTCGCTCTCTCTCTCTATCTCACGTTTCGTTGAGACCGCTGTTTATATCATGAGTTAATGCACTGTGCATTGTGTGTGTGTCCATTGGCTTTTGGCCTTAGCAGTCATTTTGTGTTGTGTTTTGTGTTGTAGTGTTGTGTTAAGTAAAGACACGTTAAACTGGTGTGGAGGAGCAATAAAATAAATGTTTTAATTGAAACATATTACGTTGTTCATTCTGAGAACAGAGCACTGTGTGTAACTCTATGTCTGTCTGTCTGTCTGTCTGTCTGTCTGTCTGTCTGTCTTTCTTTATCTCTTTATTTTTATGTTTTATTGTGTGTCTGTTTATACTTTCTTTCTCTATCTGCCCATCTTTGTCTTCTATCAATCTTTCTCCATATTTTTCTGCTTCCCTCTATCTGTGCCTTTCTTTGTCTCTGTATGTGTCTATATCTTATTGATATATTTTTGTCCCTCTATCTCATCTGTCTGCATTTCTCTTTATCTTCTCCCTTTGTGCTTATTTTTTCACTTTGTTTCTTTCTCTTTCTCTATATATCTCACATTCTCTGTCTCTCTGCTTTCACTATCTATCTATCTATCTATCTATCTATCTATCTATCTATCTATCTATCTATCTATCTATCTATCTATCTATCTATCTATCTGTCTGTCTGTCTGTCTGTCTGTCTGTCTGTCTGTCTGTCTGTCTGTCTGTCTGTCACTTTGCAGTTCTCTTCTCTTCTCTTCTCTTCTCTTCTCTTCTCTTCTCTTCTCTTCTCTTCTCTTCTCTTCTCTTCTTTTCTCTTACTCTGTTTTGAGGAGCACACATTTTAAGAAAGAGAGAGAGAGAGCGAGAGAGAGCGAGAGAGAGCGGAAGAGTAAAGCGTGAGTTCACTGCAGGCATAATTACAGACACAATGTTTCAGTAATAAAACAGTTGGGAAACTAATAAAAGCGACTTGGAGCTGATTGTAATTCTCTGTAGTGAAATTCGTGATCACGCAATTAGTGAAGGGGTTTGATTGAGGAAAGTCTTGCTGCTTGCACACACACACACACACACACACACACACACACACACACACACACACACACACTCACAAAACACACTCTGTCCCACTGACTGCGCTCCTCACATGCCTATTGCAATATTATTGTTATTTATTATTATTTTTGCGATAATAAAAAAGATAATTTTTTTATCTGGATCAGTCTTTTGCTTAAATTAATTGCATGTATAAAAATGCCAGCGTTTACGTCGTTCCTCTTCCTCTCATTCCTCATCATTTCTCTCAATTACCATCACATTTTAAATTCAAATTCGTGTTAATTTTTTACCCCCTGCAATTAAAACAGGACAGTCTTTATTAAAGCTCACCAGGAACGAGGAATATATAATGTGACTGAAGGAGAGAACCGTTTATGGAATTAGCACTCCTGTCAAGGGCTAACCCGTACGCGCACACACACACACACACACACACACACACACACACACACACACACACACACACACACACACACACACACACAAACAGTGCAGGAGAGGTGAGACAGTGTGGGGACACACACAGGGCTATGGCGCACCCCTCTGAGAGCTCCAAACAGCCTGGCAGCTCTGAGGTGTGATTTCGATGACAACAGCTTTCCATTCGCGCACACACACACACACACACACACACACACACACACACACACACACACATCACTCTCTTTCACCCTCAAGAGAACCTTCTCGGATCCTTTGTAGGAATAAACCGTGAAAAGTTTTTTAGCTTTTATGCAGCAGCAGTTTGTCTTTTTCTCACTTTCACTCTATTTCTCTCTGTTTCTCTGTATACGTCCCTAGCTTTTTCCCACTGACTCTCTTTGTCTCTCTTATTCTGCCTTCCTCTCTTTATCTTTCTGCATGTCTTTTCCTCCCTTTCTGTCTGTTTTTGTCACTTCATTATTTCAAAAGTTTTTGGAGAGGGCCCTTGTTCCTTCACCCTCCTGCTAAAGTCTCTTATTCTCTCTTGTGCACTTAATCTCTTACACACTCTCTCTCTCTCTGCCAGCCTGTCTTTCTTTCATCTTATGTTAGTTTTTCTTTATCCATCTTATGTATTTATCTATCATACACACACGTGACAAGTGAAAACATCTCCTTACACATTATTTCACCACATCATTATATATAGTTATATATAGGGGCGTGTATAGTTTTATATATATATATATATATATATATATATATATATATATATATATATATATATATATATATATATATATATTTTATAATAATAAAAAATTCAGTTATTATAAGCATCCAGCACATACAATTGCAGTGAACAAACAGTTACTATGGAAACTATATCGCTAAGAATCACCAGCCTCTGACCAATCAGAACACAGGATTGAAGATCCGTAGGTGGTGTGAATAGGGTGTGTCATTTCTATAAACCCCCACACATACTTAAACAGACTTGTGAGTTCGCTATATGGACGAAAGTATAAAGACGCCTGACTTTTAAAGCCATTCATGGTTCTTTCTCAAACTGTTACCACAAAGTTGGAGTCACAAAAAATGTATAGGATTTCTTTCGATGTGCTAGCATAAAACTTCCCCTTCACTTGAGCTAGGAGACATGACAATGTCTCTGTGCACAAATCCAGCTCCTGGAAGACATTGTTTAAATTGGTTTGAGTGGAAGCTCTTGAGTGGCCTGCTATAGAGCTCTGACCCCAACCCCACTGAATACTTTTGGAATGAAATGGAACATTGAATGCACCCCAGGCCCTCAACCTTATATATATTTATGTGTAATAATTGTGAAACGTTTATTGAAATTTTTTATAATGTTGTACACATTGGATGAATGCTCAAAAATCTCCACGATCACACTTCAAAATCTAGTGGAACATCTTCCCAGAAAAGTGGAGATTATTATTACAGTTATGGCAATTACATGTGGAATAGGATGCTCAAAAGGCAGAAATGTTACGGTATGGTGTCCACAAAATTTGTCCATATAGCCTATGTAGAGAACATATCTAACGGGTTATTCTGTGGTTCTCGTACACTCTGTGTGAACAGTCCTCTGGCTTGGTCGCTTAATGCTGTTTTTTCTCCTCTCGCCGGAGACAGAGGGAGCACAAATTGCAGGCGGATCAATTAGCTGTGACCTTAAACCCCTGTGTCCTTGTTTAATTGGCGGTGCCGAGGCAGGCTAATTGTATAAATCAGCTGGTAATGAGATCCCTGCTTGTTGTGAAAAACAGAATAATGCGAAGAAATGAACATCAATGAGCTTTGTGCACTTCTTCCTCCCCAACACCCCCCCCCCACACACACACACAGACAATTTTTCCCTCTTTCATTTCATCTCTTTTTTTTTCTCACGTCGCAATTTAAAAAAATGGAAAAGTCCAAAGTTTTTGCTGAAATAAGAGCTAAATGCTGAGCACATCTACATTAAAGAAAGAGTGTGTTTGTTGGCATTTTCCCTTGTGGCCTCTTTCTCACACTCACACACTCTCTCTCTTTCTCTCTCTCTCTCTCTCTCTCTCTCTCTCTCTCTCTCTCTCTCGCTCTCGCTCTCTTTCCTTCTCTCTCTCTTCCTCTCTGTCTCACGCTCTCTCATTCGGAGAGCCGTGCTCGAGCTGATCTGAGGCCGAGAGCAAAATAAATCATTAGCGCTGCGCAGTGCAAGAGAGGGTCGAGCGAGAGATTGAATAAAACAAGCACTTTATATGAAAGGCATTTATTAGTAGAATCAAACAGCGCAGGACGGATTAATGAGGTATCAGAGACGCCGACTCTAAACATTGTCTCGAGTTGAGTTCCTCAGAGGAACATCGAAAGAGAGAGAGAGAGAGAGAGAGAGAGAGAGAAACACTGAAAGGCTGTTTACTTCAACTGCTAATGTGTGTAGCCAAATCTCTCTCTCTCTCTCTCTCTCTCTCTCTCTCTCTCTCTCTCTCTCTCTCTCTTCTCTCTCACTTCAGTTTTTAATTTTCAATTTTTTAGTTCTGAATGTGTCTCTCTGTTTCATTTATATCTTTCTTTCTTCATTCTATTTATATTTCTATCTGTCTCTCTTTCTTTTTTATTTCTTTTTATCTCTCCCATTTTTTCAGTCATTTTCTTTCTCTCTTTGCTTTTCTGTCTCGCTCTTTTCTTTTTTGCCAGTCTTTATGTCTATCTCTCTTTTCCTTTTTGCCCCTTTCACCCTCTCTCTATCTTTTTCTGTTTCTCCCTCTCTGTATCGCTTTGTGTCATCCTCTCTTTAACTGTCACTCTCTCTATCTTTGTACTTTGTTCTGTCTCACTCTATGTATTGCTTTTTTGTCCGTACTTTTCTTTCTGTCTGTCTTGCTTTAATCTTTATCTCCTTTTCTCTGTCATTCTATCTTGCATTTTATTTGTCTCTCTCTCAGTGTCTCTTTTGCTTAGTTTTCACAGATGTAGTTACTCGTTCTTTTCTTCTTCCTCCCTCTCCAGGTCATTTTCATGAATTCAAAATTAACTAACAAGTGATTTCTGGGAGCTGGGGATAAAGTTGCACTGTTTACGTGAGTACATGCTGGAATTTTTAATTTTTTTTTCTAAAGTTTAGACTCATGTTGCTCTTCTCTCTCTCTCTCTCTCTCTCTCTCTCTCTCTCTCTCTCTCTCTCTCTCTCTCTTTCACTCTGTTTTTTTTTTTTACAAGTGTCTTTTGCCTACTTTCCTGAAATGCTTATTTATTTTACAACATAAAACAGATTTCCAAGATGTAAAAATTAAGAAATGAAATAATTATGCAACTTAACACGCAGTGACATAAAATGCGGTTATTTTTAATTTTTATATTTAATTTAAATTTTTTACACACTCATGCAAGTGAGATATTAACTAAGATCATTTGATGAGGTGGAATTTTTTAAAAGGTTCTTAAGGAACAACACACACACAGAGACACACAGAGACACACTCACACAGAGACACACACACACACACACATCTCTCTCTCTCTCTCTCTCTCTCTCTCTCTATCTCTATCTATCTATCTATCTATCTATCTATCTATCTATCTATCTATCTATCTCTCTCTCTCTCTCTCTCTCTCTCTCTCTCTCTCTCTCTTTCACTCCCACACACACACACACACACACACACACACACACACACACACACACACCTCCATGTGTACATATAGAGTGAATCTATTCTCCATGCTAATGTGTGCTGTGTTATTGGTAGTCCTTGGCTGCCAGTTGCACTCAATAAGAGCATTCAGAGCAATGAAGAAAGAGCTCCATTTAAAGACACACGTCAGAAAACAGCAGAAATATATGGCCGCGGCACAGTGCAGTGCAGTCTAGCCCAGCGCACTGCCACAATATGGCATTTTTTTTAAACGTCTCCTCTTTTCCCAGCGCTGTAATAAAGATCATATCTGGCAAAGTGTTGCTTCTGGGTAATGTTAGGCAAACACGCTCCCCCCCCAAAAGTTAAGTTCACATTAATCTTTTTTCAAATGTCAAGTCGGATATGAGCCACAGGACGGACTCATATAATATTAACGTGAAGGAGCAAAAAAAAAAGAAATAACAGCCCGGTGTTAATTAGTCCGGTGAGAATGACATATCCCACCTTAAAGTTCACGGCCATTCGGTAAAGCTGGGGCTTTATCCCTGTGATTTCAAGTCAAACACCTCATTCGGCCTGGGTTTTTTTCTAGTAAGTAGCATGTTAAGTCCGCTCTGAATGGCTGCCAGTGTGCAGATAGAGAGAGAGAAAGAGAGAGAGAGAGAGAGAGAGAGAGAGAGAGAGAGGGATTGTGGAATAACAAAAGGACCTGGAGTGATTAGCACCTTCATGTCCCAGGTTTGTCACATAGGGGGGCAAAAAGGGACGGTCCACCTTCAATTAATCTAACAGTGCATCTCAAATTGCAGCATCACTTTCCGTAAATGAAGATATCCCGTGTCAGGATATCACTGCCATTTCCATTATTCTGCCACTCAGGCTTTTCTACATGGTTTGAAAGGGAATTTTTAAAAGGATATTAGTGAGTTGCTCCTTGGCGAGTGCATCTCATTACGACCGGCTCGCTATGCGGCGTTTGTGCTGAGCTGGACTGTACGTGTAGGATGCTGTTACATGTTCTAGAGTATTAAAGCATGCTGGGAGGGCAACTAACACCATGCAGCAGCTGCGGGCCACGCCGAGAGCCTTGTACACAGATATTAGAGTTGATAACTTGCAGGGTCAGCAAGTGTCTATTTTTGGGCATGAAGAGCTGATTGTTGAGCCGAATAAAGGTGAAAGAGCCATTGGTGTAGAACAGCAAACATCAGCCCTTCAACCTGGAGTGTGTCCAGGAATGGGCTAACACTGTGAGCCTTGTAGTATAGGCTCTGTGTGTGCATGCATGTGTGTGTGTGTTTTTAGTGAATATGCGCAACACATATTTTTTTTAACCTGCTCAATCAAATTACAGATTTACCCCCAAAACAAACCCACCTCTGTTATGTCCTGTATGCTAGCTTAAAAAAAAATCACTACTGTGCGTGAGTGTGTGCGTGTTAAATATTGGACTGTGGTTCAAACTTCGACCAAGCAAAGGGATTCAGTAGATTTAACTACGCGTAAAAAATACTTCCTTAGCAGATTCTCTTTTGGGCCAATCACGTATGTTTGGAGAAAGGTTTTTAGAAAAAGAAAGCAAAAAAGGTCAAATATGGAGATGCGACGTGAAACACCTCAGATACGCCCAGCACTTAGCTAGCATTTAGGAAGGACTGGACTGAGTGCTAGCACTTTTATGAGTGCCAAGTTTACTCCTAATCCACCTTTCTGTCCGAGATGCATATCATTACAGGTTAGAAATTCGAATAACGAAGTATAAATCACAGTTTAGTTGCATGGCCAATAACTTTTATAACAAAAGTACACTCCAAAGCTAGCGGTTCATCTACTGTATACATACATATATGTATATACTATACGGATACAATATATGTTTATGGTCCTGATCAGTAAATGTGTTCATCCTCATCAGCAGTCTGGCTAATTGAATGGCGATTAGCTGTAACACAATGCCAAAAGCATCATTTTAAACCTGCCAGTAAGCATTAGAGCACTTTGCTCGTTGTCTAGACTCGACTCTCACTCTTGTCTACATCGTTTTAGATTTTTTTCTAACGTGCCCTCCCCGGATTCTCCACACGCTACCATCAACGAGGCCTTGTGCGCTCATTAATCTAAATTCTTTTGCAACTTTAATCTGCATGTTTAATTAATCACAAAAACAAGGTGGTGAGTAATTTGGGCAAACGTGTGGCTTGTTTGTGCCTGCCGTTTAATCACTCCTGTGTGAACTCATTTGGAAACACCTGAGGATGCAGGCAGGAGCCCACCATCACCATCAAGCACCCCTTGCTTTACACCCCCCTTCTTCTGCTTCCTCAATAGGCAGAATACACTCTTTGTCAGCGCGTGCCATTCATCTAATAAAGCTTTCCGGAGCGTTCCGTCATTTCGCATTTAGCCTGTCTCAGCTCTGATGTCTCTGTGGAGCCGGAGGTCTCCAGGAATAATTTTGTGCTAGGAAAGGAAAAAAATTAAATAAACAGCTCAACAGGCAGCATAATGAAAATGAATAACCTTTGGGTGGTTATTTTCTCATCCATTATCTGTGCGTTCCCTGGTTACAGTTCTCCACTAACCCTCACCTCCATTATTGTCAGAGACGATGTTCAATTGGGGTCAGTGTTTTAATCTCATCAGGAAAATTCTCCTGCTCTGCATTCTCTTCTCCCGCAGGAACGACTCGAGAGCATTTAATCAGTGGGAATTGAGAGTAAGATTTAATTGCTGGAAGTTGAATTATTGTAACGCAAGATGGAACGTATTGGGATGACAAGCTTGGTGAAGTGTTTTAAACTCTGGTTAGTTTTCTGCTATCATTAGTTACCTTCATACAGTAACTTTGCTACCCTGTGTTATGCAATGCTTAGTCTTTTGTTACACCTTTAAAACAATTTGTGTTAAATTATTACACAATGCTGATTTTTTTGTTGTATTTAAATTTGATATATTGTCAAATTCATAATATGGTTGCCACTATACACATTACAATGCGCAGTAGAATGCTTTTAATGACAGGTCTGTACATTTTGTTACATTGAAAACATGCCCAAAACCTTTGTGTTACATTGTTATAAAATGTCTTAGGTTATAATAAGACTTTTGTTACATAGGTACACACTAAAATCTTTTCTCAAATTGTAATAGAACATGTTTACACAACAAATGTCTTTTGTTACATTGTTATGAGTTTTGATACATTCATTCATACAGTCATTTGCTGCATCATTATGATTCTTTTCTTACATGGAAACCGGACGAAAAGTTCTTGTTACATAGTCATAAGAATTTAGTTACATTTCTTTGTGCTGAAACATCCTTTGATTTAAGAGTCTTTTGGTACATTATTCCAAGAATTGGTATAAAATTGTTATACAATGTTTTTTATTTTCATTTTTTATAATTTGCTATACATTTTGTAACAATGTAACAAAAGGCTGTGTGAAATGGTACATTGTTGCACAAGTCAGCGTCTTTCTTTGTCATACCTCTACATGATGAAGTGTTTGCTGATAAGCAATTTTAATGCACAGTGTTTTTTCATCACTCTTTAACTTCAGGCTAAAAGGTCTGGATTTGATTCCTAAGCAGCCATTAATTACATGCCACTTGACATTTTCTCCCGTCCTCTCTCACTCTTCAGTGCATTTATGTCTTAGAAACAGGTCATCACAGCCCTGGCCAAGATTTATACTCTATATGGCTTTTTTGATACTACAATATGGTTTATTTGACTCTCTGAAAAGCAAAACGTAATACAGACAGTGGCGTTCTTTCCTTTTTTTTTCATAACCCTAGAAAAGAAGAAAAAAAAGCAAAGTTTCACCTATTAGCTTTACGGCGGCTAAGAGCAGCAAAGAACATGTCATTAATCACCAGGCTTCCACAGCTGGGAAGCGTAATGCATAACTAAAAGTCCTGTAAAATGAATTAATGATTTCAACCATGAACTTTTCTCCCAAAACGCCATGAATCCTCCGGAGCTGATAATGCGCGCACTGCCGCTCCCCAGCCCCGGGGGTGTGAAGAAACCCGTGTTATTTCGAGAGTTTGCGAGTTAATTGATTCGCAAATTATTTAAAGTTTGCAGGGCTTGGGGGAGTGCTTGGGTCTAATGAAGCCCATTCCCAACGAGGAGGAAAAAAACTTTGTCGTCTTTCTGTCTTTTCTTCAACGAGACTGAATTGTAATAAGCTAACAAGCTTAATGAAAGACATACAGAGGCCCTGTTTCTTTTTTTATTCTCCTTTCTCCTGTCCTCCCCCACAAAGCCTTGTCTCGGGGCCTTGAAACCTCTCGTTGTAGGATGGATCTCGGATGAAGGCGGTGTTCACACTGCGAATCCCGGCCGATTGTTCGGACTGAATGCCTGTGCTGCTTTCGTATTGTGTCACTTCACCGAGGACAACCTTGGATAAGTTTCTCGCTCGGGAGAAAACAGAGAAGACCAGTTAATTGTTTTTTTTTTTCTTTCAACACTTCCAACCCGACCAATGTACGCATCCACATACAGACACTCTCGCCGTGAATAACATGCGCTTTATAATATAATATAATGTAATATAATGCAATATAATAAAAACATTTAGCAAAGGGTGTGCGCACACAAAGCGATGATTTTTATCAATGTTTTTTTAAATCGCGATGCATTTCGCAACGCGTCCGCTGGCCTTGATTGCGTTCAGTTTCACAAAAGCATAATATACACTATTTCAAAAATAAAAAAATAAGTAAAAAAGGTAGCAGACTCTATTATGATTGTTTGCGCTCTCGTTTTATTTTATTTTTTTTCTTTCTTGACGAACAAAGACGCCATTCTGTAAACATAGCTTTTCATGTAAAACCGCTTTTGCACCACATTTATTATATACAGAGAGGAAAAAGAGAAAGGAAATGTACATGTTCAAGAACAATTCTAGGATTTATGGAAAGAAGTGTTCTGATTTCAAGCTGCTGTTGTGATATGAGGGTTTTTGCTAAAAAAATCTTGCCCTTGAGTTGCAAGATGTGAAAAAATAGATATTATAGTTGAAGATTAATATATATATATATATATATATATATATATATATATATATATATATATATATATATATATTCTTATTTTATTCTATAATCTTATTTTTCTTATTTTTATTTTAATAATACAAAACACAAATACATCTTCTTTGCTCAGCTGGTGAGGTTGTGAGGCGAAGCGTACAGTGCGTAACCCGCTAAGTGGCTGCCGTGTCTCCGGGCTAATATCAAGGAGCCCCGCTAATCCGAGCCCCATTAGCGAACGCTGTCATTCAGACACATGGTGTCGAGCTGATTTAAATAAAACCAAATGAAGATAGTTGTTTCTGCTCCCCTGGCTTCACTCATTGCCATAAACATATGCTCCGTGCCCCGCTTCTTTCCATCTTATTTATGACTTTAATTTGTTGTGTGTATGTGTGTGTGTGTGTGTGTGTGTGTGTGTGTGTGTGTGTGTGTGTGTGTATGTGTGTGGAGGAGAGAAGGAGGAGGAAGGAGGGGTGGATGCGAGGAGGTTGTGGCTGCACTGGAAATCAAATTTAATACAATTCTCCCAGGGACCCTGTCATATAATAACATGGTAATTTCTGTGTATCCTTTTGAAAAATGAGGAAATTAATTCTTCCTGACATGTTCTAATTATTCCGATGTGAACGGGCGAATCCTCTCTCTCTCTCCCACTCTCCCTCTCTCTTTTACACACACATACACACACCGACTAGTTCCTGTCCCTCCCTTAGCTGCTTCGTAAGTGTGTGTGTGTGTGTGTGTGTGTGTGTGTGTGTGTGTGTGTGTGTGTGTGTGTGTGTGTGCTGTGATGACGAGCGTCTAGGTGCTAATGCTGACCAGCAGTGCGATTAATTTGAGACACGAGCACACACCTTTCAACACACCTTCCTAATGTCGTACAAATTAATTCACTACATGTGTGGCTTTGGGGCTTGGAGGTGAGACGGGATACGGGACATATTAGTGAAGGTGTGTGTGGGTGTGTTTTTCTGGAGTTCTTCATAGACACTTCTTCCTGGAGATATTCATATCTAGTCCGCTTTTGGATTGTATAGTGATTTATTTTACACACTCCTTCTTTCTCTCTCTTTCCCTCTCTCTCTTTCTTCTCTCTCACTCTTCCCCCATGTATGATATCCCAGCTCTGTCAAAAGCCTTTCACACCGCCCCTCGCTCAGTGTCTCCGAGCTGAAATGCTAATTTAATTAGTCTGTCATCAGTCACTTTTAAATACAGCGTTTTAGCTTCTAAAGGAATCTGATTTCTGGTCTCAGAAGGGCAGTACAGCTGGTTCTTGTCCTTTACGCATGTTCCCTCTAGTACTAAACATAGCCCCAAAAACACACACACGCACACACACACACACACACACGCACACGCACACACACAGGTTATTCATGTCCCCATCCAAGCACGAGGTGAGGGATTGCCTTGACACAGCAGATGGAAATTAGTTCTCCACCTTAGTCTCGAGGTAATAGCGCATGTGCTAACGCTCAGGTGCTACAGTGAAAAAATTCGCACGTTTAACCTGCTACAGAGTCGCACCTGACAAATTACTGCTTACAGACAAAAGTCTGCACTCATATTAAAGCTAGTGATATGAGAATTATTCATAAAAATGTCCCACGAAGATTACATTGAAAGCAATACAGAAAAAAGAGATTTCTAAATCTTATCGAGGATTAGATTCACGTGTGTCCTCACATCTGTTGTTACATTGTAACATAGTACAATGTTAGTTGCTTGTTATGATGTACAATGTCTTTTTTTTTTTTTTTACATTGATCCACACCACTACATTGTTATATACTTTGTTACACACCACCACATGCTTTATTACTTTGTAACATGCCATTACATCTTTTATAGCATTGGTACACATACTACATCTACTGTTACATTGTTACATTGTTACACAATACTACATCATATTACAAGATGTTACAGGAATTCTGCGATATTATACAATCCTTTTGTTATTACAGTGTTACACTGTTAGGACTTGTTTGTTACAGTGCTAGACATTACACAGTTACACATGTCCTTTGTTACCTTTGTATAGGATAAGGCATTTTAATTACTTAATTACTGTAATTATTTTTACAAGAATAGTGTTACAGCCTTTTTCTTAGATGGTTACATTTCACAGTGTTTTGTTTCATTGTTAATAGGAAGTCCTTATATAAATATAATGGTTACATTGGTACAAGAATATATCAGTGTTTTTGTGGACCTGCTTCTCATTGCTAAATATAATCTAAGACTAGTCGTGTGTTTGTGTGTATGTTTGTGTGTGTGTGTGTGTGTGTGTGTGTTTGTGTGTGTGTGCATGCTCTTGTCAGAACTGATTATCCTCCTGCATTTCCCCATCAATCTCTCTACACGAGACTTCCTCCATTGCAGTCATTGATTAATTAATCGTGTGAAATGAAAACACCCGCAGGTATGTGTCTGTGTGACACAGTGTTGGGGCAAATGCTCTGGGTTGAAGCCAGTTAAAGTGCAAAACAAATGAACCATAATTAAAAAAAAGGTATTTAAAACAAATATTACATTATACTTAAATCTATAGATCTATGATGTACCGTGGAACCAGGAATTGGCACCCTAAAAAATAGAGCTAGTGTGTTTTTTCTAAGTATGTGTTTACACTATTCGGTGAACTGAAATGGTTGAGCTGCGCATTTGGACGGTTTCAGGCATGGTGTGCTTAGAATGTGCTCTCTTAACATTTAGCCATTTTTCATCTCTTGGTGAGCATCATCTTTTATGGAGTTTGTCGGCATTGCTAAATGTGAATGTAAAACGAAAACGGTTTGGTCATTTATAAAATTCATCAGCTTTCTTAAATGGTGGCCATTGTGTATAAGTTCAGGTGTTTCATTAGTATCTGTCTATTGAGGCATCTGAAACATCCAGGTGTAAAAGGGCATTTGTGAAATGTTTCTTTTTTGTTTTCGGTCCAATTATGAATGGTGTCTGCATACTCAGTGCCCGATTGGGCAGAAAGTCAACCAACAGGAATGCCACAAGGCTCTTGAGGAGACAACTCACAGAGGTGTGATTGATTTGTGGTGCGTATTTTCCTCATATGCATGTGCATGTGTGTTTGTATTGGAGAACAGAGAAGGGACCTTTGCATAGGAGAAGAGATGAGACATTATATAATGGGTGGATAGGCTCTCACATCTCTCTCTCACACATCTTTCCCTCACACATCTCTTTCTTTCTCTCTCTCTGAGGGGGTGTCGGCTAGCGCTGCACAGATGATCTACCATCTCCTCACCACATCTCCACACCCTTTGGTTTCTCCAGCATCTTGACTCTCAAACAAACCAGTCATCATGGTGGTGGAAGATCTGATGCGCCTGATTTGACTCACAGACATTTTTAAAAACCTCACTTCCCCTCCTTGTTATATTAAAAGCAGCAGACGGGAGATTCTTAGTGCCAAGTGATGGATGTGTTTTTTTTTTTTTTTATATCTAGTGGCCATCAAACATCTACTGAGTGTTGAATGAAGAGAATCTCTCCATGGAAGCTGCAGGCAAAGCTTCATAACATGACAGAATCACTGGCTTCGCTGCTCGAGCCCACACACCCTGCATGAGTTCGTTTCAAAGTTTTAAAATATGAGAGCGTGCTGTGTGTGTGTGTGTTGGGAAGATGGCAGAGCATCCAGAAGCCGTGTTAATAGCGAGAGCTTGTCGTCCATATGGTATTGCTTTAATGGACCACATTTGCTGCAGATGGCGGGAGCCTCAGCGTTTGGACACAGGCAGCTCTTGGCAGATTCTCGATGAGGGAAAAAAAAGCTAAAAAAAAAAAAGAAAACCAAAACGAAAGAGCAAGAGAGAGGTAGAGAGAGGAAGAAAGAGAGAGAGAGAGAGGCAGTGCGGCACTCGTCTTTTAACGCTAATGTTGATCCACCTCTTTTTTCTCATTCAGCGAATCATTGCCCTTGAAAGGAGGCCTGTTCTAAATTTAAGACTTGCTTCTCTATTCTACTGTAGTCTCTCTCTCCTTCTCCTTTTCTCTCTTTTTAAATTTTTTTTCTTACATGTTGGGAGAAGAGCAAATACATTGTAGCTCAGTCACTTTTTCCTCAGCTCAGCGTCCAAAACCGCACCTAACTTTCTGTGCACAGCTCTCTTACTCTTCTCTTCGTTGCAATATGACTTTACGCCAGAGAAAGAGAGAAAGAGCGAGTGATGGAGAGAGAGTTCAAGATGAAAAATGCAAAAAGTATCAGTGATTCGAGAGAAGTGAGTGAATGGTCCTTGAAATAGTGCAGGAGCAATAAAAGTTTAGTTTTATGTGGTGTTTGAACAGAAAATGTGTTGCATTGAAGTAGGACAGGATGTTGGAGATATGCTTTAATGTTCAAAAGACACAGGAGATGGGGAAACTAGGCTCACTGAGGTAGGAGAATGGGACAATACCAAAGAAATGAGCATAACAAACAAGAGACTGCTCTGCCCTTATTAGATAACCTGACTAACAAACAGAGCTGCTTGTGTCCAAAAGTAAACAAACTTACTACACTAGGCTAAGCTAACCATATGTGGTAAAATGTGTGCACAATCTTACCTGCTCCTAAACAAAGTGAGTTTTTTTTAGACAGAAGATAAAACAAAGGCCAATAATAGGAAACCAAGGTGCAACATGGCAGCCAAGAGAGACTGACACAAAGGCTTTAGTGTGCTGCATATTATTTATCAGTATAAATGACAGAGGGCAGGGCAGGAGCTAGAGATAAAAACCGCGAAAAGGAAGCAGAGACAAAAGGAAAACAGTGACTCCTGCACTCTCAGATGCAGTTGATGTAGTGTTTTATTCCCCTTTTACCTCAGCAATATGCCAGTTACAGTTTACTTTTTATCTATTTTATTCACTGTTATGGAATGTCCATCCTGAAAATTTGTCACCAGAGATTTCTATCAATGTTAAATAGACATTTCTTTAAATTTTGATGATTCTTCATGTCTGTTGTGAACAAGCTGTTGTAATGGAAATGAGAACGTAACATAAAGTAGGTGCCACTGACAAAAACGTTTAAAGAGTGTGAGAAAGCTTGAGGTGTTTGTGTGTGTCTAACAGTGCCGAGGAGACACGCTTGATTGGATTGGTTGCGATTTGACTGTTGTTTTCTCGCTGTGTCATTACTGTGGCAACTTCTTATTCATCTTAAGCACATTCTCTTCATATTCTCTTCGTCTCCTTCTTTTTTTTCTACTCATTTCTTAAACACCTGATTGTGAGAAAAGTCCCAACCCCGATTTGTGGATTTGTCAGTGGAGCAAAAGAAACTGTATCCCTTTCTCAGTCTTTCCATTCTCTCACATGGTGAAAGAGAAAAGAGCGAAAGAGAAAAGGGGAGGAGGAGTGACACAGGCTAAATAACACCAATCTCACTGTGGCCTGAAGGATTTAGGAAGAAGTGCAGCATTTGGGCATCTTTCTGCTTCGATGAGTCTCAGTTATGATGAAGGTGGCAGTAAGAGAGAAAAAGAGAGAGAGAGAGAGAAAGAGAGAGAGGTAATGACCTGAGACAAATTGTTAATTGTTAACTAACAAGACAATTATTTAATTGTTTTTATGACATTATTCACATTAATAGCGGTAAAAAAAAAGAAATTTCAGTAAAGGAAAAACTAAAAACAAGAGGGAAAAACACAAAAGTGAATGTTTTAGTAAAAAAAATAATACATAAATTATTTTGCTGAGGGTTGCAGGAAATAAAAAAAAGGATAAATAAATAAACACCTACACCACAGAAATAAAATTCTAGGTATATAGCACATTCAATGCCATATAATAATAAAAATAATAATAAAAACAATAATAATAATAACAATAATAATAATAATAATAATAATAATAACAATAATAATAATAATAATTGCTATTAGTGCTATTATTATTATAATTAGATAGAATATCAATAATAAGAACATGAAGCAGAAGAATAATTTTTTTTATAGGTTAGGTTCTTGTTAGAACTCTCTGCAAAGGTCAACACACTGTTGTAGTGTTCTTTATAAAACTGTGAAGGCTTCTCAAGACTTTTTCTTATTTCTTGCTCCAGTCCTGATGTATGTATATATAAAGAGCAATAACAGAGGCTAATGGAGAACATCTGGCTTCAATTTCCAAACACGTGCTCTTACATTTGCGGTGCAAGAGGCTGCTGAGCGAGTGTGTGTATGAGTGTGTGTGTGTGTATGAGTGTGTGTGTGTGTGTGTGTGTGTGTGTGTGGTGACATCATGACTATATCCCTGCATGCCTGGATGGCGGATACGCTATTGGGTTGGCACGGTGTTGGCACTGTGTTGGCACAGCGATGCCGCGGCTAAGGCCCTTGTGGTTGGGCTCTCAGAAGCCCAAAATCCACAAAGGCCCAGTCACACATGGCCGGCATCTGCAGCACTGCTGTTCTGCTCTTTAGCGGAGAATGTAGGGAGGGAACCGGGGCGCTATACGATAACATATCATCAGCTTGAGGCTGGAAAACCATACGCACTAATGACAAATGGCTGCTTTTCAGACTTGTGGAAACCAAGCTTTGTTCTTTCCTGGAAGATTAAAAAAAAAAAAAGGAGTAGTTCTTTCTTACTTTATTTTTTTTTGTCTTGTCGTTGTGTGCCAATTTCTTTGTGCTAAAAAAGTTACAATGGCTCTCTGTGTATTTCTCCTGCCACAGAACCCAAATGCTGAACATGGAGGGCTTTCTGCGTAGCAGCTTTTTACTGAGGTCAGTTGCTTTAGTTTTTTCGTATAGGGTGGGTTTAAAAACACTCATTTGTATCTGTATCTGTCTTTCCATCTAGTAGTAACACCTAGCATTTTAGCTGTTGAGCAGGAGTGCGTATGTGTGTGTGTGTGTGTGTGTGTGTGTGTGCATGCTCACGATGCTGCCTCGGTAAGTCAGTCCAACTGAAAGCATGTGTGTCCCGCCCCCTCCCTTCAGCCCCGAGAACGAAAGACTTTTCGTTTCGTTGCTCCCTCTTTCTGCATGCACGTGTCTCTTAGATCCCCCCTCTCTCTTTGATTATTTTTCACCACTTCCTGTTGTGTGTTTGTGCAACAACCACAAGAGTCAAAACCAGTTATGACTTTTTTTTTACCCCCCTACCTCGTACCTCCACCACCACCTCCTCCACCACCTTCCTGTGATTCTAATTAAGAATTTGTGCTTGTCATTATACAGAGGAAGTAAATAAGAGAGCGAGCGTGTAGGCCATCGGGCTGTTTGTGCACCGAGCACCTTCCCCCTGTCTCGAATTTGCGAGTAGCAGCCCTAATTAGCGATCTCTCATTAAAAGCAGTGACAGCGTCTGCCTTTCAAAGCTGTTGTCAGCCAAACTTTACTAAAGCTAATGAATCCCCTTTGATTTCTTTTTCAAAAGGTCATTTATTTGATTAAATTAACAGCATATATTTTCTGTTTCTCTCTCTTTTTCTCTCTCTCTCTGTATATGCAATTTGCTGGAATACACATAGATGGAGAAAAACATGATGCTATGATGAATGTGACTTAAATTTCAAGGACTTTTCCTGTTGTTTTCATAAAAGACATACGAGATCGTATGTTTTTTAGAACATCAAATTTAGATCAACAAATTGTTAATTTTAGACTCAAATGATACATTTAAATATGTTTATTTATTCTTTTAAAAATTATTTTTACCTTGCCAAATTCACTTCTGTGTGGTTTTGAAATCAATATGGTGTTCATATAGACAGAGCAAAGCACATAGTTTCATTTTTAGACCCTTAAATTGATAGCCATCTGTTTGTCTGTCATTTTAAACTATTAGAACTAATCGTATGGGAGAGTTTTTTTTTAATGGGGGAGCAAGAACATGTTTACACCTTCACCTTCATTGAGAATGACAGGACTCATGAATATGCATGATTATGCAAAATTCAGAAATATCTTGCCTTCTTAAAATAGCCTGACATGAGCTAACTCAGCTAAGTGAGATTGTTGTCATTTTATTTACAAATGCATTTATAACTACGAATCCTATTTTTCTTGATATAACGTCACCATACAAACTGCGATCTTTTTGTCTCATTGGCCGAGTTTGCTAGTCAGAAATTGTAGCATGCTGCAAAACATCATGACCTCATTTCAAACGTAAACAGTGTACATAATATTAGCGGAATTGCATCAAGTTTCAAAACTTTAGAAGCAATGTTAAATAGAATGACAGTCACATTTTGATGTTTATTATAAGATTAGGAGCAAGTGCATGCTACACCTTTATCTGGATGAAGTGTTCAGAGGGACACCTGTTGAAAAGATGGCTGTAGAAGACCTCACACTTGCTAGGTTTGTTACTGCTCTCTCCAGGGTTTGATCCCACTTATCAGGTTAGCGTTTTCTATTGAATATCACTGATGCTCTCTTAGTATCTATAAGGGTTTCCTTTGGGTTCTCCGGTTTCCCTGACTTCTCAAAAAGACATGTAGTTGAAAAAAATCACTCTATGGACCAGCACCTTGTGAACTCCTCATTATTTCATTCAACATCTTTCTAAGTCCTCTTCCTTGGTCAGTTTTCCATCCTCTGAAGTGTATTTTATTTGGAGTGTAATGCTTCCCTAGAATTTAACTTTAATCCTCACGTGTTTGTTAGTTGTTTTTTTTAATTCCCTGACAAAAAGTCACACAGAGCATTTTAAGGAGGTGTGATATCAAGAGTATTAAAGGAATCAAACTCACTTTGAGATTGATCTTCTGCTTGGCCTGTAGCTTGGTGTCCCTGATCCTTTTTCTTTTAACTGTTGAAAAGTAAACGCTTAAAGCTATTAAAAATGTTATTTATTTATTTATTTGTATTATTATTATTTATTTTTTTATTGTTGAATTCAAAGTTCTGGAATCCTGCAAATCCTGCAAAAAAAAAATCAGCTCCTGGTTTTCTTTGCACATTTATTTCATAACTCTCTCTTTGTGCTTTTTCCCCAAAGTGAGGTAAAGTATTCTGTTTGTTTTGAACTTCACGCTGTACTGACTCTAACGGCCATGAAGTGTTCGAAGTGCTACGTGTTTTTATTCTCCTTGGATGAATTACTCCCTAGCAACTACTCCGGCAAATAAAACCCTGTGGCATGTCTCATTTATCTGCTGAGAAAAGGTGTGTTACAAAAGAAAATGATCGGCCCTGTGGCTACACACACTTGCAGAGATGTCTCTAACAGTCACCGTACTAATCCCACAAGAAGAGACCCTCCTCCTCCTTGTCCTCCTCCTCCTCCTCTGCCTCCTCTACCCTGTCATTATTTGATGTAATGAAAGGAGGAAGTGTGTAACAGTGAGATTGTTAATTAATTTGGTCGAACAAGATGAAGATAAATGAAGCTCCACCAAAGGTGTATGAAGCAAAAGGGGGCTGGCTTAACATTCTTTCTTTTTTCTGTTGTTCCCTCGTTCCTCATAGCCTGGATGAGACTCACAGAATCTCCCACATAAAACAACAACAACAACAAAAAAAAAAAACACACACTCAAAATATATGCTCTTGTTTAAATTCAACACTTTAGTAATACCTTGATGACTAACTGTTACGGGATTCGTTTTTCTGCTCTATCAAGACAGTATAAGTGTCTTCTTACTGTAGTCTCTGTATATTCTATAATGACACACACACACACACACACACCTTCTATTATCACAAACTGATTGTTTTATGCTTCATTATAAGCACTTAAGGGCTTATTATTAGGTCACATGTTCTGTTACTATGTTTATGGTAAAAAAAAAATTACTGTTTCTCTGGCCCTTACATGCCCTTCTTAACCTGGTTCATAGTTTATTGTTTTATACCAAAGCAAAAAAGTCTTCTTTTTTAACCATGTACGACATGAAATGTTCCCGTTTTCAGTCAGTCTATCAGGAGTAATTTGTATAGTAGATCAAATATGATCCAGCCTTTCCTGACTTGTGCACAATTTTGTATGAATTTGGAGGTGACTGCACACAGTGGTGGACAAAGTACACAAAGCATGTACTTCAGTAAAAGTGCTCCCTATAAACTTTCAATAGAATAAAAGTACAAAAGTATTTCCCTTCAAATGTACTTAAATGTCCAAGAACTATGATTTATTATGTCTGTAATGTTTCTATTATCATTTTTATCAAAGACTCTTTTCTAATCAACTCAATTTATGTGAAAAGACTCTATTGCTACTCTAGCACAATCTATTAATAGAATAATATTAATGAGTCAAACACTGATTGATATATAATGAATTATCATGAGCTAAAAACCTTCTTTTCATCGACTTAAAAAAAATCATGCAAAAAAGGCCACGGGTGCTGTGGCAAGTTACAGTCAGGAGTTTCTTCCATCATTTATTACTCTCTAAATGTTCTGCCCACTGGAAACCCTGAAGTCTGAGGTGACGTCACCCAACCCTCGCCCCTCCTTTCTGAGTGTATGAATGAGGGAACTTCTCCGGGCGGTGGGTGCACACTCCGAGTCCCGGTCAGGTTCATTGACCGTGACATGATATAATAATTGACTCGACCGTGCAAATGAGCGGTAAAAAAAAAGTAAAGTAAAGTAAAACTCTCCCCAAAAAGAAATAATTGAGTAAAGAACAGATACGAGAAAAAATACTTAAGTGCAATAATCAATTACATTTACTTAGTTAGTGTCCAGCACTGACTGCACAGTCCGAATAGGGCAAAAGACACTCTTTGCATCTGGTTTTTTTCTGCTCAATTGGATTTTTTTTTCAGTGAACCTGTGGTCCTATAGGAATATTTTTTTAACATGATGTTACATGGTGTGATTGGAAAACAATGCATCAGATTCTTCGGTGCTTTAAGTTTTATTTAAAGCTTTCCAGGCTTTACATGCTTCATGGTTCCTGATTACTTCCAAAGTAAAAAGAAAAGAAAAAAGCCTGAGAAAACAAAAAGTTTTTTCATCCACCACACCCTTCCATTAAGGATCTTCTCTTGGAAAACAATTGAGAAATGAGAATCAGACCAATCATGATGGCAGCTATTCTCTGCACTCTTTTATTTTCAAGTCTCCAACAATGGCTTGTTGATTGTGTGGAAGACTGACGCCGGGACAATTATACTCCTCGTCATGGTGGACGAAGCGGGATTGGAAACATCCACAGCTCCTGCTCCATAATGGCCTCATTCTTGTTATTCTTTGCGGAATCGCTCGCTCCCGGGATGTCATTATTTTGCAAATTTTCTATTAGCTCATCGCGTTTTCTGTGCAAACGGGAATCGAAGCTAATTAGAGGGAGGACAGCGTGAGCGTCAGCGTCACCAGTTACGAGTTAAAAGCTAGGCACGTGATGAGCCAATAATAAAAAGGAAGGTGCTAAAAAAGCGAGGATTAGTCATGTTGCCGTAGTAACTCCAGCGTCCATCTGTGAGGAGGACAATGAACTTGTGTTTCTCCGCCACCTTGCCTTGAAAAATTAAAGAGAGAGAAAGCGAGAGAAAGAGCTGAAAGACCCTTTTTTTTTTTTAACAAAGTAGAACCCTGGCCTAACAGGCTCTGAGTTGAGAGGAAGAGCTCAGAAGGACGAGGTCATGGTGCAATTCAAGGACAGAAACAAGTTCACGTCTGCTGTTACAATAGCGGTTTGTTTTGCACCTTTCAATTAAACCAGTGCAATTACACCGAGAGAGATCTTCCACTCACTCACTGTAGCGAAGGAGATTGAGAAGAAGAAGGAAGGGAAGGAAGAAAGGGGGAGTGTCACACTTTAGAAGGCAGAATAGAAATAAAAGTATTGCATGGCCAAAATCTACTTGTTGCTAACTGACTCTAAATAAACACATACAAGATTTATGGCAGAGTTCCGTAAGAAAAATAAACACACGAATTAGACAGAGGCTGTCTCGCAACCCGTCCAGGATCCAATCTAATGAGAAAAAAAAGATGGGGAGGAAGAAAAAAGTGAGGGATATGGTATAAGACACTTCTTTTTTCACCTGATCTGGCAGCTGATAACCCAATTCGCTCGTCTGCATGTAAACTCGCCCACTCACTCGTTCTGTCTGTCGGCTATGTCCAACAAAAACACCCAATGCTTCCATGATCAATATTATTCCAGAGTCTAGCAATTGTGTTGTTTTAGCATTTTATCTGGCTAATGTAAAAACATAATTGTATCACATTCAATAAAATAACATAAGGGGGATGCGTATGACGACGTGTTCGACAAAGTCAAGAGCCACTTCTTTCCAAGCATCGAGGTAATCTGCCGGAACGTCTTTCAGAAAACAGCTCCAAATTGCCTAAGATCCATTATCGTTTTGCGTGTCACAGAAAGTATGTTCATGATGTACAGTCTCGGTTCCTTTGGTGGTTCTCCTCACCTTTTATATCCCCCTATTACAAGCGGAATATGTCCGCTCACATTAAGCTAATTTATAGCACGGGTTTCGCTATAACGCCGGCTCGGGTTAATGAATTTGGCATTGCTAATTATGGCTAAGTATGAGATTCAGCAGATGGAAGAGACTGTAAAGTAGAGCGCTCGACATGAAGACATTCATCTTCATCGTCAGCTTTATCTCCGAGTTAATCTTCTGGCCATTGGAGGAACAGACCCACCGGGGTGTGGAGTGTTGAAGATCAGGGACAGATTTTTTTTCCTTCCCTAGAATGTCAATCTGATGTCTGTCCTTATAAATTGAGACACTTTTCTGGCAGATTGCGCAAATTAAAATTTTTATTTTTTAATAAGAGAAAAAAGAATTTCATTAAGTTAATTTGAACCCTTAGAGAATCCTTAATGACCTCTTAGATTATGCAATATAATAACTGGTTAAATGTGTGATATGAAAAACTCCAAATTCTTCCTGATTTTTGTCTTCCTTAGATCTAGAACCTGTCAAGAGCTAAACACTGAGCACATTTTCAACAAAAATGGTTCTTTACAACCTTAGAACACTAAAATATCTTTTAATACATTTATACACAAAATTGGAATTGTTTATTTAATAATAAATTGATGGTTACAATTATGGTTCCTGTTCTGTTAGAGTAGCAATAAACTGTTGTTCCTGTTCCACCAGTCTGTCTTTTTCATTTCTCTTGAGGTTAAAAAGACAAACAAAATTGAGATAATTCTTTGTAATTCATGTTGCTTTTGACAGCATCATACGGTGACTCACAGGTCCTTGTATTTGTCCTGCATCCATTTTTTCTCTTTCCTCCCATCTGTCTGCATCTGTTATCAGCCCTTACTTGCTCTCGAGCTACGAGTGCTTCCGCCTTCTCTGGGTCTCACAGCAGCCTCGTGTCTGCCTCGCTCCCGGCCTACCCATTCCGATTTCAATTATCATGTTAGTTTTTGTGATTAGACTTCACGTCCTCGAGGAATCAGACCCCTCTCTATGTCTCGCTCTTTCTCTCTCTACCTCTCTCTCTAGTGCGTTGTCTCTCTTCCCCTCTGCAATCAGATGGGATCTGATGAATTGCGCACGTAATTACGGAAGTTATTGAATATGCAGATCGCTGATGACTGGGTGGGTGTAGTTGTTAACGTTGCGTTATCTTCAACTGTTGGAAACAAGAGGCTCGCTCAAGACCCACTCGAGGTATGAGAGAGAGGACCAGTGGACGTCATTAGCTTTGGATAATGGCACGCTCAAAAAGCGGCGAAACTCAATTAAGACTCCCATTATGATCGGTCTTGTTTGTGTGTGTGTGTGTGTGTGTGTGTGTGTGTGTGTCTGTGTGTGAGTGTGGAAGGACATGCTGCTGCAGCTGCCGCTCTCATTGGTGTCTTTGGCGTGGGCTCAGACTAGCGCAATCTGAGCAGCTAGTGATGGTGTACGTGTATACACACTGCCATAAGCACCGGGTGTTTAAGTATTACTCACCGCGAGGTGTTCTTCTCTGACGCTTGTGACTGACATCCAAGCCGGACCTCCGCGTCATGATGTAATCCTCTCAAAGAGTAGGAAATAATAAGAATAGGAATGTGTAACTGGCATGATAATGCTAATAGCGAATAGGTTCAAAAGGGCAGAGAATGTTTAAACAGCACATGGACGTAGATTCTCAGGTTCGAATCGTGACTCATCAGATGATAATGACTCGAGGAACAATGTCCGTCATCTGCCATCTGCTTCTCAGCATGAATGTTCCGGATAAAGCGTACAGAGCAGTGTATCTACCTGAGCTGTGTTTTTTGTGAACATAAGATCCAAGGCATAGATTTGAATCCATCTAAAGGCTCCTGTTGAGCTTAATTCAGGCCTTTCTCACGTTGGCTGAGAGAAGCCTGGGGTATTTTTAGCACGGAGCACCGAGCTGCCATTTTTAGCACCGTGGCCTTGTTGCTTTAATGCTCACCTGCTAACACATTTAAAGATTTTGGGATTTTTCGGGATAATCACCTAAACACCCCTAAGAGTTTCTTTTTTTCCTCACACATACAGCACACACACATTTTTATTTCTAATACAGCACACAGGTGCGTCCAAACCCTGATTAGGTTTTTGCATCAATTTCTTGAATGTGGGCAGGATTTCACCAAAGGGTATGGCTTGGTGGTATCATTTCTCACAATACCCAGTAAAACCAGAAGCAACAATGCAGAAGCAGCATGGTTTAATAATAGTTTTATGAACCTTCTCAGCAAAAAGAAGTTTTTAGTGAATGAAAACCCAGAACCATCTAAAGGAACTCGTGCCTTCTATCAGTGTACAAATAACCTTGATGTCTGTTAAGTCCTGCAAGCTGTTCTTGACCCTTACGGATATTTTAAACAGTAAATTCAAATTGTAAATGTAAAATTATTATTATTATTAATAAACATTGTTAAATTGTGTAACCCCAGAGCAGCACAGTACTACTGTGACAAATAAAAAACTGATAAACAATTATTTTACTTTGTTGTAAAATGCACAGAACCATTTATTTTTCACAAATACACTTAGACTAGTGGGCCAGAAGAACACCACAATCATTAAAACGTCAATAGTAGCCTTGAGAAACCTTTTTGAAGAGCATACACTAGCACCGAATCAAGTGTGAAATTAATGTTAATGTGCTTTATGTATGTATGGTTCATGTAAGCAGAAGCAAATTAGATAACGGTACCAATATCGACTCACACACACACAAACACACACACACACACACACACACACACACACACACATACAGCGGGAGAAAGTACAGTTTCACTTATTCATTACATGGTTAGAAATGACTCATCAAGAGACTGCTTTCTGACACACACACACACACACACACACACACACACACACACACACACACACATATGCTTTGTTTCTGCCTAAATGGCTTGCTGTTAAATATTTACCCTAAAAACGCCTGCGTTTGTCAAAATTAAAAGCACTGCGCATCTGCTGGCTGAACAAAACCTCGTTTGTTTGTTTGTCACCTTTGGAAAAAAAGGAATATGGCAGCACGTAAGCAAAGCCGTTTAGAAGTTCACAGTAAAAAAAAAGACATGCTTATGAGTTTGTTTGCACTTCACGGTGAAAAGGAGCAGAGTTCGAATGCACAAGGAGGCCGAGGAGCCGTGACGAACTGAGCAAGCACAGGGATTCAGCTTTTACTCAGCACTTCTTTGCTTCTTTTTTTTTTGGACTTTTTCTGAGTCGATCTGGGTTATTATTACGTTTCTGAACTGCTTCAGTGAATTTTACAGCATTGAGCCTGTAATTAGCTAATGACATCTTTAATGAATTTTTGCAGTATGAACAAGCATGGATAATTACGGTCAGACACATGCTTTCTAAATTAGTACAGAGCTTACTTTATAACACATTTTATGTATCTGTGTGTGTTGCCTTTTTGTTTTCTTGATTTCACTTTTTGAAATAAAAAGTCCCCCGATAAGTTGCGGTTCGGAACTCGCGGCTCGGAAAAATTTGTGAGGTTTTTATTTGGAACTTAACTAACAGCAAGTTGTGGATTATCTTAAAATTTGCGAGAATCCGTAGTGGGACAGAATGTTCAGGAACGTTAGGAATAACATTTTAAACTATGTTTTCACTAACAAATATTTTATGACAAATTACTGTATTAAAGTGACATAATGTCTAGATGAATTCACTATGGTACCATAGGGGCTGTGAGGGTGCATCCGAAATTTGTGGATTTTCGGGAACTTGTGTGGGGTCTTAGAACGTAACCTCCGCGAGTTCCGGGGGACCACTGTATATATATATATATATATATATATATATATATATATATATATATATATATATATATAATCTGTAATAAAATGAATAAATAATGTTAAAATGAAGACTCTAGATTTCTTTGCTAACTCTTCACGGTTCATTATAGAAGTTTTGGATTTTGTCTCGCTAAATATTTCAAAATATACTCAGTATTTTCTTTGTATTAAGTAAAAGTAAAATTATATTTTAATTGAATTATTTTCAGTACCTCCTGTACTGGACATAACATACACTACAATTGCATCTGTTAAATTAAATCTAGGAGTCTTCAGGATGTTTCAGGCAAGGTTTCAAGAGGAACTTGATGATTCAGAGTTACTGCTGCATGTTTCTTTTTTCTCTGGAGCCTATCAGTGTCTAATTTAGCATGGATGGCATTGTTAGCATGGCTAGCATGGTGGCTGGTGTTAATCTTTTCCTGTGAACTGTTAATAGGTTAATAGGATTGCCTGTGTTTACTCCGACTTTCAGCTCAGGGTTAAATAAGGAGCTTAAACTCGACTAATCAGCATATTAAGAGGTTGGGATTGTGTCGTCTCGGACATTGTCCAGAGCGTGCTGTTCTGGTTTGTGGGTGTATGTATGTGTGTGTCTGTGTGTTTGAGGTCTCCGATAACACGGATAACATGTGTATTGCGAAAGGCGACCTTTGTCAGCACACGGCTATTGTTTGCGGATTGGGTTTTTGCGCTCGGCAGGGCTGTGAAACACACATCTGCTGCCTGAGCGACCGAGAGGTGGAGTGTACAGGGATAAAGGATGAGGAGTGGAAGTGTGTCTTGTAATGGGACTGGGAAAAAATGTGGGCGGAGTCTGTGGCTCTGGTTCTGACCCTATCCTCTTATCAAATATTTGTCTGGCCTTCACTAGATGTTTACCCTCCTTTTTTTGTTTGCACTGCGTATTTAAGCTTAACCAGGCTACGGACAGTGTGTTAGACTCTGTCTGATCTAGTGTTCACCTCACAGGAAGTGTAGAGCATAACACTTGCATCATTATTATTATTATTACGATTAGTATTATTTATTTTATTATTATTAAATGTATGTATGCCTCTGTGGGAAAGGAAGACAAAGAGAAAAAAGAGACACTTTTGTAAGTTCTATCACCTTGTTGTGGTCTCTTCACCACCAAACCAACAGCCACCGGAAAATGTGAAAAAACGTTGTTAACTTTTGTTTTATTCTGTTGGATGAATTTTTTTTTTTTATTTCATTCATTGCATTTTTTATCATTGTCGTCTATACAGAGTGTATAAGCGGTAGACATTTTTAAAGCTGCAATCTGAATGTTTAATGGAATCAAATGAAATTCCATTTCACTTCACTGTGTAACTCTGTAGAGACCTTGTGAGACAATTATGCAGTGAGGTTTTGTAACAGATTTTGATTGTTTTTAGCGCAGTGTTTGGTAAAATTGACATCTTTGCTATAAGACTACAAGGCAAGGTCCCTGATTTTTTTTTATATTTATGTAAAAGTAATTATATTGTTTAAGAAAGTAGTCAGGACTTTTTTGAAGTTCATCTAAAATATTTGCATTTGAGACAGAGGTTGACAATGCACTAAGGCTTAGGTCCTATTAAACCCTTTGTCCTTTGTGCTTGCGGCACTTGTAAAAACAGACAAACAGAAGTGATGTTCATTTACTCAGCTCTCCTCCTCTTTCGACTTTTTCCTCTTATTCCTCTCTATTGAATGTCTCAGACTCCAAACACGTGCTTACTTAATATGTTTGATTGATTTGCCAACTGTGATCCACGTCTATGCAGCTTGTCTTTAGTACACACACACACAAAGAAGTTCTTTGTGTTCCTGGGCTATGTGAGGGAGATGAGGAGAGCTGAGATTATCCTGATCATTTCATATTGGTTTCGGACGAGACGCATAAAAAAAAAACCTCACAACGCAGGATGACTGCGGTGGAACAGAACCACAACAGAGTCATGGATGGAAGCCAGAGACAGATACACACACACACACACACACACACACACACACACACACACACACACACAGACACACGCACACGCACACATACACCGTATCCAGTCACACACTCATGAGTTTTTTTTTTCTCTTTACTTTTATTAACAGAAGCAATTGAAGCCGTGATTTCATTCCAAAACCTTTTTGTGATGCACACGTCTGTCAGGAAAAGAAGCGTGTAAAAAAAGGAATAGAATAGCGAGTTAAAGATGAACGTGTTAGTCAACATGACTTCTCTGACTGAGTAACAGGAGAGATGATGTTACCGTGTGCAGAGTAAGCTTTTAAGTTGCCATGTTCATTGGTGTTGGCTCGGTGCTGAGGAAACGGTAAATAAAACGTACTCCCTGATTTTCTTCATCTCAGTTCATCCCCAGATGTATGACTACTGTGCTGTTTTATCCTGAAAAACATGTTAGAAACGAGTGCTGAAACGAGTGCTGAATCATTTCAGTTGAAATTTTTTCATTCAGAATTTTAAGTCATGTTGTTCTAAATCATGCTACACTATATGGACAACAGTTTGTGGACACCTGACCATAAGATTTTGATGAGCTTTTTCAACATCCCATTCTACATTTAGTCCAAATTTGTAAATATAATAACCTCCACTCTTCTGGAAAGATGTTCCACTAGATTTTGGAGTGTGTTTGTGGAGATTTGTGCTCATTTAGCCACACGGCTGTTAGTAAAGTCAGATATTGATGTAGGGACAGGAGGCCTGGGGTGCAGACAGCATTCCAGTTCATCTTACAGGTGTTCAGTAGGGTTGAGGTTGGAGCTCTAGAGCAGGTCACTCAAGATCTTCCACTCCAAACCATGTAAACCATATCTTCATGGAGTTTGCTTTTTGCACAGGTACATTGTCATGATGGAACAGTTTTGGGTCTCCTAGTTCACATGAAGGGAATATTGTATACTACTGCAGCTATAGACATCCTATTAAATTGCCTCCAACTTTGTGGTAAGACTTTGGGGAAGAACTTAATGGCTAGAAATAACAAATGTCCAAAACGTTTGTCTATATGTTGTATTTTGTTCCTTTGATTGCTATTTAAACTACTATTTTGGATGCTAAATTCTAATTCTGATGCTGATAATGGCACTAGAACTTAACCTAACCTAACCTAACCTAACCTAACCTAACCTAACCTAACCTAATGCCACAGGGCCATAAATTATCACCATTAACCTGTGATCTCACTTGCATTGCCAATGAAATGAGATTCAAATTCTATAGAAGTGACATCAAAATGACCATCTTGACTGATTCCTTTTACTAATCTGATCTGAGAATCTAGTCAGAAGTCAATATATAATGTCAAACAATTTTTATGCAGATTGCTCTGTTTTAGAGATAGCTTTTAGAAGCAATTGATGGACATGCCCACAAGCGTCATCAAAATCTGTAAATGCACATGGCCAAAAGACAATTCAACAATGTATTTGACTTTGTGTTAAACAGGACTTTGAATTCCGGGACTTGGATCAGTGCTAGAACTCCCATCTTACTCCTTCGTATTTCTTTTTAGTATTAGCCGTCAATCATGTAGTTTCCATGCTCCAAAAAAACTCAGAGTGTGTTCATTTGCTCCGGTATTTACCCCAGCTCTCCTGTCTGACCTGTCACCCGGTCACACACTGCTGCCCACGCTTCCCCATCCACGAGTGGCCCAGGCGAATTGGTTTTCCGCTCTTCCACTCGCCAATCAATGTCAGATTCAAACCAAAATAATAAGCCTTAATCATAAATTGCCGAGGTGCGGCCCGGCCGAGCCTGACTGCTTAACATGGCCTCATCTGGGTGGAGCAAATGAACTACCCCTGTTTTGATTTTCCATCTGACGTGCCACACCAAAAAAAAATCGGCTTCTCTCGAACCATTCCCGGGGCCTTTCTTCATAGTCCCCCCACCTTTTTTTTTTCCTTATGTCATAGAAAGTCCCTGTCGGACTCACAATTATTCTACTGTCTAATGGGTGGAGCTCATCACCCAGAGGAGAGAAAACTTGGCATATGGAGTTCAGAGAGAAGACAAAAGAAAGAGAGGAATTAAGGGGATGAGGGGGAAAAATCGCTGACTAACGAGCTGTTGTTTGTCCTGAAGCCTCCAAAATAGCAGCTTAATCAAAGCAGCGTTAAAGGTAATTTCCTCAATTTGCTTCTTCTCCACATAAATCCTATTTATGAGACGAAAATGGAAGGGAACAAAACGGCTATTCTTTGGATTAGGCGCTGCGAATTTTCCAATTTGGGGGAGCGCAGCCTTACGAGGAGGCCTATTTTTGGAAAAAAAGAAAGGAATTACGGGGATGGTCCCTGGAGAAAGCTGGTCAGTATGTGCCAGCATTCCAGATGTCCACACGGCACTCGTACCAGCCTCCAGGCCTTTTTTTATGGTGTTTCTTCTTGTTTTTTTTGTTTTTGTGTTTTTCATGACCTCATGTAAAGTTTAGGCACACACTCCTCTCTGCTTTCTTTCAGAGTGCCATTCATTCTCCCCAGCAGCGTCCCTTTTTTTCCAGTCATTCCCGTCACTGCAGAATTGCTCCCATCGCTCCTTCATAATTAGCCATTGTTCCACCATTTTTTGGGCCAGTCTCTGTTTTTTTCCTTCTTTCTATCACTGGGGCACTGTTTTTTTTCCCCCCATGTCTATTTTACTTCATCCATCCTCCCTCTCTTGCTCTGTATGCTGCTTTTATCTCTTTTTTTTCTCCTTTTTTTTTTTTAAACAAAAAAGATTTGTGAACTAACTAGCCGTCCCTCCCCTCCCTCTATATTTCTTTCTCCTCATTTCCAAAACCAGAAAAAAATACCACCAGCATTCTTTGGACGTGTCCTTTCCGAACTCATTCCCTCTCTCAATCAGGCATTGTGGGGGAGTAATTTTTTTTTACACTTGATTTAGACAAGTTGTTTTATGCAGTCGAGACTGAAAGGGGTTATAGATGAAGGAAAAGATTCAGGCTTTGTGCAAATTTGTGCTCATAAAAAAGAAAACTCATTTGTGTTGAGTTTCTTTTTGAATTCTTACATTAAAAGCAACGTGCAAAGTGAGAATTTCAGACTCCGACTCTGAGAGTCGACAGGCAAATTGTGCGTTATGTCCTTCCTGCCAGATTCCAATCTGTTTGCTTTCCCGTGTGCTCACAAAGGGCTCATAACTTACTGTCAACTCGTGAGGCGAGCCACAAAGCACCCCAGTGTGCTCAGCTCAGCTCAGCTCAGCTCAGCTCGACTGCTCCGCTGGCTAAAAAGTTTGTTTTACTACACGGGCAGCGATAGAATGGACTTCATAGGATGTATCCCCTTCATCAGGTCCTGATTTCTGCAAAGATTTCTGTGAAAGAGAAAGAAGCAAAAACACAACGCGTTTCTGGTCTTGGAATCTCGATACGAAACGGAGTGTGCGTTCGCATGTGTGTGAGTGAGTAAGCAGTAGAGCTTAACACTGCCTCTGCTGGTTCTTCTGTGTGTGTGTGTTTGTGTGTGTGTGTGTGTCGGTGGGTGTGAGGGGGGTGAGTCTTTCCGCTTCTCTCCGTAGATGTATGCTCTATGAGCCGGCGTGCCATCAGACCGGGACAAGTGCACTCTACAGACTGTGTGTATGTGTGAATGTATGAGAGAGAGGGGGAGTGTACAAGTGTGTGTATGTGTGTGCGAGTGTGTGAGAGCGTGTGTGGGTCAATCGGCTCTTTCGGACGTTTTTTTTTTTTTTGTAATGCCATCCAGTGCTGAAGTGGTGAGCGTCGGAGAGGAGAGAGGGCCAGTGGTTAAGGAGGACAGACTGTGAGTGTTTACTGATTTGTTACCTGATCTCTCTCAGCCACACACACACACACACACACACACTACACACACACTACACACTTAGACACAGCTTTTGGATCAGCCTCACGAGAGAAGTAGTTAATTTAAGACGCAGCCTGATCCTGAATATTATTTCTTGTAATTCCTTGTAATTGCTGCAAAGTCATTTCCAGCACTCGATATCTGGAGTGCACTTTTTTGTATTCCCCTTCTTCACTTTAAGGGTTCTTCTAAGTATCAGAAAAAGCATACGAGATGAAACGAGACTGAGCGAGAGAAAGAAAGAAAGAGAGAGAGAGAGAGAGAGAGAGAGAGAGAGAGAGAGAGAGAGAGAGAGAGAGAAATTAGGTGGCAATGTCATAATTAAGTTGTTTTTTTGGGGACGGCTAGGTCAACATTTATGGAGAAACTGTTTAAACAAATTCATTTGGACAACTCTTGAGGTGGCTTTTTGACGAGCGCAGGAATTTTTCACTTCACCGCTTTGGCATGTTCCAGTGTCATCGTCTAATCACACCATTATTGCACTTGTGTTTTTGTTCCATTGAAACTGGAGCTGTTTTTTTTCCTGTCCCAAATTTGAATTGCTGTCTTGCTGTCATAATAATAATAATAATAATAATAATAATAATAATAAAATTGCCATTGTCTTTTGGCATTATGAGTCACTTACATGCTTTTTTTTTTTACATATTATTGTAAGGAAAAATGAAAATTTCAGCATTAATGTTGGTAGAAACGAATCACTCAGATCACTCTCATGTTTCTCTCTCTCTCTCTCTCTCTCTCTCTCTCTCTCTCTCTCTCTCTCTCTCTTGCTCTCTTGCTCTCTGTGTCGCCTGTATGAATCTGTATTAACAGTCTCAGCACTCGGTCACACTCGTGATAATTGAATTGTGCTAAACGGCTGTAGTGATGTTTCCAGACGCGGAACAGAAAGCTGATTAGCGGAGGTGAGGGTGCCAAGGGCCTTGTCACCTGTGTGTGCTTCTCTCTCTCTCTCTCTCTCTCTCTCTCTCTCTCTCTCTCTCTCTCTCTCTACCTCTCTTCCTCATACATTCGGTACATTCTCTCTACATTCTCCTTGTCTCGCACTCTTTTGTCCCTTTATTTGCATTCATGTAGTATCTGTAACGTGTGTAGATGTGTATACTGCTCCTGACGTCATTCCTCATCCTGTGTAAAATGGGAGAGGGCGTTTTATTAATTAGTAAAAAAACGTTTACAACAATTTCATTTATAATATTTACATGGCTGTAACCTAGGAAACGGCACGCTTTTTCAAAGAAGAAAAGGTCGACATTTTGCATTAAAAGTGCCGGTCTGTTATAAAGGAAAGGAGAGACAAGTGCTAAACATACTTTATACTTTGTGCAAAAGGAAAAAAAAAAAATTCAGATAGATAATTACACTTTTAAAAATAAATAATAAAATAGATGTTCAGGGTCAAAATGGAAAGCAGTCAGTTGTAATTAAAAGCTGGAATTATTTATCTCTGGGTAAAGTTTTTATGTAGTGTTTTTTTTTTATTTATTTATGATTGACTTTTTACTACTATGTGACAACAAGAACAACAACAACAACAATAATAATAACAATCATAATACAAAATATTATTATTATTATTATAATTATTGTATTTATAATAATTATTAAAATGTATTAATTTATTTAGTTTTATTATTATTATTATTATTATTATTACTACTACTACTGTGTATAAGTGTGCATGTGTGTTTGTTCTTAGTAACTTCATGGAAACTTAAAGCCCCTCATAAAGCAGCGTTTTGCCATTTTTTCAGCTCACCCATCGTTTGCTCCAGGAACAATGGCTCTCTTGTTTAGTTTTTTTTCCAACATTTTCACTTTTTGGTTTGTTATTTCTCTTCCTATATGTTTGAAACGGATGGTGACATTTTGGCTGCATGTGTGTGTGAAATGTTTTCCTCCATAGTTGACTTTTTGATTTAGGGGACATGGGGGGGGGGTTGGGGAAGGGTGTGCTGTAGGGGGCAACTCGGCCTTAAATGCCCGACTCAGGAGTTACTGATCACTATTGTCTATAAAAGGTCAAGAGTGAGGGACGACAGTGTGTGTGTGTGTGTGTGTGTGTGTGTGTGTGTGTGTGTGTGTGAGAGAGAGAGAAGGGGGTGTCTTACGATTGAGAAAGGTGAAAGCGGATATCCTAAGACACATGGCCTCGAGTCATAAGACCTTCAGGGACACCAGTGCTCAGGATGGAGGAGGTGTGTGTGTGTGTGTGTGTGTGTGTGTGTGTGTGTGTGTGTGTGTGGTTGCTTTGCTTACTTCTTAAGCTGCAAACCTATTAAACAGAGGTTTGTTTTTGTGGGATGAAACATTAGCACGGGCAACAATTCATGAGTCAAAGCATTCCATGCACACGCATTGCTACATGAGACCCTCGCTGCCCAAGGACGTAACTCTTAATCCTTTTAAAACGCGCTGCAATATTGTCAGCTATATATAGAAGCCTTCTCTGTTTGCCTTGTTTCTTCTCTGGGGGTGTCAAGCATGTGTGTGTGTGTGTGTGTGTGTGTGTGTGTGTGTGTGTGTGTGTGTGAGAAAGAGAGAGAAAGTAAGAGAGAGAGAGAGAGAGAGAGAGAGAGAGAGAGAGAGGATTATAGACACACCATTGCTCCCTCTCTATTTATTGATTAATCCGGTTTGTTAGCTGTCTATTGTTATTGTGTAATCGAGTGTGAGTCAGAGAGGCCTGTTAGGAATTCTTTGGAGAAGCAGCACCGTAATATTCAGATTATTCGGATTATGTATTTGTTCGGATTTACATAATAAGTTATAAACAGGCAATCTTAGTAGATGCAGATTAAAAAAAAAAAATTGAATAAAGACATCTTGTAATCGTATGCAATACAACTAAATTTAGTTTCAGGAACCTTGTTTAAAAGCATCACAGGCTGTGACTAGAGGTGTGCTTTATCACTAGGGGAAAAACAAAACAAACAAAAACAGAAAGAAAAATGAATGTATGAAGGTTTTTTTTATGTTGAGTTTGGAGTCGGGCAAAAATGACGCTTGTCTGGCGAAGAAATACAATTATTATGAACATTTATGTGAACATGAAGTGCTGTGTAGTAAGCTTACAGCTTCCGTTCCTTCATCCTTAGTAACTCCCTGGTCAGAGTCACAGTGGGTTAACTTTAGACTTTTGATTTGTTTAGAATTTAGGAAACAGAATTTAGCTACATTTTGCTGGAAAGTATCAGGAGACCTGTTATGAACAAGTTATTAGTAATGTATCTGAGGTCAGAAGTGTCAGAGCAAGTGTTATTTTGTTGTGATTTTTGAACTATTTTTAGTATTTATTTGGGTTTTAGATTCAATCTTGATTACAAAAAGAATGACTGATAGAAAGAACAAAAAATGTAGGTTTAGATTTTAGATCTTTCAGGATAAGATACAGATAATGTCTTACACCAGTATACAAAAACCGCATTATTGTGTGTGTTTTTGTGTGTGGGGGGGGGAGTGGGGGCATGAAGAAGAGGATTTAATTTAATAAATTATAGCACTTCCTTACATGTTTACCACATGCTCTTGTCGTATTCCGGTCGTAAATTTTTAACAGTTGTTTTATAGTTTGTGTGGACAAAAAGGACGCCTTTAGAATGTAAAATGAAGAATGCTGAATTACATACTTCCCACCATCTTTTTAGTAATTTGGTTTGGCCCATATTGTTTAATTATCATAACTGTATCAGTGGGGATGAGGAGAAGGAGGTGGTGAATATTAGACTCATGGACTGTGGGGCAGTGCAAGATACACATTATATATATATATATATATATATATATATATATATATATATATATATATATATATATATATATAGAGCGAGAGAGAGAGAGAGAGCGAGAGAGAGAGCGAGAGAGAGAGAGAGAGAGAGAGAGAGAGAGAGAGAGAGAGAAAGCTAGTGTGTGTGCGTGAGTGTGTGTGATGCCACAAGCGCAACCCCAGCACTCAGCCTTGGCTGCGTACGCGAGCAGCTCGACCCTCCCGCCTTCCCTAATAAATTATTAACTCCAACTGACAAATACAGTTACGGGGCCTGAGCGCAGATCTGTTGCATTTTCTAACAAGATTGCTGTAGACACATGTTACAAGAGGATGGAGTCAGCTTCTCTCTCTCTCTCTCTCTCTCTCTCTCTCTCTCTCACATACACACACTCATGCCTCAGCAGTTTGACTGATGGCTGGAGACTGAAGGAAAAGTGCCTGAGAGACTGAATATTTTAGAGGTAAAATAATACCACTTGATTTAGTGTGTAATACAAAAGAAGTGCTTTGTTTCACTTGCAATCCACTGAAGAAACGCCGGGTGCTTTAGATCCATTAATAAAAAATGGTGGCATAATAGCTTGCTGTGCTTTCTTTCCTCATGTTCCTAAACTTTGCTCCGATTTCTTCTTGTTTATTATAGAAAGTAAAACGGTTTTGTTATAGCTGATTAAAAGGTACTAAGAGATCAGGAGCACTTGCAGGTTCAGGTCTGCACCTCCTCCCTCTCCAGCTCCTCCTCCTCCTGCCTTGCCGTTCATGTTAACAGACACATCCCATGTTTACACAGCTGTTCTAGTGTGTTTGATTAACTTCCACAGCCATCTATTGTCTAAATGCACTCGTCACACGACTCTGTGTATGAGTCTGATCGTCGCAGACGCTCATATTGTTCCAGGCTGTGAGCTGCCCTATTTAATGAACTGTATTTAATGATTCATATTGAGAGCGCTGCCCGGTTTAAGTGCTCACTAGAGTGTGTGTGTGTGTATGTATTTGTGTGTAGGTGTGTGTGTGCGGGTGTGTGCCCATGTAAAAGGGATGGCACATCTTTTAATGGGATAGTTGTACTTTTTCCAGAAGAGGTCAAGAACTGGATGTTAGCAGGACTAGACAGAGGTATATGGGCATAAATGGGTGTAGATAAGGGATAGAAAAAAGGTAGACAAGGTATAGATGACAGTAGATGGGTGTAGATAGAAGTAAACAGGCATATATTTGTGTAGATGATAGGGTAAACAGGGTAGGTAAGGTTTCTAGATATTAAATGGCTGGAAATTATGTATATGTATACAATGTAGACACGGTGTAGTTGTAGATGGAGGTATATGTGCATTGACTGAGGTATATAGTGATAGACAGGCATATACAAATGTGGGTGTTGTAGATGGATGTACATAAGGGGTAGATGTTGGAAATGGGATTAAATTTAGGGCATGAATGGGGCATATGCGTCCTTTGTATACCCAGTCCACAATCATCTACTGCGTATCTACCACATATAATTACCTTCAACCTTCATAAATACCTTCAAGGGCAGTTATTGAGGTAGATGGCTCGTAGATGGAATAAATAGAGCTAGATGGAGTGTGATAGGGTAGATGGGTATAGACTAGAGTTAATACGAAATATATAGAATTATATGGGGTAGATGTTGGGTAGATGCGCAGTAGATGATGGTAGACTGGGTATACAAAGGTAGATGGGGGGATAGACCAGAGTAGATAGAGAAGGGTAGATGGACAGATACAGGAAAGCATTAAGTTTTCTGCGGCTGTCTGGTTTGTTTTCGTCCCCTTGATGGACTTCATGCTGTAAAACTTGGCAGAGTTGGGAGAGAGAGTTCTGGATGCACCTTGGGCTGCCTTCATTACCCAGCCTGCCTCGGTTTCATTTCCCAGCGGGTAAAAAGAAGACATTAGCGCACAGTGGAGGGAACCTTGACCTCCAATTCCCATGCCCTCTGGTTCGGGTGTCAACTCCGCCAATAGTTTTTTATTCCACACTAACTCTGAACGTCTTGCTCACTTCATAGCACAGCGTAGCCCTCCCTCGGCTAATGGTTAGCGGTGTGTGTAGAGTCCTGAGGTGCTGTTTAATTGCTGGATATCCAACATAGATAAACCGCACAGAGCAGACGCAGGGAAAAGGGGATTAGGAGTAAACACGTGCTGCCTGCTTCTCAGCACTTCAGATCTGTAGGAAAGCCTTATGATACAGTTATTTATACCAAGAGCTTAATTAGATTAGCACCCTCCGTATTAATTTCCCCCATTGTACAGAACAGCATGTGTGCGCCTGTGTATTAATTATCAGGGAGCTTCTAAGCACTCACAGACAAGCAGTGCTCTTAAAATTTTAACCCAAACCTTTTTTTTTTTCATTTCTTTTCTCTTGTACCTGGTGCATGAGGAGTATCACTGATGTTTCTGCTACTTGTTAATTTGAGTTATTTTATTTGTTAGTAAAATAGTGGGGTTGTAAAATCTTTGGTAATTTATAAAGGATAAAAGTGAAGTTAATTTAAGAAAAACAGTTTGCTGAAATTTTTAGTCTGGCATTGTGAGTTGTTAAGAACAGTTAATTAACTAGTTGCATGAAGTAAATTTTGCTTCATTTACAACCAAGGAAAAAAGCAACAAATAACAATGTTCAAGGTGCCTCCTCTAATATGAACCATGCTTTTTGGATATTTATTGACTTATTTTTACGGACTAAGGAAAAGCAATCCGGCTTTTATTTCACCCTGAGCCTGGTTTATAGCATGATTCCTGGGCTGTTTACATTAAATAAAGGATCAAAAAGAAAGCCTTGTTCAGGTTGCAGGTTTTTTAAAAGGATCTTTGCAAAACTCAAGAACATGCCAATCTGAAAATGATGCATGAACTGAGGTCGGACATGCTGTCTGACCTTCTCTCTCATCTCATCTTATCTCATCTATCTTTTTTATTTTTTTTCTTTTCTGTGTCACAGCAGAATCATGTCTTCCAAACAAGCCACCTCTCCGTTCGCCTCGGGTGCAGATGTCAATGAGGACGGACCGGGACAGGAGCGCCTGGTTTGGGAGAAGGATGAAGGCATGGAGCCTCTGGCAGCACCGCAGCTGCCCATACACAACCTGCTGCACGGCAAGATCCACAGCGAAGAACTGCCTCCTGTCAGCAGCAGCGTGCCGCCTGAATCCGACTGGGACAGCCTGGTGTCGGCCCAGCAGCGCATGGTAAGCAACACAAGCACACTTATAGACACACACAGACATGCCCAGTGCCAGGACGTGGCTACAGGATTTAGCACAGGCCATTTACATGCATAAGACTTGGTAATGTTCAAAGTATCATTTCTGACCACCCTGACATTGATCATTGCCTATAACAGCACATCCTGGAATGTTTTATCAGATTGACATTTTTTCTATTATTGACCTGAATTTCTTTTTAAATTATACAATACCATGTAATATATTTGATCAGTTTATAATTACAATACAGTATGATACATGGAACAAGTTAGTTTCTGTCCTTATGTATGATAAAGCAGCTGTAAGCAGTTGTTCTCTCAGCAGTTTCCATCAGCAGCTTGTCATTGTACAGAAAAAAATGTTTTACATCCTACTGTTTGCTATAGAGATTAGAATTTGAAGATATTTCCCCCAAAAAATTGCTTACTGCAGCTTAAATTCACATAAGGTATGTGATAGGAATATAAATAGGCCAAAATATTTTGATATTATAATTTTAGCTCTTTATATAAATGAAAAACTTTTTACTCGTTTTGTGTTAAATGTGAGGTTTATTGATACTCCACTGCTCTGGCAGATAAAGGCAGTACATTTTAGCGACACACTTCACAGTCTAGCCTCTTCGTCACATATTTACACATGCACGCATCCTCTCAACACTGCATCCCAGCTGAGACGGGTTTTTCATCCCAAGGACATGACGCGAGTGTAGCAGGCTGTCCCTCTGTAGACTGCTGGAAAGAAGACTTTCGCCAAATGTTCGGCTTTGAAGTCTAAAGCCGCCCGCGAGTGGCTCAAGATCCCTTGGCGAGTGAAAAAGTGGCAGAGAGCGAAGTATTGAATTGCATTTCACGTCAGAACGATTTTTATGAATCTATAAATAGGGAGACAATGAGAGAGAAAGGGAGTAGGAGTCCTTGAGTGTGTGTTTGTGTGCATGTGTGTGTGAGAGTGCAAAGACTTGGTCTCTATGGCTTCTTTCTATTGGACACAGGCACTTGATGAGCCACTGACAGACTCTCATTGTGTACAGCTTATAAAAAGAAATTTGTCTCATTCGCTCTTTCTACTTACTCAAAATCCCCTTAATCTGGAACAGAACCTAAATAAAGTTTTGACCTGGAATTAAACCGGACTGGAGAGTTTTTATTTATTTTAGAATATAACAGATTTCAATTATTAAACAATATATTATACCACAACATTGTTGGATCTTGGATTCTGATTGGGTAGGAGGTCTTGCTTCATTTTCTATAACAGCCATCCCTACAAAAGTGACAGTAGTAATAGGATTCTGGTTGGTCAGGAGGACAGGTTTTTGTCATATAAGAGAAATTAAACACTTCATGACATGCTACTATTAGACTTCATAGTGGAAGTCTGCTTCATCGTACCACACACTTTATATCTGGGTGGTCTCTCCTCCTCCTCCGCTCTCTCTCCCTTTCTCTCCCTCTCTCTCTCCCGTATGTAAATGCAGTGTGTTGCTCAGGTGCTCAATATTACAGCACGTGTAATTGGATTAACGAGGGCTTTTGTGTGATAGGTGTAATTAGGAAAAGCATTATAAAGAATTTCTCGTCTATCTTCTGAAGTCTCAAGCCGCTTCTCTATTCAAATAACGAGGAAAAAATTAATTGCATCTCATTTGATCTTTGAGAGCATTTTTCATTTGCGAATCATGGATGATTTTTTTTTTTTTAACAACGCACTAGAGAGTAGTTTAGAGAAGTTGTGTGTGTGTAGTGAGATTTCTGTGACAGGAACAGATGTTGTGTTGTGTTATGAAAGAGAACTAAAGAGAAGCTGGGTATGAGATAAATGAGATAAACATAGAAAGCAGTGCGCATGTCATCTCTGGTGTGTGTAAAATGCTGTGCCAGTCAATTGCTCTGAATGGTCTACTGCATAATCACCTCGCCCTCGTGTCCTCTTGCCCTCTTGCCCTGTTGTCCGTCTGTGCCCAGGACACCACGCTGTACAGAGACCGGCTGCTCCGCATGCACATCTGCTAACCTCTCTCCGCTCTCAGCTCCTCACATTCCTGCATATTTTCAGGGATTAAGCAGCCCCGTATACAGTACGATGGAGCAATCCCGTGCTCTTCTTGGAGCCATCCCAGAATTCCTTCCTACGAGTTCTTCTGCCCCTCATCAATCACTAGCTGCCAACATTTCACAATGCCATTACGGGAGGAGCTGGAACAGGCTTGCTTTAGGTTTATTGCTGCAGCAACTTTTTTTTAATCTCTTATCGCATTTTTAATCTCAAGCAAGCACGATTTTAGACAGACAGAAGATTCCTTTTCCGCCTTAAATGCAGTGAAAGTGCTTTGTGAGTGTTTGCCGATTGCAGACAAGAGGCCAGTTAACCACTAAACCACGCACAGGTGGGATTGCAAAACAACAGCAGCTCCAGACAGGGCTCAGATTTATGAGTACCCGCAGGGTTCAGCGCAAAAGCAGCCAGCCACTGGAGGGACCGTCAAAATCGCTCCGATTCGAACGACACGTTAGCATGGAACTGCAGTTTTGCAAAGGAGAAATAAAGAAAAGCGCTTTGCTGTTATCATCAAACGTAATGTACTAATCAAGCAATTTTCAGGCAAATCTCAGGCAAAGCCGTTGTGACACTTTGACAAACTGCAAATCTTTTTTTTTTTTTTTTTACTCTTTCCCTCAGTGGCATCTGGGAAAGCACTCAGAGAAAGATATGAGGCCTAAACAATCTCCTCTCCCCTCTCTCTTTGCTCTTTGTTTTTCTCCTTTAGGAGTCAGACAGCAATAAAGTATGTTCCCTGTACTCCTTCCGGAATAACTCTACCTCTCCGCACAAGCCGGAGGAGGGGGCACGGGAGCGAGGTGACCTGCTGGGTGCGTCCGCCTTCGGAACGCCGGAACGCCGCAAAGGGAGCCTGGCCGACGTAGTGGACACATTGAAGCAGAAGAAGCTGGAGGAGATGACAAAGACAGAGCAAGATGGTATGGAAGGTCTAAATGTGTGTGTTTATGTGCATGTGTGTATATGAAGGAGAGAGAAAGAGAGAGAAAGAGAGAAGAAGAGAGAGAGATAAAGAGAGAGTGTGAGTAAGTGCATGCATGTGGACATCTGTGTTTGTACATGTTCATGCACAAGTGCCTTATTCATGGCTTTAGCAAGAGCCCACAAGCTGTGCATGGACCGCTTCAGGCATATATCAGTGTCCTTTTCTTTCACTGCGTATATTCTCATTTTCAGACACACTCCATCTCTTTACACACACACACACACACACACACACACACACACACACACACACACACACACACACACACAAGGCACACACTCAAACCTGGGAGCACTGACGTGGCCATGTTTCCAGTTTGTTCTGAACGGGCTCCAGTGTGACAAAGAGTGGGTGGCACTACACACACCTCGGGTTTAAGTGTGGTCCTCGTACAGCTCCAAGCCAAACTCT
Organism: Silurus meridionalis; assembly: GCF_014805685.1. Classification (NCBI taxonomy): domain Eukaryota; kingdom Metazoa; phylum Chordata; class Actinopteri; order Siluriformes; family Siluridae; genus Silurus; species Silurus meridionalis. Next base: position 16,753,019 of record NC_060892.1, read on the forward strand.
CAGACCGTAAAACACACGCCAACGACCTGACGCCAGGAACATTACCTTTTTATTCAACAGCACAGACGACAGCATTCATTCCGCAAAAATTCAACCAAAATAAGTCCCCCTTAATTTCCTCCCTCTATTTCAGTGCAAATTTGTCTTCCTCGACTCACAGATACAAGATATTTCACACAATTCCAAATGAGTTATCTGTATAATAAACACTTAAATATGTAATTTGCACTAGTGTAAAAATCAGTTTAATACGATGCATTGTCCGACATTAGAAATGACTTCAAAACATCGTAGAAACTTACATACATAAAACAGGAGTCTTTGTATACACTTGAATATGCAAATTAGGAAATGCCTCCATCATTAATGTCTATAGGAAAAAAGAGAAATATTTTATTTAAATCAACATTTTTGCTGTGATAATTGTGATAAAAAAAAGGACAAATACAATATTACAATAGCAAATTATATAAATATTTAACTTACCCTGCATGGTCTGCTGCCAAAAGTTCTTTGCTTTGAAAAAAAATAAATAAATAAATCTGAGGATTATGCATACACTTTTACCCTGATTAATATGTACAGATTTATAAATATGCATGAAATGCAAATTAGAAAACCGCCCATTTTCTTCTGCTTTCCTTAATAGTCTATCACAACTGATATACAAGAGAGCAAGAGTGGCAATTTATGATATAATTTTTAATATAACTTTAATATAATGTCAGAAAATTAATGTTGACATAACAAAAAATTATATTTTAAATCAGCATCTCTACATTTGGAAAATTCGTACGAATATGCACTTGTAGTCTTAATATGCTTGCTTTATTAATTAAAGATTCCGTATGATGCTGTACACATTGTTATACTTGATCATAAACTTTGTATCAGATATTAATTGTCCCCTGAACATGACAGTTATTTAGTGATATATTTTTAATATATGTCTTTGTATTTACTGTCATTTTTAATAATACGTATAAAGTGTAAAATCTGAGGCAGTGTTTTTTTACTGTAATTATTGTTAAAAAATATATATTATTTCAGTTCCCAGCATTAGAAATTAAACCATGATGTCACTTGGGAGCCTGGAGCATGTCAGAAAAACAAATATTAAGAATAGTTTAATAGTGCCTCTACTCTTAATTAGAACTAAGTAAGACTGAATATAACCAAACATACCGCACACACAAAAACGCACGCACAAAAACACACACTCCAATTCTTTTCCCAAGAGACACCCTCGACTCATTGGAGCGTCTGGGGAACACTTCATCACATGAATAAATTAGACCTTAATTCAACTAAAATAATTTTTCTTTCTAACTTTTCACCCTGTTTTCTTCTCTCAGTCTTGGTAATAATTTATTCCTAGATGCCTGTGGCCTTGTACAGTGTGTGCAGCAAAGGTTGAAAAAATATTTTCAAACGAGCCATTTAATAAACAGTGTCGGCTTGCGGCCGTCTGTTATTCCATAACTTTTTTTTTTGGAATCGATTTGCGAGAAGACGACGTGCCGTGCGTTTTCATAAAGACTTATTACTTTGCACCCCCTCGTAATTGTGAACTGTGATTCCAGTTTACGATACACAGGAGTAAATTACACAGATATCATTGACGTATTGCAAATCTTTTTTTTTCCCCAGTAATTTTTTTGTAGACTCGTTGATGATGCGATTTCCCCCGGCTCGTGTCCGTGATTAACCGCGTTTGACTGTCAGTATAAAGGTCTCGTCTCATCACGCACATTAGCTCCTGCTCTCGCTTTTTAATGCTGCTACGGCCTTATGCTAATGAGTCCCATCTGGTATGGCCGGTTCTTGCTGAATTCTAAGTGGTCAAGTGCGGCTTGTAATCCTGAAGGCCGTATGTTTATTGCGCTGAGGAGAGGGTGCTTCAGCTTCTAGTGTACAGCTGTGTTAATCTGGACTTAATAGAGACGAGACGGAGACGGGAGCGGCCATGATCCGTGATCACTTGCGCGCCGTGAAAATAAACTCGAAGAAATTAGTTCCTGGATTTGTACGAGTCGAGAGGCTGCAAAAACACTGGGAACTGTTAGAACCAAGGGGTTCAGTGACCTTAAGGTTGGCTGAGTGAAACTTCCTGAGTGCTCTGATTGCTCGTTGTGGCTGTAAATTGCTGGGGATCAGTAGCTAATTTTTGTCTAGTGTGCTACACAGCTGTGTGTGCACGAATTAACCCTTTTATTGTGACTCTGAAAGTCACTCTCTCTTGGTGTCTTGACTGATAGGCTGGGCTAAAGGGCTAAAAACATTGCTTAGCTTAGCTTGTAACAAGCTTCCAGCCAGATGACACAAAGGCATGGAGAACAACTGTGGCAGCTTTATCTTTGAGACTAAATTCGAACCATCTGTCTGTTCAATGTAACTCGCTGTAATTTGCTTGTTCTCATGTCCTGTTCGGGAGGTCACGCAGCCTTCGAACATGCCCGGATCGTAATACGCGTCCTGTTTGTGATGTTTGAATAAATATCATGGTATCATTAAGTACCATTTAAGGTGGTGCAGTTGGTCGATACAACATTACTCCACTTCACTTTCTCTCTCGCACACACACTTAATTAAATGTGGACGAGAGTCGACCACTCTCAAATTCAATCAGGTCTATTAGAACTGGCCAGCGAGGAAATCGGCCTTGGATTGTCATCTCGCCGCTGCCTTTTTTAAACTCGGCCCGTCCCGTGGCCAATCGCCTCAGTCGGGAGAACTCCCTCCCCCACCCCCACCTTTTTTTTTCTTCATCCTTCCATCCCTTCACTCGTCTAACAGGTCCTTAAAGTGCTTTAAGTGCTTGTGACCGCTCTAATGAATGAAAATGTCCTTCCCAGGCCCGGAGGACTGCATTAAGCTGAATAGTCACCTTCACTGTAAAAGCTCCTCCAGGGCCAGTCGGGCCTAACGATTGTGTCTGCCGCTTATTTACCGGCTATTGTAAAATGCATTATTTATGGAGAACTCTCCAGACGACACTTGTCAAAGAGTTAAAAATGTCAAGCGTAAGTAGTGAAAAAAAACAGAGAGGGGGTAGTGGTTAGAAGAAATAAACTAACATGGAATATAGGGAAGGAAAAAAGAACATTAACAACATTACAGATTGAAGGTGACCTTGAGTGGGGTTCATAAGCAGTTTAAGCTAGCTTTATGTAATGTTCCAAGGTAATAATCAATACAGTTTAACACTAAGATACATACTCTGCTCTTTTCACTACTTTTCTTTTGGAGTCTATAAACTCTTTTCTGCTTATAAAACAAAACACAACTACATATTTTAATGGAATTCATCATATTTATGAATATTGAATATTTCTTCTTGGGAAATATTAAAAGGCAAGGTCAGACACAGCTCCTGTCTCTTCATACTTGCTCAACACAATGCTACTGTGTTTTTTTTTTCACTTTTTGTGTCAGCACTTCTATGCTTTGTTGGCTCTGAAACGCCAGCGGAATTTCTGACAATGCACTCAAGCCGTTCCATTTTAATTTTTCCAGTCCCACAGTAGTTTGGACGACAGTGAGATTCTCGGAGAGTCAGACTTGGTCTAGTTAAGGAAGAACACAGCTTTTCCTAGTCTGGGCATTGGAGAGGTTTCAGAGGCTCTGCCAATTTAGTCAGCAGTCTTGTATTGGCAGGATTGCCTGCTTGTAACTCCTGGTAAAAGCTCGTTAGAGGCTAATCCGGTGCTTACAGCAGTGCTTGTGCGAAAACCAGGGTTACGTTTCAAATGATACATGGCGGAGGTTCACGCTGAGGCGGACAGGGACGAATCGCTTTTTTTCTGATTCAAAAGTTGTTCTGATTAAGGCTTAGAAATGTATTGAATGTGCATGGATACTGCATGCCAAAATATGAGACAAATAATGGATTTAAAAAAATTTTTTTTACTAATTTTGTTTAAACTGAGAAAAAGTAATATATTCAGCTAAGCAAATGCAATCCTCCTGGATGCTTTTTGGAATATGTTGCACAATCTGTTCTCTCATGCATGGCAATTATAGGAAAACCATCAACAGCGGGGCAGTTTAATGAGGCGAAGTTACTATGAAGTTACTGTGAGCATCTTGAACTGTTTTATGTCTCTAATACCCCAGCAATTTGGTGAAGATAATTACTTTTTAATGTATTAAATAATTGACATGACAAACTTAATAATATTTAAAAAATTGAACATATAATATTTGTGAAACAAGTTCCTGTTCTCATTTACATCATAGCAGCTATAAACAGAAACTGCAAGCAAGTGTAAACTCCTCTGGAGGATCCTTTTATAAACATTAGACATACTTGTCCGCACTGAAAAACCTGCACATGTTACATGTTACACATATAATTAAACATTACTATTCTAACAGTAACATATTATAGTCAGTATTATAGCATATTAATATAAACTTACATATAAGATTTACAGATGCATTAATGTGATAAAAATAAAAATAATGTAAGAAAAAAACACCTTTGGACCAATCAGGTTCTCGAATTCAGTTTCTAGCTGTTGTGTAAATAAAATTAAGACATATAAAGTCTTGTTTAATGATGTGTCCTGGCCAGGACAAGATCCCTTGTGTCAGCATTCTTCAGCAGTTGTTCAGTCCTCTCATTTTTTCAACCTTAAAGTGAAAGGACAGGGTCGTATCCCACTTTTAGCGTGTGTGGGAAAATAATGCCAAGCGCATTTCAGAGGCGACAGGTGGAAAGTGGTGGCCCTGTCATGGAGTGAGTGAATTATGCCACCCTGGGTGACCCGTCTGACAGGAGAAACAGTTGCTACTGTGGCCTGGGTGAACGTATTCTCTGTGCACGGTAACCTTAGCTCCCTCGAAGTGGTGCACGAAAGACGATGGAGAATAGAGACATGGTCGCTCTCTGTACACCTGGAGCTTTGTGCATTGAGTCGAGTGTAATGAGTTTAGCAGGATGGAGGGGGTTCTGCGCACTGGATGCGGCCCACGCAAGGCTGGCTCTCTGGGGTGCGGGGGATATTTGCAGTAACCTCCCTGCTGGAGCTTGGCTAATTCTGAAACAGGTGAGCTGCAATCGCAGCTGTGTACGTGGGTCTACGTGACCTCTCCCCTCTGGTGATCCAGTCATCTGGAATACTTTGCTCTACAGGTCTATCTCGGCTCATCGCGGAGATATTCATCCTTCAGTGGATGTAAAAAAAACAAAGAAATCTGTGCATTTTGAGGGTACACCGCACAAATAAGGTTTCATTCAGTCCACAAAGTCCAAAGCAGACCTACAGAAATACAGATGTAGATTAAACCCCTAATGAGCAAGAACCCTTGAGAGGAAGCAAACTCATGTGCCATGTGACGTAAAAAAAAGAAGTAGCACAGACTCACGCCCGCTGGCTAATAATCTTTTTGTTAATAATCCACACTCCTCGCGTGGCACGACTTCAACCAAATCATAGAGAGATGTGGAGATTAATGGTCTCAGGGTAGAAAGCCGTGCTCCTGTGTGTCATTTAGGTTGCATTTTTATGACCCCTTTGAAAAGGCTTCAGTTGAAATAATGGAGCAGAGGAGTGAGAGCTCTCAAGCTTGCACTCTCTCTCTCTTTCTCTCTCTCTCTCTCTCTCTCTCTCTCTCTCCCTCCTTCCTCCTTGTCATCTGCCTCTGGGTTTATTCCACCTAATTAATAGGAATCTTTGTTGTAATGATCCGTGGCACTGGCCCCCTTGACTCGATGCATATGCAATGAAGTTGAGGCCCCCTCTTTAATTCCTTGGCCGGTCGCCGGAGCGAACCTGAATATTTGGAGGCAGTCTTCAAATGCATCTCTCCGTCCACCAGCACTGGCCAAACATCAGTCAACCTCTTTTCCTCTCTCATCTTCTCACTCTCTGCTTCCTTTAATAGGGTTGGCCCACTGCTGTCCACCTTTGACTCGCACTGCTTGTCTGAATAAAAGTGGCTGCATTAGATTAGTGTGTGTGTGTGTGTGTGTGTGTGTGTGTGTGTGTGTGTGTGTGTGTTTGTTTTTGTGTAAGTGCTGGTGTCAGTGTGAGTTAGTGATGAGAAGTGTTTGAAGGTGTGTATCCGTTCAGGAACCTGGCTTGTCACATTTTTTCGAACCGAGACCGACAAGACACACACTGGAATGGTTTGTTAGGCTTGATGGTCTTGATCAAAAGCTGCTTTCTGGTCTCTGGTCAACGTTCATGTCATTCTGTGAAGCAGACAGTAAATAGACTTCTGCTTCTGGTAAAGGGCCGAAAAGCATGAAGCAGGCATGTTTGTCATGCTGTGAAAACACAAGCAATTCTGACTAGAAGAGGCAGCTCTCTCCTTGACAGCTGGTTCCACAGAAAAAAAAGATTCTGTCAGCCTCTTCCTGCAATAAGGCTTAGGACACTTTCATGCTGATTACTCTGAATCTGAATCAGAAAGATTGATTTTTTTGGTTCATTTGTTTCACAGTTTGCATATCTTTTTTTTCTTCCCTCTAAATCTTCATTTCTGCAGTGCAACCCAAAGCACTAGAGCTGCTTGATTCAGTTCCTGCAGGTAAGTTGTCTCAGAGTTGAATCACTTTGTCATTAGGAAGGGAAATGAGTCAATCTCGATCAGAGTTGGCATCTGAACAAAGTGCACCATAGAAGGAAATTTACCAAAGATCATTTCTAAACTCGGTGAATGTGAAAGTGTGGTAATGTCTTGTGGACAGAACCATGAGGCTTTAATCTCCCTATCTCTCCCCTTTTGGTAGCTCAGCAGGGCCTCCAAACCCAGAATCCCCTGCTCTAAATAGAGCACTTCGCCTTTGCGGATGACAAAAGAGGCAGCTGCTCCTGCTTCAATGTGCCATTCTTTGAGGCCCTATCGCCTTCCCGCACCGACTCGGGTTGCCATTAGTCGACAGTAGCAACTGCTCAGGAGCATTCCAGGAGCCATCTTCCCTCTCCAGCTCAGCTGTTGACTCGCTACACCCCCCACCCATCCCCACAAACACCACCACATACCCCCGCCTCGTCTACCCATCTCGTACAGGAAGGCAACACAACGCCTGCATTGTGCCTCCTCCCTTCCCAAGGCTCTGTCATGAAGCTGGAGCTATCCAGATAGGAGGAAGCAAGACGCAGCCAGGAGTCATGAACAGAGCCCTGTTTGTCCCCCTCCCTCACTATAGGTGCCTCTGCTCCTCAGCTGTGGCTGACATGACTCTTGCAGAGCGCTCTATACACTGCTGCTAAAACACAAGTGAAGTAGGGGTTGAACTCATCTGTGTGATGAAGTGTGAGGCAATGTGAAGCATTGTGAGTCTATGTGAGGTAGTGTGAGCCTCTTTGAGTCATTGTCATACTCTGTAAGGCAACGGAAGTTCAGGGAGTCTCTTTGAGACAGTGCAAGACAGTTTGACAAGACAAGTCAGTGTGAGCTTATGATGAGAAATGAAGTGAAGAAACTTCAAGTGAAGTGGCTCAATGGTTAATGCTGTGGATTTCTGATCAGATGGTTGGGGCTTAAGCCCCATCACTGCCAAGCAGCCATTGTTGGGCCCATGAGCAAGGTCCTTAACCTTTTCTGCTCCATGGGCACTGTATAATCTCTGACCCCAAAGCTGAAATATGCTGCTGTTTAATTTGTCAGACCAATCACAATTTTCTACACTTTTAGCTTCAACCACATGTTCCTATTTGATTTTTTCGGGACTCTTTAAGGAAGAGAATAATTTTCATGCGGTTCTTTGTTTGATGTGTGATGAAGGATTTTTTAACTGTCGCTTCATGTATTTAGTCCTACATGAAGTCATAATTGTTTAATTTGTTTAATAATGTGCGTTTTAAAATGCTGTTCAGTGGTTTGTGCTTCTGATCAGCTGGTCATGAGTTTAAATCCTGTTCCTGTTTCCTGACTCAGTGGATTAAAATCAGCATCCAGATGAAACGATATTTGATGTTGTGAATAAGCTGAGGAATGACACACCTTTAGAGAGCTGAGGAGGGTGTGCTGTTGTCCTGAAGGCCAGGAGCAGGTTGTTGGGTTGCAAAGCAGAGCGAGGGTTTTTAATTAGCTCCTGTTTTATGTGACCCCTCAGTGTTTGAAATAGCACAGCGAATGGGGGGAATGCTGACGCGCAGGAACAGCAGGCCGCCCCATTAATGAGCCCTAAATCTGTCATTGTGGAACTGGAGCTCTTCGTATGGAATTAACACCGGCCTTTCTGTAGATTAAACGCAAAGAGATTACAAATTAACCCTTCCATCACTGTATGTATACACCCACACACATAGACACAAACACCCACACACACAGGCACACACTCTGCTACTCACAGGTATTTCTCACAAAATGCCTGACAAAAAAGTGACAAGAGTCATCTGACTGGTTTTAACATGGTAACTAACACACAAACACATTTACACACACACGCACACATGCACACACACACATTTTTCTTGTTGCACTTTTGTTTGTTTTCTTTCTTTATTGTTGCCTTTTTTTTTTGCCTGCTTTTGTTTATTTCCATTAAATTATTTCTATCCCAAACTCTTCCTTCCTTCCTTCCTTCCTTCCTTCCTTCCTTCCTTCCTTCCTTCCTCCCTACTTCCTTTTTCTATTCTTATTTTCTCTTATACTATACAATTTCTCTGATTGGTATTCCTTACTCTCATTACTTTTCTCTTCAATTAATATTTTATTTATTTCTGAAACTTTCTTCGCTTCGCTTCGCTTCGCTTCTATGGATATTTCACATGCACTTGTAACGTCTCAGACTGGAACAAAGACGATGTATAATCGTCTGTGTAAAAAAAAAAAAAAAAAGTCTCTGTCAGTCATCTTTTTCTTTTTTTGTCCCACTCAAACTCACATGCTGCAGAAACATGAGATGAAACACCAGAAGAAACAGATCTGAGTGTGTTTTACTGCACTGCAAGCTCTGCGGTTCTGTAATTATAAGCTCTCTCTCTCTCTCTCTCTCTCTCTCTCTCTCTCTCTGTCTCTCTCTCTCTCTCTCTCTTTTTAGTAGCGTCCCCACATATAATTTGAAGTCTGCTCAGGTCGAGTGGTTAATATGCTTTAAGACCCTGTCATCTATTACACGTCATCATGTTCCAATGATAGCTTCAGATTATGGCTTTGGATTATAATTAATGAATTGATGGATGGATAGAGCGAGTTTTTCTCCTCTTTTCTTTTTTTTTTTTTGTACAACTCCAGCACCACTTAGCATAATGCTGCTGCAATTAGTGATTTTGGTAGTAAGGCACTTCAGCTGGCTGTCATTTCCCCCGAGTGGCTGAGGAAGAAGAGCAATGACCTTCATCACCACTCTGTAATAAAACTATGAACGCGCATTTCCTTTTATTTTCCACTTTGTAAAGTTTTTACTTCTCTATCTTTCTTACTCCCCCCTCTCTCTTTCTCTCTCCATGTGAGGAACTCGGTTCTCCCATCATGCTTTGCAGCTTACGGTTGAGTTGAAAGTAGAAAGCAGTGGTGATTGTTGAAGTGTTCCGGGTGAAACAAAGAGCCATTGAGTCTCTTAGAGGAGGAATTTCGAGGGAACTTCCTAGGAATGGGAATTCCTAACCTTTTGAAGTGCTATGGTTACTGTTCATCTCCAAACACTCACACCGGACGCAAAGGAGGAAAAGAACCACATGAGAACCCATTGTGGGGAACAGGATCACACTGTGAGGAGCACACTTGGTGCTTTAGCTCATGTATATGAACCGTACAGTATGCTGAACTCTGACACAGAAAAACAGAAGCCACTGTGCAACACGGCAAACAGACCCAACTTTACAGATCCATTAAACAAAATTGTACAGCACAAGAATTTAAACACAGGTACTTCCACCGGGCAGATAGAAAAATCATTGTGTTTGAGAGCTGCATGTGTTCGTAACTCCGTATATAATTGCGACATCGGCTCATGAGATGATGCCATGAAGGTGGGGAGAGAATTTCGTGCATGTGAAGATGAAGTGAAGTTTGGGTGACTGGAGTTGTCACTTCTGACTTCAGTACATTTTGAGTCTATTGATAAGGGGTTCTCTCAGGCTGGGTTTGTCTTCAGAACCCGTTCATTTAGTAAATGGCTGCGCAGCTCTGATCCCACTGAGCGACATTATCCGCACAGCTCTATTAATTAAAGAGAACTGAATAAATGCAAGTGTTTGGGAGCGTTGATTATGAGAAGAGTTTGTGTGTGACAGTTAGATTGCAGGGTGCAGTGCTGAGGAAACTGGCTGCACGGTGAGACACGGTGAGACACGGTGGGATTTGGTGAGACACGGGGTGACGCCCCCTCATTTCATTCTCCTGTGAAATTATTATCATTTATTACAGTGTGTGGGCTCGAATGATTACCGACATCAAATGGAAATTAGAAATTAAAATGAAGTCCACACGTCGCTGCTTAGCGATCGTCTATGCCGACACTGAAACCTCTCATCAGAGCTGTGCAAAGTTTCCATAAGAAAATGCTCGTCCTTTTGCTTTCTCTTTCTTTATTTTTAGTCATACCTTAAAAGAAAAAAATATATATATATTTGTTTTGACCTCTTAAATCACATCTGTGTGCACAGAAAACATGGGGAACAGCCTGCTATATTTCTAAGTTCCTTCTTTCTTTATTCGTGTCTTTCATTTCTTTTGTAAACTTTTTTTTAGTTTTCTTTCTTTCTTTCTTTCTTTCTTCCTTCCTTCCTTCCTTCCTTCCTTCCTTCCTTCCTTCCTTCCTTCCTTCCTTCCTTCCTTCCGGTCTGTCTGTCTGTCTGTCTGTCTGTCTGTCTGTCTGTCTGTCTATCTATCTATCTATCTATCTATCTATCTATCTATCTATCTATCTATCTATCTATCTATCTATCTATCTATAACATTGCACTTAGAGGGAAGACTTGTTTCTTTTTTAATGTTTGCTCTCTGTTAATTTTTTCCCATTTTGTAGAAAGGTTGAGCTCATTAGGGATGAACCTTAACGAGCCGTGCCGT